>NC_050068.2:274493869-274805634 GCF_009764565.3 Dermochelys coriacea | reverse complement strand
ACCCTAATTTTCTATGATTCTATTAAATGAACCATACAGTATCATGAACCCACTCTGGCACACTAACCTACACCTCTTTCTATATTGTGGGCTCCATGTGCCTATACCATGTTTTTCCTGTATGGAGAACACAAACTCAATGCCAACTCATGCAGATTCTTCCTCAGGATTCTACACTAGAGTCAGGTCTCCCCAAGATCTTCCACTGCATCAAAGGGTCAGTAGTTCAGCAACCTAAACTCATGGATCCTCAATGATCTGCAAAAAGTCCCTAGCCTTTGCATTGCAATCCTTTTTTCACCCTCCAGTTTTCTGTGGCCTATTCTGAGCACCTCAAACTATAGTGATTGGAACTACATTTACACCTAAAATAGACACAGGAAAGCTCCTACAAGAAAAAGCCCTACTGACCAGATAATGTAAGAATTTAGGACAACGCATCAGTGCATTTGGTCTGTAGTAACTTGCACGCCTTTGCTTAGCGGGTTTAATAAGAGGGAGGGGAAGGGTTAATAGAAAGAAGCCAAGTCCCAGCCCCACCAATCCAGGAATCTGGATCCCAATGGAGCTTCAGTAGAATGTAGAGGTGCCAAGGATACAGCCATTCCACCACCTCTTCACCTTTTCCTGCCATATCTACCAAAGATGCTCCTCTCCCCCTGTGAAGAGAAGGTGGCCTGGGGCAAATGTAGCTTGCTTTACTTAGATGAGTAAGTTTCAGAGTAGCAGCCGTGTTAGTCTGTATTCGCAAAAAGAAAAGGAGTACTTGTGGCACCTTAAAGACTAACAAATTTATTAGAGCATAAGCTTTCGTGAGCTACAGCTCACTTCATCGGATGCATTTGGTGGAAAAAACAGAGGAGAGATTTATATACACACACACAGAGAATATGAAACAATGGGTTTATCATACACACTGTAAGGAGAGTGATCACTTAAGATAAGCCATCACCAACAGCAAGGGGGGAGGAGGAAAACCTTTCATGGTGACAAGCAGGTAGGCTAATTCCAGCAGTTAACAAGAATATCAGAGGAACAGTGGGGGGTGGGGTGGGAGGGAGAAATACCATGGGGAAATAGTTTTACTTTGTGTAATGACTCATCCATTCCCCGTCTCTATTCAAGCCTAAGTTAATTGTATCCAGTTTGCAAATTAATTCCAATTCAGCAGTCTCTCGTTGGAGTCTGTTTTTGAAGCTTTTTTGTTGAAGTATAGCCACTCTAGGTCTGTGATCGAGTGACCAGAGAGATTGAAGTGTTCTCCAACTGGTTTTTGAATGTTATAATTCTTGACGTCTGATTTGTGTCCATTCATTCTTTTACGTAGAGACTGTCCAGTTTGGCCAATGTACATGGCAGAGGGGCATTGCTGGCACATGATGGCATATATCACATTGGTAGATGCGCAGGTGAACGAGCCTTGATAGTGTGGCTGATGTGATTAGGCCCTATGATGGTATCCCCTGAATAGATATGTGGACAGAGTTGGCAACGGGCTTTGTTGCAAGGATAGGTTCCTGGGTTAGTGGTTCTGTTGTGTGGTGTGTGGTGCTGGTGAGTATTTGCTTCAGATTGGGGGGCTGTCTGTAAGCAAGGACTGGTCTGTCTCCCAAGATCTGAGAGAGCGATGGCTCGTCCTTCAGGATAGGTTGTAGATCCTTGATGATGCGTTGGAGGGGTTTTAGTTGGGGGCTGAAGGTGATGGCTAGTGGCGTTCTGTTGTTTTCTTTGTTGGGCCTGTCCTGTAGTAGGTGACTTCTGGGTACTCTTCTGGCTCTGTCAATCTGTTTCTTCACTTCAGCAGGTGGGTACTGTAGTTGTAGGAATGCATGATAGAGATCTTGTAGGTGTTTGTCTCTGTCTGAGGGGTTGGAGCAAATGCGGTTATATCGTAGCGCTTGGCTGTAGACAATGGATCGAGTGGTATGATCTGGATGAAGCTAGAGGCATGTAGGTAGGAATAGCGGTCAGTAGGTTTCCGATATAGGGTGGTGTTAATGTGACCATCGCTTATTAGCACCGTAGTGTCCAGGAAGTGGATCTCTTGTGTGGACTGGTCCAGGCTGAGGTTGATGGTGGGATGGAAATTGTTGAAATCATGGTGGAATTCCTCAAGAGCTTCTTTTCCATGGGTCCAGATGATGAAGATGTCATCAATGTAGCGCAAGTAGAGTAGGGGCATTAGGGAACGAGAGCTGAGGAAGCGTTGTTCTAAGTCAGCCATAAAAATGTTGGCATACTGTGGGGCCATGCGGGTACCCATCGCAGTGCCGCTGATTTGAAGGTATACATTGTCACCAAATGTGAAATAGTTATGGGTCAGGACAAAGTCACAAAGTTCTGCCACCAGGTTAGCCGTGACAGTATCGGGGATACTGTTCCTGACGGCTTGTAGTCCATCTTTGTGTGGAATGTTGGTGTAGAGGGCTTCTACATCCATAGTGGCTAGGATGGTGTTTTTAGGAAGATCACCAATGGACTGTAGTTTCCTCAGGAAATCGGTGGTGTCTCGAAGATAGCTGGGAGTGCTGGTAACGAAGGGCCTGAGGAGGGAGTCTACATAGCCAGACAATCCTGCTGTCAGGGTGCCAATGCCTGAGATGATGGGGCGTCCAGGATTTCCAGGTTTATGGATCTTGGGTAGCAGATAGAATACCCCAGGTCCTGGCTCCAGGGGTGTGTCTGTGCGGATTTGTTCTTGTGCTTTTTCAGGGAGTTTCTTGAGCAAATGTTGTAGTTTCTTTTGGTAACTCTCAGTGGGATCAGAGGGTAATGGCTTGTAGAAAGTGATGTTGGAGAGCTGCCTATTAGCCTCTTGTTCATACTCTGACCTATTCATGATGACGACAGCACCTCCTTTGTCAGCCTTTTTGATTATGATGTCAGAGTTGTTTCTGAGGCTGTGGATGGCACTGTGTTCTGCATGGCTGAGGTTATGGGGTAAGCGATGCTGCTTTTCCACAATTTCAGCTCGTGCACGTCGGCGGAAGCAGTCTATGTAGAAATCCAGGCTGCTGTTTCGACCTTCAGGAGGAGTCCACCTAGAATCCTTCTTTTTGTAGTGTTGGCAGGAAGGCACTGCGGAACCACCTGATCAACATCCTCTACAGCAAACAGGGAAAGATTAAGAATGAGCTCTCAAAACTGGATACTCTCATAAAGAACCAACCTTCCACACAAACTTCCTCGTGGCTGGACTTTACAAAAACTAGACAAGCCATTTACAAAACACACTTTGATTCTCTACAAAAGAAAAAGGACACTAAGCTATCTAAACTACTATATGCCACAAGGGGCCACAACAATGGTTCCCGTAACCCACCCAGCAATATTGTTAATCTATCCAACTATACTCTTAGCCCAGCGGAAGAATCTGTCCTATCTCGGGGCCTCTCCTTTTGCCCCTCCACCCCCACGAACATGATACAGTTCTGTGGTGACCTAGAATCCTATTTTCGACGTCTCAGACTCAAGGAATATTTCCAACACACCTCTGACCAACATATTAACCCCTGCCACAAGGGGCCACAACAATGGTTCCCGTAACCCACCCAGCAATATTGTTAATCTATCCAACTATACTCTTAGCCCAGCGGAAGAATCTGTCCTATCTCGGGGCCTCTCCTTTTGCCCCTCCACCCCCACGAACATGATACAGTTCTGTGGTGACCTAGAATCCTATTTTCGACGTCTCAGACTCAAGGAATATTTCCAACACACCTCTGACCAACATATTAACCCACAGAGACCTTCCTGCCAACACTACAAAAAGAAGGATTCTAGGTGGACTCCTCCTGAAGGTCGAAACAGCAGCCTGGATTTCTACATAGACTGCTTCCGCCGACGTGCACGAGCTGAAATTGTGGAAAAGCAGCATCGCTTACCCCATAACCTCAGCCATGCAGAACACAGTGCCATCCACAGCCTCAGAAACAACTCTGACATCATAATCAAAAAGGCTGACAAAGGAGGTGCTGTCGTCATCATGAATAGGTCAGAGTATGAACAAGAGGCTAATAGGCAGCTCTCCAACACCACTTTCTACAAGCCATTACCCTCTGATCCCACTGAGAGTTACCAAAAGAAACTACAACATTTGCTCAAGAAACTCCCTGAAAAAGCACAAGAACAAATCCGCACAGACACACCCCTGGAGCCAGGACCTGGGGTATTCTATCTGCTACCCAAGATCCATAAACCTGGAAATCCTGGACGCCCCATCATCTCAGGCATTGGCACCCTGACAGCAGGATTGTCTGGCTATGTAGACTCCCTCCTCAGGCCCTTCGTTACCAGCACTCCCAGCTATCTTCGAGACACCACCGATTTCCTGAGGAAACTACAGTCCATTGGTGATCTTCCT
Organism: Dermochelys coriacea; assembly: GCF_009764565.3. Taxonomy (NCBI): domain Eukaryota; kingdom Metazoa; phylum Chordata; order Testudines; family Dermochelyidae; genus Dermochelys; species Dermochelys coriacea. The sequence goes on along the minus strand of NC_050068.2, from coordinate 274,801,271 downwards.
AAAAACACCATCCTAGCCACTATGGATGTAGAAGCCCTCTACACCAACATTCCACACAAAGATGGACTACAAGCCGTCAGGAACAGTATCCCCGATACTGTCACGGCTAACCTGGTGGCAGAACTTTGTGACTTTGTCCTGACCCATAACTATTTCACATTTGGTGACAATGTATACCTTCAAATCAGCGGCACTGCGATGGGTACCCGCATGGCCCCACAGTATGCCAACATTTTTATGGCTGACTTAGAACAACGCTTCCTCAGCTCTCGTTCCCTAATGCCCCTACTCTACTTGCGCTACATTGATGACATCTTCATCATCTGGACCCATGGAAAAGAAGCTCTTGAGGAATTCCACCATGATTTCAACAATTTCCATCCCACCATCAACCTCAGCCTGGACCAGTCCACACAAGAGATCCACTTCCTGGACACTACGGTGCTAATAAGCGATGGTCACATTAACACCACCCTATATCGGAAACCTACTGACCGCTATTCCTACCTACATGCCTCTAGCTTTCATCCAGATCATACCACTCGATCCATTGTCTACAGCCAAGCGCTACGATATAACCGCATTTGCTCCAACCCCTCAGACAGAGACAAACACCTACAAGATCTCTATCATGCATTCCTACAACTACAGTACCCACCTGCTGAAGTGAAGAAACAGATTGACAGAGCCAGAAGAGTACCCAGAAGTCACCTACTACAGGACAGGCCCAACAAAGAAAACAACAGAACGCCACTAGCCATCACCTTCAGCCCCCAACTAAAACCCCTCCAACGCATCATCAAGGATCTACAACCTATCCTGAAGGACGAGCCATTGCTCTCTCAGATCTTGGGAGACAGACCAGTCCTTGCTTACAGACAGCCCCCCAATCTGAAGCAAATACTCACCAGCAACCACACACCACACAACAGAACCACTAACCCAGGAACCTATCCTTGCAACAAAGCCCGTTGCCAACTCTGTCCACATATCTATTCAGGGGATACCATCATAGGGCCTAATCACATCAGCCACACTATCAAAGGCTCGTTCACCTGCGCATCTACCAATGTGATATATGCCATCATGTGCCAGCAATGCCCCTCTGCCATGTACATTGGCCAAACTGGACAGTCTCTACGTAAAAGAATGAATGGACACAAATCAGACGTCAAGAATTATAACATTCAAAAACCAGTTGGAGAACACTTCAATCTCTCTGGTCACTCGATCACAGACCTAAGAGTGGCTATACTTCAACAAAAAGCTTCAAAAACAGACTCCAACGAGAGACTGCTGAATTGGAATTAATTTGCAAACTGGATACAATTAACTTAGGCTTGAATAGAGACTGGGAATGGATGAGTCATTACACAAAGTAAAACTATTTCCCCATGGTATTTCTGCCCCCCCCCCCCCCCCCCACTGTTCCTCTGATATTCTTGTTAACTGCTGGAATTAGCCTACCTGCTTGTCACCATGAAAGGTTTTCCTCCTTCCCCCCCCTGCTGTTGGTGATGGCTTATCTTAAGTGATCACTCTCCTTACAGTGTGTATGATAAACCCATTGTTTCATATTCTCTGTGTGTGTGTATATAAATCTCTCCTCTGTTTTTTCCACCAAATGCATCCGATGAAGTGAGCTGTAGCTCACGAAAGCTTATGCTCTAATAAATTTGTTAGTCTTTAAGGTGCCACAAGTACTCCTTTTCTTTTAGATGAGTAAGAAAAGCAAGATTTGGTCCTAACTTTGTTTAATGATAACTATTACATCTTTTTCCTCTGTTTCATTTCTCATTTCATATTTATATTCCAGGAAAATATACTATTAAATAATGTGCTTGCTTTATTGAGAATGAATATAAAGGAATACGAGAAACAAGGTGGGTGAGCTTATATCTTTTGTTGGACCAACTTCTGTTAGTGAGAGACACAAGGTTTCAAGATTACACAGAGCTCTTTTTCAAAAACACTGAATATAAATGAATGCATCAGATAAGCATGAGGAAGCTTTCAAAGATAACTGAAATAGATTTCAAAGTAAAAATGGTATGGTGATTCATTTATGAAGAATCCATCCTTTGAAGAGTAGCAGTAGTTACATTTTATGTCCATCTAATGGTCTGGGATATGAAAAAACTATTCTTCATTATAATTCATCTAGGCAATCAAAAATATAAAAGCAATGTCTTGCTACACATTTTAAATTGAAGCCTTTGCAAATTCTGCCCTTTTTTCACAAGATGTTTGTATTCAACAGTGCAGACATGCCAAAGTGTCAGACTAGTATACACATTTGCTAATCTTGTGTGCTAATGTCAGTGTTATTTAGGCTATCAAAGCCATTAGCTGCACAAAACAGGAATTGCAAAAACATGTTTATCAATTGTTTTACCTTAATTATTTTTCTTAATGTCTAACATGAATTTTTAGTTCCATTTTCAGTGATTAAAAAGAAGGCATTTAATGTGTCTTTACTTCAAATTTAGCATATTCCATGTAATGTGATGCATTAAATTGCTTACCCACTGTAATTCTCTTTTTATAATGCAAACTCTGCCCCTAAGTGCTTGGAGCTATTATATCAGCTGTTCCTGACAGAAACATAAACCTGTGAAAGTGTTGAAATTATTCAGTGTGGCTGCTGCCACTGTGGGCTCATGAACACACTGTGAGGCAAGCAGAAAAGATTTATAAAAAACTTATAAAAACTTTTTAAAAAAATAAAAGGATACATCATCTTTTTATTGTCTATATACTGCATTTTAACAAGGCTTATTTACAAGATAAAGCTGAGAGATCTGTTAAACGATAATAGCAACTCTAAAAAGAAACTTTAGAGATGCTGAAAATTTCTCAAATATTAAGAATTACTGTATTTATTACTTCTTTAAAAAAGCATGAAGGAACATATTACCAAAATCCTAAAAATCACTAGCAACTATGGAAACAGCAGAAGACTGGAAAGCCAGTAGGCATAAAAAAAAATCTGTAAGAAGATTCACTGAACTAATGCAAAAATAACAAAATATAAAGGCAAGTAAAGATAGATAAGCAATTTAAGAAATGGAAATTTCTTGACATTTGATTTGCTATAACAAAATTGTATATAAAGAGAAAAAATAGAACATGAATCTAACAACAGTGAATGTAATGGGATAGTAAGCTTGTCAACAAGTCAAGAGAGATCTAGAGCATCAAATCTAGAAGATAAATTGTCGTACGGCAATCCATTAGAGTAGTTTCGAATGCTTTTCTAGATAGATGCTTTAGCTGTAGGTAATAAATGGAACCCCAACAAATAGCAACAAAAATAACTACTTCCTTATAACAAAATGAATAATAATAATATATATATACTGTGTAGCTTGAAGCATTGAAGCTCCTTCACAGTCCATTCATACAACATTTATTCAAGTTAGTATGCCTTTTGCAAATAGTTCTATTTGCTTCAGTAGGACTACTTGCATAAGGATTATTTACAAGAGCACAGGCTACGGGAAGGCAACCTTTATTTCTCATTCCTCCACTATAGTGCATGGTGGCTTGGTCGTAATGATTGCAAGTGTCTCTTGTGAAGTACTGGGCACATTCAACTCCCTCTAATCTCAAGGGGAAGTTATGTGCTCTGCATCTCAGAGGAGGAGCTCAGTGGCCGGAAGGTTAATTGTTACATGACTGTAAATGTCTAGATATCAGGAAGTGATATCCAGTTGTTTACAGTTTTTCTCCTTGGTAATGTCTTAATATAATTTAGAGTATAAAAGTGCTTTAAAGATTGATTTAATGCACCAGTTTTATCATTTGCACCTGTGTAAATATAGAGTAACTCTATTTTCTGCAGTAGAGAGAGTTATTATAAAAATATGGACAGTCAAGAGCACCCACTCTAGGCACCTGGCTCCTCAGCCATCATCTATCATGGGAAGAACCCACATCTTTCTCCCTCCTGACCGGGGTTTTTTTAGGCTGCACAATTCTCTGCCTACACTGTGATATCCCCAGTAAGCCAGACTGCCTAAACAGCCTGTGTCTGCATTTTGCTTTCTCTCTGAAGGCTATGAACCACTATAATTGCCACATCTCTTTTTAAGCAAGCACATTTATTCTTAAGGTGAAAGCATTACAGAGAAAACATGTTAAAACAATAAAAATAAAAAACACGAGTTAAAAAGCTTACCAGAGATCACCACAACTCCAAACTCAGGCTCTGGTAGGTGTCAGTCCTTCAAAACCCACAAGCAGGTTTTCCTTATAGTTACAGGTTCATAACTGTTTCAGAATCAGAACCATAACAGCCAGCTGGACAGTTCATCTGTTTCTGTATACAGCTCTGGCTTTTGATGTCTAGTCTCAGGGAACAGGTAAGCAGACAAAAACCCACTTCTTATGGCATAGTTTCAAAAGATTGGGGGTTTTGTACAACCAGAGGCGGAAAAATTGCATTAACCTCTCCAAGAAATTAATTTTACATGCATTGTCCCAAAAGTCCATTCTTGTCTGGCACATTTCTCAGAATAATCTTTTGAACTCTCAGGACTCGCATCATATCTACCACTAGAGAAGCTGCATACAGTATCAGCCCATAATAATACATAAACCATTCATTTTATACACTGGGCCCCAAAAGTACTTAAAGGTCTCCCAAGGATATTGCAAGATATTACTATATCTGTCACATAGAAACAAATATCTGGGCCTATGACAATTACCCTTTTGAAATACAGTTAAAAAGTTTTAGAACTACTTATTATATTTTTGGCTAGATTCATAGATTCCCAGGCCAGAAGGGACCATTGTGATCATATAGCCTGACCTCCAGTATAACACAGGCCACAAAACTTCTCTAAAATAATTAGAGCATATCTTTTAGAAATAAATAGAGCATATTTTTAGAAACACATCCAATCTTGATTTAAAAATGGTCTGTGATGGAGAATCCACCATGATCCATAAATTGTTCCAATGATGAATTACTCTCTCACCATTAAAATTTTACACCTTATTTCCACTCTAAAGTCAGAATCTGCTGGATCCAGGGAATTTAGATGTGGCTAGATCCATGCTGAATTCTAGAGCCTGCTAGATCCAGGGATGTGGCCAAATTGCATACATCCCAGTGATATGAACCCAGGGCTCCAGGCAGGCAGAGCGCAGCTTGCATCCACAGCTTCATGGATATTGTTACTCGACCTAGTTTTGATCTAGATAGATCAAACCTAGCTTGGGTATGGCTACATATGCTGCATTCACAGTTCCCGCTTACAATATAGATGTACCCCAAGCTTGCCATTGCATTCCCCTGATACTGCTCTGTGCAGGGCTGATCAAACTTGTGCCATGTTAAAGCAGCTTGAGTGCTTCTCCGAGTTATGCCAGACTTTCATGACCATAGTGGGTCAAAATACAGGCAGGAATCAGAATGGCCACTCCTCCTTCATCAGCTGTATTCTATGTCAGCATCATTCTTTCACTGAGCCGACTCCCCTTTAGCCAGTTAAGCCAGTTTGGGGATGAAATTAATCCAATGATGTGGTGCAAACTGAACGTATCACTTCAGAGAATATTACCCTGTGACCATTAATAAGTGCTCAGTATTTAATGACAGATTCTTACAATGACCTATCACATGCATGAAAATTATTTCTAAATATGAAAGTTTATTAAAGTAAAGAAACAAAGAAAGAAGCAGGAAAGGAAAAATTGTTAATTAAAATCAACCATATGAGAAATTATAGGGTATTAAAATCACTTTGTTTCTTTTGCATCAATACTAAAAGTAGGTAGAGATGTAATGGAGTTTTCTATCAATGTTTCTCTCCTTCTTTTACTGTACCCTCTTAACAGCAATTAAAAGATAGACGTGTTCTATAACAAAAGGTTTATTTAAACATATTCTACCTTTTTTTCTGTTTAAAAAGGGAATTTGAGATCATCTTTCCAGAAAAAATGCCTTTTTATAGGCAAATCTTTCTCTCCTTCCTAATCCAAGTAGTTTGGTTCACTTAAAGCTTTGACTTAGAAAAAATAATATTACCGCCTTCCATAAAAATGGAAGCAAAGGCATATGTAATAATATCCAGATGGAAAAGAAATGAAAGACTTACTGTGAAAAACTGCATTCAGAGGATATCCACCCCCTCAGGATTCAACTCAGTGATTTCTTTAAATATATACAGACTTAAGATAGCAAGCATCGAAAAGTACATTTTAGAAAACTCAACTAAAATAGTACAGAATGGAAGTGATGCTCTGTGCAGCAGGGGAATACCAGATCTGACACTTTCCTAGCTGAATTTTATTAATATTTTAGTGAAGTCTTTGGGGGCATTTATTGTAACATGTATAATGCAGCATTTGGAAAAGTTGCCTGCCTCTATTAGGAGTGCAATTATTTTTATTGTTTTGAAACCTGGTAAGATATGGGGAACTACAGTAATTATACGGCAATTTTCTGAATTAAGGCAGTCTACAAAATACTCACACAAGTAATAACAAAAATTATTAGAGTTGATCCTAACCAAAATCGATTCATGAGATTCAAACAGGATTCATAAGAATGAGGCACTCAAAAATATGACCTCATTAGTATAATTCAGAATAAAAGTAATGAAGTGATAGCTGTAATACCGGATGCAGAAAAGGGGCAGTAATGGAATGGCACCAGAGTAAAACCAGAAAAATGCAGCAGAAATCAAGTCCAGCCTGTTTGAAGAATATTTTCATAATTGGGCTAAGATGCTATTTAATGATATCAAGGTATCTGTTACCCAAGAGGGTCTCCTGGTGTCCATTTTGCTTTCTGTGAATAAAAGGAGCACAGCAGGGATTCCCATTGCCCTTGCAAGCTTTTAGTCATGCTACATAACTTTTAACAAAAGAATTATACCAAAAATTAAAAAGAGATTAAAGACACCAAATAAGTGCCACATTCTGCCACAATTCATACTCCATGCAGCCCACTGAAAGCAGTGGAGCAGTACAGAGAAAAAAAGGGCTGATCCAAAGCCCAGTGAAGTCAATGGAAAGATTTTCATCAACTTCAATGGGCTTTGAGCAGGTTCAAAGTCTGCAGCTACATTGGCACAATGTGTTTACAGTCAGTGTACACAAATAATACTGGTATTTACAATGGCACCATATACCGCAATTCTTGAAATTTTAGATCTTATCAGTTGCTTCAGCACAATGTCTAGTTACAAAATAAATTGAGGGAAATCAAAATTAATATCTAGTAACTAGCAAGAAACAGTGTTATAGATTCTCAGATACAGTCTTTTCTTCTTTTTATGTTATTTGCTTAAGAAGCTGATAGTAACTTCTTTAGTTCTGCATTGAGAGAGGATATATTTAATTTGGAAAGAAATGAGGCTGCTGTTTCTGGAAACAGAATTACTCTAAACTCTTCAGACTACTTCAGTGCCCCTCCAAATGAGCTCCAAGGCCACCAAGGTGATGATTAATCTGCTGAATTTTAATTTTTAAAAGGTCTTTTTAAAATTCAACAACTGTAACAGGAACTTCTTCCTGACACTTTAGGCTCTAATGGAAACTTAAAAAATTAATGGAGATAATCTCCTCATAACTATTAATTAGTAGCATTTCTATTTCTTTATTAATTCAGTTATGCTTTTCTATACCCACATCATATTACTGTTATATTTAGTTTGTTCTAATAAATGTATCACATACACACGGGCCTGATTCTGCCCTCGTTTAAACTAGTGTAAATCAGGAATAACTCCATTGAGTTCAACGAAGATACACTGGCATAAATGTAATGTAAATGAGGTCAGAGTCATGTGAAGCTGAGTCAATTACAGTTCGTCCCAAACAAGTGAAATAAAACTAACTAATCTACCCTGCCAAGAACTACCCTGTAGTTTCACAACAACAAAGAAAAACTGAATCAGTGCCACTTGCAGATGCAAAGGGCCTGGAGAGGAGCAAAGAAGTGAGCTATTTAACTGAAGGGCACACACAAGCCCCTCTTCGAAATCCCATTTTTGTGAGTGCAACCAAAATGTCTAAGCACACCCCAGACCTAGGCCATCCATGGCTGTATTATAATTCTCAAAGCACTAAGGTGAAAACAGACACCAACCTGTAGACGAACTACAAGCTCCTTTGTGGGTAGGTACAAGTAGCACTGGAAATTTGGTCCTTATTCATTTTGACATTCGGTAATAAGCGAGTAGTATTCAAGGCTGCAGAACGCTCTCAGGTCAATCTGATTGCCCTGTCATGGCCTGTTACTTTGTCACACTGCCTTACCTAATATGCTGATGTAACAGGGCATGATACTCTGTCAAGATGATTCGTCAAGCCTGGAAAGTTTCAAAGGCAACATTTTACTACACTAGAATCATTATTTTTTTAAATAAACTTTTAAACTTAAAAAAAATGTTCAACACTCTACTTCGCATCGCTCATTGGACTTGGTGAGTATCTTCCTTGTTAACCTGCCTCTAAAAGAAACACACTTACAATATGTAGGGAACAGGCAGTCCAGAGTTCATTTCTGACTGCTTTTCTTTTTTCATCAGCTCTGGATTTGTTTTGTGAGAGAATGGATATCATTAGCTTCATGGCCTTTTCATTTAAAGAACATCCAGAATATAATACTGTATATGTGCAGTAGTCAAGGTTTGATTTATTATGTTCTTAATTTAAAATAAGATTTTGTTCCTTTAATTTAAAAAGAGGGTTTACCTTCCTATGTAACTCCAGCTCATCAGATTCAACTTTCATTTACTAAACACACTTAAAGCAATGTGTGCAGACACAAAGGGTGAAAGCTTGGCCCCACTGAAGTTAATGGAAACTTTGCCATTCACTTCAATGTCACCAGGATCTCACCCAGTGCTGGAACCATTCATTGTGGGGTACACAGTCTGGTAAATACAGTTTAGGAGACGTGTCGCAAGAGACTGCTGCTGTTTATGCAGTACTTTCCATCCTAAATTCTGTTGCCTTCCCATCATTTACTCTTGGTGATGGTAGAACAAATGGGAGGATAGGCATAAAACTGAAAGTTTGTTTGAAGCCCTCTCACCCAACCATTTTGTGTATCACTTGTCTTTTTGTAAGCTCTTTGGCGCAGGGACAGCATCTTCATGCCTGTATAGTGATTACCATAATGGGGCCCAGGCCCTGATCCTGGTTGGATTATCTGAACCCTACTGTAATATAAATGTTTATTAATAGAGCTGGTTGACTTTTTTTAAAATGTGAAATTTCAACGTTTGTGTCTATACCAAATTTTGGCAAAGAATGAGGGAAAAGCTTGTATATTTCCCCCCATTCTTTGACCAACACTAGTTGTTTAATAATTAGCAAGCTAAAATGATAAATCTTCCCCCTCCCCACCCCCATTATATAATTTTACTCTTGCTACAAGGAATGTTGGAAATACCACTAAGGAGGAAGGGGATGAGGCAGAAACCAACCCTCGCCCCCAAATAAAACAACTCAAACCCGATTTAACGCTACGTACTGTATGTTGTATTGCAGTATTCAAGCGCTACTACTGTTTCAGAGTAGCAGCCGTGTTAGTCTGTATTCGCAAAAAGAAAAGGAGTACTTGTGGCACCTTAGAGACTAACAAATTTATTAGAGCATAAGCTTTCGTGAGACACAGCTCACTTCATCGGATGCATTTGGTGGAAAAAACAGAGGAGAGATTTATATACACACACAGATAAGCCATCACCAGCAGCAGGGGGGTGAAAGGAGGAAAACCTTTCATGGTGACAAGCAAGGTAGGCTAATTCCAGCAGTTAACAAGAATATCAGAGGAACAGTGGGGGGTGGGGTGGGGAGGAGAAATACCAAGGGGAAATAGTTTTACTTTGTGTAATAACTCATCCATTCCCAGTCTCTATTCAAGCCTAAGTTAATTGTATCCAGTTTGCAAATTAATTCCAATTCAGCAGTCTCTCGTTGGAGTCTGTTTTTGAAGCTTTTTTGTTGAAGGATAGCCATTCTTAGGTCTGTAATCGAGTGACCAGAGAGATTGAAGTATTCTCCAACTGGTTTTTGAATGTTATAATTCTTGACGTCTGATTTGTGTCCATTCATTCTTTTACGTAGAGACTGTCCAGTTTGGCCAATGTACATGGCAGAGGGTCATTGCTGGCACATGATGGCATATATCACATTGGTAGATGCGCAGGTGAACGAGCCTCTGATAGCGTGGCTGATGTGATTAGGCCCTATGATGGTATCCCCTGAATAGATATGTGGACAGAGTTGGCAACGGGCTTTGTTGCAAGGATAGGTTCCTGGGTTAGTGGTTCTGTTGTGTGGTGTGTGGTTGCTGGTGAGTATTTGCTTCAGATTGGGGGGCTGTCTGTAAGCAAGGACTGGCCTGTCTCCCAAGATCTGTGAGAGTGATGGGTCGTCCTTCAGGATAGGTTGTAGATCCTTGATGATGCGTTGGAGAGGTTTTAGTTGGGGGCTGAAGGTGATGGCTAGTGGCGTTCTGTTGTTTTCTTTGTTGGGCCTGTCCTGGAATAGGTGACTTCTGGGTACTCTTCTGGCTCTGTCAATCTGTTTCTTCACTTCAGCAGGTGGGTATTGTAGTTGTAGGAATGCATGATAGAGATCTTGTAGGTGTTTGTCTGTCTGAGGGACAAACTTTCTACTACTATGTCTACTACTGTTGAAATACATGTAGTAACATGTTAATGAGTCCCAGCATTTGTATAGAAATAAACATAAGGCATTCCTCATTATTGTCACTAGATGTAGAAAAATGCAGTCTGACTCATCAGCTCAATCTATGTTATACACCACTGGTGGCATCAGGTATGGGATGTGTAGCTACACACTGCAGTTAAAAGCAAGCTGTGTCCACACTGCAGCATGTAGCTACATGTGCCAGTGAAAGGCTCTGGCAGAGGGGAGACAGCTGGGAAAGGCTTCAGCAGCTGCCAGGGCCTTTCACTGTGATGAGGAAAGGTTCTGGTGGGGGGAAACAGCAGGGAAAGACATGCTTCTTTTGATGGTGTGTAGAGTGCATGCCCGCATATCCCTGCCAGGACTAATATAATTGATGTGGACACAGCAGCAAAATGAGGACAGATGCATACATGGAATTAAGTGGCAGGGTGCAACTTTAGCATGTGGGAGGGGTGCTACCCACCCATACTCTCCTATAACAAGCATATAAGTGGTTTGAGTGAAGGGGTTACAGGGCTTCCTACCATATAATCTGTAACTCAGACTATCCTTCAGAACACAGGTCTCAGAGTCCTAGCACCCTCCTCTTCATAACAGGGACAGAGTGTGGGGACCTCAGCCCATGATGGCCACAAGGTCTCATCCTATCCCGTGACCCCAAGGCCCATCACCAAGTCTGAGGTCTTTTACCTCTGGGAACTGTTCATTTTATCCTTTTAACCACACTGGAAACCAGTCACAAGTTGTGATGAATAAACAACTCAAGCCAAGTACCTAAGGTACTAAGTGCATTCCTACATAACCTACTGTGGATTGCACGTGCTACAAGAAAGGCAAAAAAAATCCCAAGTCCTCTGCCAATTGGCCCATAGGAAAGAGAATTCCTTCCTGACCTTCCAAATGGGCAAACAGCTAGACCATCATCATCAGTCAGGCCAGGTTCCCATTCCTAGTTTGTGGTTAGTATTTTGGGGGCTGCTGGGTCAGAGCTGAGAGAGGCTCCATAGGGCCCCCAGTCCAGGTTAAATCCCGGAAACTGGGGAATGCTGGCCAATCAGCCTGTCTCCCATCCCCTGCAGCTGACCAATGGGTGCCAGAGACTACCAGGAGTGGGGAAGAGCTATCTGGTGTCCCTCAGTAAGCATCCCCTCCTTTGCTGCTGGGACTGTCTCACTTCACTGCCAGCCACATCAAGTTCCCCCTCCTATTGAGACAAGTAGATGGCATATCGCAGTGTAGCCAGCGAGGGACTGCTTAGGGAAGAAGAGTAAAGACACAGATGGAGGATATGAGCATGTGTGCAAGCAGATGTCCTGCTTGCTTTCTAGGCACCAAGCTGTGCCTCCCTGTCTACACTGCTATTTTTAGCAGTGTAGTGTCCCATTTCCTCCCCGCTACTGGCGCCCTTCCCCTGTTGTACTTAAAGGCTTTGGCAGCAGGTAAAGGCTCACAGTAATGAAAGTTTTCCCTTTGGGAGTACTCCAGATACTGAGATAACTTTGTCTTAGCTAAAATTTACAAATTAAGGTCATCACTCTGTGTGAGAAAGGGAGGGAACAAACCTCTAGAGGTAATATCTATGTGACAAAATTATATTTAACACTCATCTCTGACTATTTTACCTCCATGCTGCCCATTAATCTATTTACCCCTGAAGCTTCTTAGAACATTGCAAAATTCTCAGCTTCTTCAAACAGCCACCATTTTTATGAAGAGAGACAAAAAAAATCTGGTGTCTTCAGATCCTACAGGATTAGTAATGGGAACTTTTCATGACTGGAAAGGGGGATTTCCAATTTATGGGATTTAAAAGTTGCTTTAGTCCTAGAGTGAATGTACAACTGAAGAATTACATACAGAAAATGTATTTCAGATTGCATATTTAAAGGTTTTTCTGATTCTCTCTGAGCGCTGTGTTAACTCCTGGTAGCAAAGGTACATGTTTACAAGTACGAGGCTAGATAAAAAAACAAGGGTTGATACACTTTAAAAAAAAAGTTCTAAAACATGTCTAAAATATGTGGCATATAGTACTGTGAAACAAACTGGAATGAGAGTGTAGTCCACTACCTGGGTGTAGGTGGAAGAATCCAGAAACACTGCAAGTAGATACACAGCAGCAACAAAGCATTAGAAGTACTTCAGTGTGCTTGGGCAGAAAAGTGAGCAGAATAAATTATTCTTATTTTTTCATTAATTTGACCCTCATTACTCTATCCAGCTCTATCAGACAACAGCTTGACCTGAGCACAGCACAAGAAACCTCATGATAACATGGAAGATATGCTTTCTGTCCTTTTCAGTAAGACCTGACATGGTAGTTCTGGGTGGAGGAGATGAGATATAAGAGCAAGGATGGCTTTACACAGACTCTTTTATAGAGACTCTCATATTACTTGCAGACCCTGTGGAGATGGGAAGGGAGACCTTATTCTGCCTTTCTCTCCCACTCTTCTGCCCATTCTCGTTAATCCTCCTATGAACAAGTAGGCTCCTTGCTTCTCAGCCTCTTAACTCTAGTCCTCTCTCATGTGTGGGCTAACCTCTAACTGCAGTGGACGGCCTAGCAGCCACTGGGGGTAAATGGAAGGCCACCTCTACCACCAGTTACTGGCTTTTGCCTGCCTAAACCAAAATTATGTGGCAGTCTTAGCCTGAATGGCACCTGCACTATTCTGAAAATATGATGTGTGCACTCTCCAAGGTCACAACCACAATACAACTAGGTTTTTGCACATCTTCTCTTTTGGTGCCCACACACTCTGCACAAGCCCATCAGCTCCCTTTGAAGCTTGTGCGTGTTACAATCTCCTTCTTACATAGAAAATAAGTGTTGATATAGGAATCTTAAAGGATTTGACAATTTGGCCTTAATGGTATAAAATCTTAGGTACAATGGCCCCAAATCTGGAAAGCACTTAAGAATGTGTTTAACTTCCACTGAAGTCAAAGGGTATGTCTCCATTGCAGCTAGGAGGGAATCTCACAGACCAGGGCCACAAATTGTGCTAGCAGATCTCACACTTGTGCTCTAAAAATAGCTTTGTAGATGTTGAGGTTCAACCTGAAGTTCAGGGGGGTCAAATGGGTGTGGGGTTGAAAGCTGGACCCACAACATCAAAACAACATCTATACAAGTTTGTAGACCTGGGCTGGGAGGCTCACTCCCAAAGGCAGTGCAGACATGTCCAATAGGTATTGAGCACATACTTAAGTTCTTTCCTGAATTGGGGCTGCACGGAGGTCAGGCAACAAGCTAATGCTGCTCTAAATACATGAATGAAATATGTATCCATACAAACACTTCTTTTTAGAATGTTTTCAATGTGTGTTTCAATATGGATAGCTCAGCAATTTTAAGGCAGAACTATGGACTCTCTGCTGGTCTTTTCTTTTTAGTTTGTCCAATTTGCGGGGCGAGGGGGGGGGGAATTTAACAGATATACTCTTGAGAAAAAACTTATTATATAAGCAACTCATTTAGCCACTTTAGAAACACATTTTTTAAAAAACTCATTACAACGGGACTGATCCCAGGAAATCAAAGGGAATTTTGCCTGACTGGAGGACAACAGGACAGGTAGGATTCCTTTTATATTATTTTCATTAAGGTATATATTCACTTACTGTGATTTCAGAAAGAAGAGGTATAAAATAAATTGTAGGCAAATATTTTGAAGTCAATGGGACTCCTGGATGGTCAGCAGCTCTGCAAATCAGGCCAGTTATTTATATGCCTACATATGTATCTATTTAACAAGCTTTAATCACTCAAGTTTGAAAATTCTGGCCTGTAGTTTTAAAATGACTAAGTATATTCATTTTTATCCCCAATACAGAGTTTATTTTCATATTAATACAAAAGTCTGTCTTCAGAACACAGTCTTAAATTTCAAATCATGTGGTGATTATAAATGTTAAAGCAAAACTTAAATCTGTTGGATATATTTTGCAAGATATTTTCACAATCAGTACATTTTTAAAATGCAGAGGCCTACCTTTCCCCCTAGCTATCACAACAGCAAGAAAAAAAAATTACTGAGCCATGAAAGCTTCCTTTGTTAACATACAGATCACATTGTTTATACAATCTGCATGTTTAATGAATGCATACAAATTCAAATGTCAATGGAGATAAAGTGAAATTACATTATATCAAGGAAGAATTAGCTTTTCAACTGAGAGAGAGGGAGTTTTGATTTTGAGGTGAAAAAGTTCTAAGATCAAGCACAAGAGTTAGAAAAATGGGGGTGGGGTGTAGGGGGGAGAAATAAACCAAATAGAATAAACAAACGATTGTCTAAAATGAAGCCTTTGAAGCAAAGAAAACAAGCTGTTAGGTCACTGTATAATTACTGTGTGTTCAGACTTTAAAAAACAAATAGAATTAAAAGCAAGAATCTCCATTTACCTGCCCAATTAGTATATCTCAATATTTGTGGGTATACTTCCAGAGTTTATACCAAAATATTAATATAAAGTTATCATGGTGAGGTTGTGTGAGATACAATTTAGGGACTCATAAAAATCTACCACATGTTTAGATTCATTTTTAGAAATGAAAAATTATTTCCATTTCTGATGTGAGATATTCTGAGATAAGTACGATGCAACAATGCACTCCAGGGACTGGCACCTTCAGAGGCTTACATCAGAGTTATAGCATGTATCATAATAGATAAATGACCTATTAGCCTTTCTGTATCTCCAGGGCAGTTACATGTTACAGAAAGTGTTTGAAAATTGCTATGCCTCAATGAGTAAGGATGAAAGTTTGTATATGGAGCTTAATATATTTTAGATGAAAAACTTAATGCTGAGGTTTTTTTAAGTGAAAAAACTCAATCTTTTGTCTAGCAAAAAATAAGGAAAGATTTCTTTATTCTTGGTATGATACAAGAATGAACCTTAAAAGTGGCAAGTTTTTGTTTTTTTGTTTGTTTTTTTAAAGCAGGGAATTACACTAGCAGAAATAAATTTTGCATTAATTTGAGCCTACAGTACAGGATGTCAATTGCAATCACACTTAAAGTCATTACATTGCACTAATCCACTTTCCAGGAAGTGTTTTTGTATTTCAGAGAATTTTTCCTGCTAACTACAGTCAAATAGACAGAGAACAAAGCCATTCAATAAGTTTCTCCTTCAAATAGACAGAGACCATGGCATCACTGTCAGATGTTTATTCACATCTCTTTGGCATATGCTGAATTTTGGTGATCCTTCATTATTGTCAACAGAAAGGCAAAATCATATAAGCCCCTTCCCACATTTGCCACTCAGAACAGTTTATTCATATGCTTTACAGAAACACTTGCATTTGCCTTGTCTGAATGATTTTTTCCAGGAATACTGCCTCTTTCCGGATGATGATTTTCTAGGAATACTGTTCATATAGGATCCAGTTCAGTTAAGCACTTCAACATGTGTTAGGGTTAAGAACATCCTTAAATCCCATTAATTTAAATGGGATTTAGCATTAAGCACATGCTTAAGTGCATTGCTGAATTGGGAGTATAGGGTCTCATCCTACAGGTTGCTGAGCATGTCCTACAAGTACTGAGCACCTTCAACTCCCAGTGACTGCCGTGACTATTGAAAGCGCTCAGCATCCTGCAAAATCAGGCCCTTAGGGCTCACTTTGCACTGTACATACATTTTAATGTTCGTGACAGAGCTAACTATTTTTCCCTTTAATATTAACATATACCAATTAAAATGTATATTGAGCTTTCATTTATTGCAATGACCTTTAAGTGTTGAAAATGAAACATTGCCCTGGGTAGTTTTCCTGGCATATTTTTGGAACTGCTACAATTTTCTTCTAAGTCTGTAAACAAGATGAGCAAAAAACTGTCACTTCTTCAAAACAACCCGAGATAGGGAAATTGCCAGTGATCTTCACTGCATCAGTAGAAGATGACCCAGCATTTAAAATGATGATTTACAATTTGACACCATAAATTAATAACCTTAGCATCTGTAGCTCCACTAATTTGACAAGTTTGCAGCAGATTGTCCATAGAAAGCTGGTAAACGCCTTAGTGTCCCAAAATTGTTCCGTCACATTTTCTTTTTCTCTAGCAATCATGTTGCTTGAGAACTCAGGGTCCAGTGTTCCTCTATGCATTGTTACAAATAGGAGTCTGTGCTAACCAACAGGGTAGTTCTGCTTAGCCCTTGATACATGCCCCCTGAATCAGAATTCCTTCCCTAGAGTTCCAGTTCTTTAGTTGGAGTTGGGTGGTGGCACCTATTTAAGCATGGTGCATGCTAAAAGCCCCTGCTTCTCAGCCTAAGGGGAGGAGCCATTGGACCTGGGCATCAGATAAGTTCAGGGGACAACAAATGCAAAAACAGGGACAGGAGTGAGGGTCACAGGTGTAAAGTGCCCCCTGTACCAGAATTCCTTCCCTAGAGTTCCAGTTCCCTAGTTGGAGTATGTGTATGGTGACAGTCGAGCCAGCCAGGCTTCTCCAAAATTCTTTCCCCAACCAAATCCAATAGGGGATCCCAGCAGAATTTAACAACCTGTCTTTGTCGAAAAGCAGGCTTCTCCTACACTGGGCTGTAGAACTCCCCTATTTCTGCAGAAGAAGGGACATCTGCAGAAGCACAGTGGGAGGCCATCTGCAGTATCTATCTACATTAGTGGAACTTTCTGTCATGAGAGTGGAAGGAGCCAAGCATGCAATGAAGGAAAGGGCCAGAATTTCTCCAGGGTTTCTGAGGCAGTGCATCCTGAAGCAGGAAAGGGTAGGCAGCATAGGTTCCCATGCTGGGTTCATTGTGCTAGCTGGTACAGAAGAAGGGCAGAGTCAAGCTATAGAACTACATTGTGCCTCCCTGTCCACCTTTTTGGGCTCCTAGTAACACTGGTAAAGCTAAAAGAAAAGGAGTACCAGTGGCACCTTAGAGACTAACAAATTTATTAGAGCATAAGCTTTCGTGAGCTACAGCTCACTTCATCGGATGCATTTGGTGGAAAAAACAGAGGAGAGATTTATATACACACACACAGAGAACATGAAACAATGGGTTTATCATACACACTGTAAGGAGAGTGATCACTTAAGATAAGCCATCACCAGCAGCGGGGGGGGAAAGGAGGAAAACCTTTCATGGTGACAAGCAAGGTAGGCTAATTCCAGCAGTTAACAAGAATATCAGAGGAACGGTGGGGGGTGGGGTGGGAGGGAGAAATACCATGGGGAAATAGTTTTACTTTGTGTAATGACTCATCCATTCCCAGTCTCTATTCAAGCCTAAGTTAATTGTATCCAGTTTGCAAATTAATTCCAATTCAGCAGTCTCTCGTTGGAGTCTGTTTTTGAAGCTTTTTTGTTGAAGTATAGCCACTCTTAGGTCTGTAATCGAGTGACCAGAGAGATTGAAGTATTCTCCAACTGGTTTTTGAATGTTATAATTCTTGACGTCTGATTTGTGTCCATTCATTCTTTTACGTAGAGACTGTCCAGTTTGGCCAATGTACATGGCAGAGGGTCATTGCTGGCACATGATGGCATATATCACATTGGTAGATGCGCAGGTGAACGAGCCTCTGATAGCGTGGCTGATGTGATTAGGCCCTATGATGGTATCCCCTGAATAGATATGTGGACAGAGTTGGCAACGGGCTTTGTTGTAAGGATAGGTTCCTGGGTTAGTGGTTCTGTTGTGTGGTGTGTGGTTGCTGGTGAGTATTTGCTTCAGATTAGGGGGCTGTCTGTAAGCAAGGACTGGTCTGTCTCCCAAGATCTGTGAGAGTGATGGCTCGTCCTTCAGGATAGGTTGTAGATCCTTGATGATGCGTTGGAGAGGTTTTAGTTGGGGGCTGAAGGTGATGGCTAGTGGCGTTCTGTTGTTTTCTTTGTTGGGCCTGTCCTGGAATAGGTGACTTCTGGGTACTCTTCTGTCTCTGTCAATCTGTTTCTTCACTTCAGCAGGTGGGTATTGTAGTTGTAGGAATGCATGATAGAGATCTTGTAGGTGTTTGTCTGTCTGAGGGACAAACTTTCTACTACTATGTCTACTACTGTTGAAATACATGTAGTAACATGTTAATGAGTCCCAGCATTTGTATAGAAATAAACATAAGGCATTCCTCATTATTGTCACTAGATGTAGAAAAATGCAGTCTGACTCATCAGCTCAATCTATGTTATACACCACTGGTGGCATCAGGTATGGGATGTGTAGCTACACACTGCAGTTAAAAGCAAGCTGTGTCCACACTGCAGCATGTAGCTACATGTGCCAGTGAAAGGCTATACTGTCACGGCTAACCTGGTGGCAGAACTTTGTGACTTTGTCCTGACCCATAACTATTTCACATTTGGTGACAATGTATACCTTCAAATCAGCGGCACTGCGATGGGTACCCGCATGGCCCCACAGTATGCCAACATTTTTATGGCTGACTTAGAACAACGCTTCCTCAGCTCTCGTCCCCTAATGCCCCTACTCTACTTGCGCTACATTGATGACATCTTCATCATCTGGACCCATGGAAAAGAAGCTCTTGAGGAATTCCACCATGATTTCAACAATTTCCATCCCACCATCAACCTCAGCCTGGACCAGTCCACACAAGAGATCCACTTCCTGGACACTACGGTGCTAATAAGCGATGGTCACATAAACACCACCCTATATCGGAAACCTACTGACCGCTATTCCTACCTACATGCCTCTAGCTTTCATCCAGATCATACCACTCGATCCATTGTCTACAGCCAAGCGCTACAATATAACCGCATTTGCTCCAACCCCTCAGACAGAGACAAACACCTACAAGATCTCTATCATGCATTCCTACAACTACAATACCCACCTGCTGAAGTGAAGAAACAGATTGACAGAGCCAGAAGAGTACCCAGAAGTCACCTATTACAGGACAGGCCCAACAAAGAAAACAACAGAACGCCACTAGCCATCACCTTCAGCCCCCAACTAAAACCTCTCCAACGCATCATCAAGGATCTACAACCTATCCTGAAGGACGAGCCATCACTCTCACAGATCTTGGGAGACAGACCAGTCCTTAGAATCATAGAATATCAGGGTTGGAAGGGACCCCAGAAGGTCATCTAGTCCAACCCCCTGCTCAAAGCAGGACCAAGTCCCAGTTAAATCATCCTAGCCAGGGCTTTGTCCTTGCTTACAGACAGCCCCCTAATCTGAAGCAAATACTCACCAGCAACCACACACCACACAACAGAACCACTAACCCAGGAACCTATCCTTGCAACAAAGCCCATTGCCAACTCTGTCCACATATCTATTCAGGGGATACCATCATAGGGCCTAATCACATCAGCCACACTATCAGAGGCTCGTTCACCTGCGCATCTACCAATGTGATATATGCCATCATGTGCCAGCAATGCCCCTCTGCCATGTACATTGGCCAAACTGGACAGTCTCTACGTAAAAGAATGAATGGACACAAATCAGACGTCAAGAATTATAACATTCAAAAACCAGTTAGAGAACACTTCAATCTCTCTGGTCACTCGATCACAGACCTAAGAGTGGCTATACTTCAACAAAAAAGCTTCAAAAACAGACTCCAACGAGAGACTGCTGAATTGGAATTAATTTGCAAACTGGATACAATTAACTTAGGCTTGAATAGAGACTGGGAATGGATGAGTCATTACACAAAGTAAAACTATTTCCCCATGGTATTTCTCCCTCCCACCCCACCCCCCACTGTTCCTCTGATATTCTTGTTAACTGCTGGAATTAGCCTACCTTGCTTGTCACCATGAAAGGTTTTCCTCCTTCCCCCCCCCTGCTGCTGGTGATGGCTTATCTTAAGTGATCACTCTCCTTACAGTGTGTATGATAAACCCATTGTTTCATGTTCTCTGTGTGTGTGTATATAAATCTCTCCTCTGTTTTTTCCACCAAATGCATCCGATGAAGTGAGCTGTAGCTCACGAAAGCTTATGCTCTAATAAATTTGTTAGTCTCTAAGGTGCCACCGGTACTCCTTTTCTTTTTGCGAATACAGACTAACACGGCTGCTACTCTGAAAACTGGTAAAGCTAGCCTAGTACAATACTTGTTACTCCCACCACTTAGATTGACGCTGGCTCATACACAGTGTCAGAAGTGGAGGAGAGAGAGATAACATCTTGGCCCAGCTCTTCAAAGTTATTTAAGCACTAACTCCCATGCCTTCCCCACCATATTGCCATTCATGCAGGGCTGCCACAAAGTGGTCCACAAAAGGTATAAAATTTGGACTAAAGGATGGATTACACAGGGGAGATGAGAACGTCAGCATGTTGAAGGTTCAAATCCTGAGTGGTTTAAAGTATCTCCAGGGATAGGCTCTAGAGAACAATATCATTTCAGTGCTTAAGTCCCCCAGCTAAATACTGACACCCTGTGTACTGCAAGTTCCTTCCTTGGCATTGGAACTACATGAAGAGCTATGTATTGCTATTTGAACATGCTGCAGTAACAGAGCTAACGTTTTTTAAAAATGAATGTTTTATGTAACAAGATATTAGATTTTACTATAGGCTCAGATTTGTTGATTAAAGACTAACAATACATTTTACTTTACTCTTCTATGTTTAGAGAACATATACTACACAGATTTGACATAATATATATGTTTTGCTGTTCAAAGCTTCAAAAGGGAAGAAAAATAAACAAACAATGACTTTAGTAGAAAAGACAGCAACTTTCAAGCATTGGGTAACAAGTTATGATGACTAATTTTCTCATTCTGCAGTGACAATGCTCAGTAATCATAGTCTTTCATAAAATGTGGACTTGGAATTAATCTTTCTAAAATGTTCTTTTAAAGTAATTGTTCTTGAAGTTATATCTGGAAGGACCAGAAAGAAAAGAAAAGGCTTTATAGTTCCTCCAATCTGATCCATTGAAATAATCACAAATATTCCCAACACCATTCCCTACTTTGGGGCAAGCCAGGTACAAAGGTCTGTTTAAGTACTCTGAACTTGGGGCTGGCAAAAGATCAGGCCAGTGTTTGCATGTTAGAGAAGACTCAAGGCTGCTCTAATTTATATCTTCCTGGCTATGGTCCAAAGAGGCTAATCTGGAAACCGGCAATTTGGTAGGATATTTGGTTGAGCTGGGTGAAACAACAATCAAAACATTTTTTTTTTGCCAAATAATGCAGATGTGAGTAGACCAAAACATTTTTTTGTAAATGTGTGTCAATTTTGGCAAATTGTTTTAGTCAAAAAAATGTTTCAAAACCATTGGGGGTAAATTCACAACACCAAGGTGGAGGAGGAGGTCCACTTGTACAACACAGCCCAGTAGCTAGGGCACTCACGTGAGATGTGTGAGACTCTGGGACATCTCCCCCTTTTCAGGTTAATGCCCTAATCACCAAGATATTGGCTATTCCGGGTCTAAGTCTTTCCTATGGAAGCTATTCCACTTTGTGTAATTAACTAAATGTTCATTGGAGCAAGGACTGGAACCTGAGTGTCTTCATTCTGATGTGGGTGCCCTAATCAACAGGCTCTAGAGTCATTCTCACTCTTTCTGGCCTAATGAAGACTTAAGTATTTGATATGAAGTGGAACAGCTTTTACATAAGAGATTAAGAGAGGCCCACCATAAAATATCCAATTGCCTGGTGGTAGTTAGGATACTCAGCCTGGGCGGGAGTTCAAAATGTTTCTTCAGAGCTGGGAATGGAACTCAGGTTTCCCCTCTTTCCATTAAGTATCCTAACCCCTGGACTATTGGGGGGAACCACCTCCTCCTCCCTATTGTGTGAAACCTTTGTTTCTATATTTCATTTGGTTTTACCACAAAAAGGGTAAAAATGCCCCAAATTGGAATGAAACATTTAGTTTCGGGATCTAATTTTTTCTGACATTTTATTTGCCAAAAATTCTGAAAACTGTTGGTTATGGATTGACCTGAAACTTTTTTTTTAAAAGACCTTCAGACCTGCCAGTGAATGAAAAAAAAAAAAAACAGTTATTTGCAGCTCTAGTATTTGGATTTTGCAGACACCTCTCCTCCCTTTCTCCTAGTCACCCAGATATCCACGTAGGATATCCAGAAGAGGTAGTGTATGAGCCACAACAGAGGCCGTGTCATCTGATGATAGAGGAGGAGTTCTCAGGAGCCAGATCTGTCAGATTTATGGCTGCTTTGCCCCACCAATGCAGAATGAAGCAACAAGAACAGAGGAACAAGCTGTGGTTCTTTATGACATTTTTGGTATCTTTTTGTTTTCTCTACTTTTTCAATGCCCTTTCTAAATAGAAAAGGCTAGAACTGCATCTGTTATTCTAGACATGGCTGTCAGAGCAGATTTTTGATAGCCCAGAGCAGTAACATGTATAAACCACTGCCAGCAGTTGGAATACTAGTTGTTATGCTTATTGCCTAAAGCAGCTAAAAGAAGGCCTTTCTGAAATCTTAGCACAACTAGCAGACTAGGAGGGGAAGGTGAAGTGAATGACCTCAAGGAGTAAACATAACGCTCTGCCTTTGTGACTTGAGTTATTTTTCTGAAGCATGTGGTTTTTGCAAGATAGAAAGTCTGACAATAGTTAACTATTGCTATACAGCTGGTTAACTAATGGAAAGTTCCTGTGCCTGACGGATGGAAAATTGCCCACCTTAAAGGCTCAAAATCTCCACTCTTAACTTAGTTTGTTCATTAACAAAACTGCTGAGCAGAAGCTATGTAATACTAACCAGTCGGATATAAAAAGAGGAAGAAATCTGAGCTGGATGGACACTTGGACAAATTTCAAGTTCCCTGGCAGACGGATGGATGGCCACTGGATGCTTACAATTATCCACTTGAAACCTCCTCAAGAGCCTGAGTAAATATAAATTTGGCATTTTTGGGGTGTTTTACTAACCTGTTGCAGACAAGTGTAAGTGCTTGAGACTAAGTAAAGTATAACTTTAAGTGAGAACACTCTTGTATTGTCCTGTTTGTGCCAGCCATCTATCAGTCGGATGGCCATGTCTCCATTGATTTATTTCCTGACACCCCCTCCCATGGAGGAAAGTTACCCAGAGCTTTGGGTTGAAAGAACCCCGGGTAACATGGGTGCACACTGGCTATACAAAGTGGCACTTTCTCTTCCCTAGGTTTGCATGGAATACATTATCTCTATAGACAAGAGCAGAGAAGGCAACCGATATTGACTAGAGGTAAGTCCTAGGAAGAGAGATCCCTGATGAAAAAATGAAGCCAACATTAGTGAAAAAATGATAAGATAGGCATGCTGAGAATGTCTCAAGTGTTAAAAAAATTCTTCATGGGCCAAATGAACTAGACCCAAAAGTAAAGAGCCTGAGTGTTCAATGAACAGAATTCATCACAAACTCAATGGAGGAAGAAACTGATCTTAAGAAAAAA
The DNA here is from genome assembly GCF_009764565.3 of Dermochelys coriacea. Taxonomy (NCBI): domain Eukaryota; kingdom Metazoa; phylum Chordata; order Testudines; family Dermochelyidae; genus Dermochelys; species Dermochelys coriacea. Next base: position 274,777,201 of record NC_050068.2, on the reverse strand, counting down.
AAGCTCATGATTTAATAATGAAAAATCCCCAGACCTACAGACAAGTTGTATGCATAATTTATATGATAAAGATAAAGTTAGGGAAGATTTAAAACATAGTAGGGTTGATCTGGAAGGCAGGACTCTCTTAAGACATTTATCATAGAAAATAGGTTAACAAGGGTGGAATTGGTACAATAATGTTTCCTTTATCTTTATTTTCCTCAACTGCCTTACTTCTTTATACCAGAAAGGAGGAAGATTAAATATTTAGATTAGTATAATAGGATTATTTTTTAAAAAATTTAAGTTTAATGGGATCTTTAACCCTATAGTTTGTGAATAAGCTAACAATATGGGGAAAATAAGACACAGAATGTGAACTTTGGATAATATTTTTTTCATTGTGGTTTGATAAAAAATAAGTTGATACTGAACAAATATTAGGAATTCAAAAGTCACCACTTTTTCACTGGATTGTTTTTTTCAGACCCCTTTTGTAAGAAATCTGAAATACTCTAGGCTCTCTACTTTGCTCCACATGTTGCTTTTCATATGCTGATTACTAAAGTATTAGTTATACATAGTAGTATGTATGTCTACAATTTTGAATATTTTTAAACAGCTAAAATATATTCATTATTCAGTACTGCAGTATTATCTTGAAACTTCAGTCATTAACTAAGATCCTATTTTGTAGTGACTGAAGCCGCCAGGGTCCCTTTTTGACCGGGCATTCCAGTCGAAAACCAGACATCTGGCAACCCTAGATATCAGTGGACCTTGGAGTGAGACCAATTTGCATGATAGCCAAGCATCCAATCATACGTTTTGCAAGAAGGCTCTAAAAATCACTGATTCCCCTATAGGGAAATGGCAAGAAAGAACTAAAAGACAGCATGACACAGGCTCCTTCAGGAATTCCTTTGATAAATTACATCATTGCTAAATATGGGAGAATTTGTTCTAGCCATATTGTTTCAAAAACTTTTAAGCAATGCTAAAATATAATATAAACTAAGGACTTTTCTTTGACATGCTGCAGCTTCACAGGCCCTTTAAGAAGGTCAACTTCAACAATGACTTCAGCAGCAGTTTTTTTCCTCTGTTTCCCCAGGTGGTATAGCCCTCCCTGACAGTAAGGAGCTACCCACTGAAGTACAGCAGCTCTGGATATGAAACTAGGAAATTAATACAAAAAAAAGTCTCAGTTTAAGTGACAGTTAAGGTTGCAGCAGGACACCCCTTACCCCATCTGAAGCCTTAAAAGTATGGAGAAGTAGTTGTTTAAGGAAGTTTCCTGAATTCTTTGCCCCTTTTACATTGCCTACAATGCTCTTGATGCCAGAGGTGATATCAGCAATGTTAAAGCAGATTAATTTCCCAAATGCAGGCAATGTGCAACAGTCTGATGTGTCAATTTGTTCCTACAAGAAGATCTGAGGTCATCACTAAGGTTTGGTGTTACACTGCAAGTTTAACGAAGCTGGGGTAAATCTTACTTTTTTGGTATCTGTTGGAGATGGAAGTGAAAGCCTTATGGAGTGCTGAAGTGTGTTATTGACAGTGCTGTACGCAATGTTAAGATAGCAAAGAATGCAGGAGACTTACTTCTTAACTCTTAGTTCCATGTTTTAAGATTTTGCGGGGGGATGAAGTGTGCCCTGCTGCAACTATAACTGTCACAAAGTTTGTATGTTACCATACAGAATTGTACCTATTTTTCCTCTTTTCTCTATGACCCTACATGAGTTAATTACCATGAATAGGGGGCTATGAGGCATTCCATTACCTGAAGTCTGAAATGGAGCATTTATTTTCAATGTAGATTGTTTACCTGCTATTGCACAAGTTCCTTTTTAGAAGTTTGTAGAATTTAGTTGTAAATACAGCTCCAGTTTTCATACTTGGGTATCTCAAAACACTTTACTGCATTAACTGTTGGACTAATCTTTGTCCCCCTGAAGTCTATAGGAGTTTTCCAGGCCTTACATAAGCAAAAGGAGGAATCACAATGCACATATCTACAGTTCACTAACAGCCTTAAAGACAAAGCGATATCCCCAGTAGCCCTGGGCAAATAACAGATTCTTTAGTCCACTGGCAATTCCAAAAAATGTAAAACATTCTTTTGGCTTGAACAAAACATGCTGTTCAATCCAAAGCTAAATGTTTTGTTTAGATTTTGAGCATTTTTAAGTTTAGTTTTTTAAAAAAAAAATAAAAATTTCACCCAGCTCTAATCCCCAGAGCAGTTTGAACAGCCAGGATTTATACCAGTGAGAACTAGGGGGCAAGGGCAAAAAGAAATTCTCCCTCATCCCATGCTAATGGAGCAATGAACTCATCCACTGAGCTGCTAACCCTGCAAAGCCAGTGGCTACTGACCTGTCAGTTTCATGGTTTATAAGTAGATGAACATCTATAGGACCCTTAAGGGATCCTTTCAAGTACTACAATGAAAGCTTTCAGTTTCCTTAGAAGAATTTTCATTCCTTCATCTCACCCAAGACATGAAATCACTAGTTAATCTTTTAAGATTTTCTAGTAGGGGATTTAAAGCATTATATGAGCAAGTCAATTCTTTCTTTTAAACATCCTGCTGATAATACTGTCTCCCTTTTATGATGCATGTGATCAGGTTTGAACTTGCAGCGAGAGCATTCATCCAACCCATCTCTGGGATTTCTTTCATGTGGAACACTCATTCCAGTGATGTTCAATATTTTCATTATATGCAGTCAATTCTTAAACCATAGCTTTATGAAAAGTTTTCTGTGAGACTACTACAATAAGTTGCTCTTATTCTTTGTAAGGTTTACTGGTATTATAGGATAATAAATAGGTAAAAGCCTTCGAGAATTGGAAATGCTTCTTTGTTTTATTTTTTTAAACTTTGAACCTAGCAAATTCTGAGCTTGTTAAAAACTTATTTTCCAAAGTTAATCCCTTCAATTTCACAAGAACAGCCAGTGACAGATGCAGTTATCTCCTAGAATGCTTCATGTTACAAATCTTCTATATCTCACAACAAAAAGTGCACATCTTTTTGCCATTATTGTCATGTCCCAGAAACATTTAAGGTCAGATCCTGCAACTCTCCTTGACTTCAGTGCAAGGAGGGAGGGTTTACTGGCCTGGGCTTATAGACTCGAAGACATTTAGAACATATTAATCTGCATATAAAGCACCACCTGTGAAACTATATAACTATTAGTAAACAAAACAGCAATCCTGTGTTTAATCACACAATCATTCTTCCCTCTATAATCAATATCAGGGATTGTGTGAATGTTTGAATTGTTTGCCTGACTAGATTCTATACTTTATATACAAAATATATTTGTACTTTATAAATAGACTCAGAGATTACTTTTAGGATCATTTTATTGCTTTTTCTTATTGAAGCATACCCACTGAAGTAACTGAGGGAAGAGACTTTGTCTGAGTCTCTATTGACCAGTATCTAGCATAGTTACTCATACCAGTGCAGAATGGGGACAGCAAACTTAGTAATTTTTATGAGCATCCAGGAACAGAGTGGCTGCTGAAGGGAGATACTTCTGGAGAGATTGGGAACTGAAGTACACCAAGGGTTAACCTGGAAGGCAAAATTAGGACTGTCAGAGTCCTAAGGAATTTGTTGGACTGGCTAACAAGCATGGGTGGCAAGGAACTGTCACACAGTTTAGCACCAACAAATCCCTTTTTTGCCAAGACAAAGGGGTAAAAAGGTGACATAGTCCTGAATGTTCCAAGAAAGAGTCAATCACGAAAAGACTTTCATACTTTTAAGGGGGTTTGGGCCTTAACTATGCATTCCATTACCTTAACATGCTTGGGTTTTTAATATTAAATATAATAAACCAGAATATCTATCCCATGCATGATATTTCAGTGTGGTTAACTATACTCAGAGTTTGAAAACTGTTATTTCATTAGTGAGATCATTTGGGACTAAAAGACCAACACAGAATGATAAAATTCTTCAAGGACTCATTTAATTAACTTTAACGCAATTCATGAATTTACTTGTAGGTTCTGAGAAAATTCCCAGACAGTATGTGTGTGTGTACTGTGCGTCTTCCCAGACGGTTTGTGTTGCAACATCCCCAAACTTGCAACATTGATACATCCAATATCAATTTAAAAATTGCTAATGATGAAGAATCCACCACAACTCTTGGTAAATTATTCAAATGGTTAATTACTCTCACTGTTCAAAATTTGCTCCTTATTTCCAGGCTAAATTTGTCTAGCTTCAACTTCCAACCATTTGATCTTGTTATCCTGTCCACTACCATGAAAAGCCCATCATCATGCAAGTTATTGTAGAATGTCACTGTGACCCTAAGAGCCACCCAGTGCAAAGGGTTCACCACTGCCATGTAACAACAACTCCTACCAGGCCTGACATAGTCACTATATCTAACACATTGCTGCCATAGTATTTATCTGTAAAAAGTGTCATGTGAAGTATCAGATGAAAGGTAGTGACACATGGGTCATTAATACCATTGTGCGACGTATATATGGATGATATGTAAAGAGTTCTTATGTGTGCTGGAAATATGTTTCTAAAATGTGTTTTGGGGGCAGAGTTTGCAAACAAGTTTGTCCTAGACAAAGGAAAGTTGATTTGCCTGGGTCTCTAATGTAAATTGAACATGGTGATGCCAGAGACAACAGATATTTATTTGCATCTGAGGTAAACCCAAGTTATCAGGAGGATGAAGAAACAGCATGGCATCAGCATACTAGAGGACACGCTGCAGTCTGAACCCCAGGGGTCATCCTGACTCTTGAGACAAAGACAATGAACTTGAGGAATATAAGGAGAAGCAAAAGGACATCTTGTTATTCATCACTTAGGGAACAAAGAGGTAAGCACTCTTTTCATCTGTGAAAGCCAGGTGGGTTGCTGATGCTAAGACATGGCTGTAGGTGAGAAAACAGTCTTAGACAAAGATTATAAATTCATCTCAGTGTTGTTAGATTAAAGTAAAGTGTGAATACTCAACTGAAACAGACTGGCCTCAAGCTAATCCCAGAGTACCAGGAGGAGGCACCAGTCCGGCGGTGAGTGATGCACCCTGCGACAGGAACGTGATTGTAATCTCTGGGCCAGCTCCTCATCTCTTTGATTTTTAATGGACCAAGGCCAGTTTGCGCCAAGTGAGTGTCTTGTAACATAAAAAAAATAAAAGACCTGTTAAAATACTTCAATTCTTATATAAAACACACAAATGAAATTTGTGTGCATTTTTGAGTGATCTGATCATAGCCAAGTTTAGACACTTAGGATCTAATTTTTGAGAGTTATTACCTTAATGGTGTGAAGATTCTAAGCAGACATAAACCTTGCCGAACCGTTTAGGTTGTGGAACAGTTGCATGATAAAATCACCTTCACTAATCATGGTACATTAAAGTACTGACCTGAAATTTTATTTTCTTAAACAATGTCTGGTAAATTAATTGAGCTTTAAATATATTGCTCAGAAGAATACCAGTAGATATTGGTGGGTTGCTATTGTGGAGTGAATGGTTCTCCTTTGTGCATGGTAGTAGAGGAACATGAACATAGAGCACATGGACCAACATCTTTCAAAGAGGAATGCCCAAAGTTTGGTTCCTAAATCCATATATCTATCTGGTGATCCAGTGGATTTAATGTACTTATACTTTCAGAAAGCCTTTGCCAAGGTCCCTCACCAAAGGCTCTTAAGCAAAGTAGACTGTCGGGATAAGAGGAAAGGTCCTCTCATGGATTAGTAACTCGTTGAAAGACAGAAAACAAAGAGTAGGAATAAATGGTCAGTTTTCAGAATGGAGAGAGGTAAACAGTGGTTTACCAACGGTCTGCCCTGGGACTAGTGCTGTTCAACATATTCATAAATGATCTGGAAAAAAGGGTAAACAGTGAGGTGACAAAGACAATACAAAACTACTCAACATAGTTAAGTCCAAAGCAGACTGCAAGGAGTTACAAAGAGTTCTCACAGCTGGGTGACTGGACAATAAAATGGCAGATGAAATTCAATTTTTACAAATGTAAAGCGAGGTACATTGGAAAACATAATCCCAGCTGTACATACAAAATGACAGGGTCTAAATTGCTATTGCCACTCAAGAAAGATCTTGGAATCATTGTGGATAGTTCTCAGAAAACATCTGCTCAATATGCTGCGACAGTCAAAAAAGCAAACAGAATGCTAGGAAACATTAGAAAAGGGATAGATAGTAAGACAGAAAATATCATAATGCCTCTATATAAATCTATGGTATACTCATACCTTTAATATTGCATGCAGTTTTGGTCACACCATCTCAAAAAAGATGCATTAGAACTGGAAAAGGTACAGAGAATGGCAACAAAAATGATTAGGGATATGGAACAGCTTCTGAATGAGAAGAGATTAAAAAGGTGGGACCTCTCAGCTTGGAAAAGACATGACTATGAGGAGATATGATAGATGTCTGTAAAATCGTGAATGGTGTGGAGAAAGTGAACAAGGAAGTGTTATTTACCCCTTCACATAATACATGTACCAGGGCTTACCCAATTAAATTAATAGGCAGCAGGTTTAAAACAAACTGGGCTAGATGGACCTTTGCTCTGACGCATTATGCCCGTTCTTATGTTCTTATTTGGCTAAAGATTTGATAAAAGCTGAAGACTGTAGCCTGATCCTTTCACTTTCCCAGCTTCTGGCAAAAAATTATCTATTTGTTTGGAAATCCTACATTGGCCTATAGCCCCAACAGAAGTACCATCTTGCCTGCTCCCCTCTTGCTTTTTCCCTCCTAGCTGGAAGTGCTTCCGTGGTGTCTTATTCTACTGTTGGATACACCTGCATAAATCTAAAGTTGACTGAATATTACTGCCTTATTAGTGTTATATGGGATTTAAATGATCCTGTCACTGAAACAACATCTGTGCAGCTACATTCCTGTTAAATTCTGTCAAATGGTTCAGAGCAACTGTGTGATAAAGAGGATAGTTTTTCCTTTTGGGGTTTTAGTAATATACTGATTTTTGTCAGTACTCATATAATCCATGCAAATGCCATTTTGGGAAATTCATTGTATTGATTACCGAAGAGAATACAGGCAACCCAATACTTTCGTTAACATTTGTGCAATTCCCCTGAAGAGAATGAGGTTGCACTGGTGGCATAACTGAGAGCAGAATGTGCCCCAAGATAGTTGCAGCATATTTATTTTAGATTTTATTGAAGAAGAAAGCACACAAACATAATCTAACAATATCATCGAGAAATGTAGATGCCCTCTGCTTAACTGTCTGATGTTGTTTTTAGAGAGATAAGATGCGTGAGGTAATATCTGAAGAAGAGCTCTGTGTAAGCTCAAAAGCTTGTCTCTCCCACCACCAGAAGTTGGCCCAATAAAAGATATTACCTCACCCACCTTGTCTCTAATATTCTGGGACCAACAGGGCTACAACAACATTGCATACAGCAATGGCTGATGTAATTATAATAAGCCCTGTGGAGTGATGCCTAGGAGAAAAGGGGGAAGTAAGTGAGTGAGCTCTGAGCTGGTAGCTGTTGAAGACTAAGGGGAGTCTACTCAGTGAGGCTGTACTTCATTTACATATTAACTGTGGATAATTTGGAGTAGAACTTGTCTAAGTTTGTACTTCGGGCTGCTGTTTTGGAGATCACCCTTTTGGGAACCACCTGGGCAAGATCTGGATAATGACTGGGCTTGGGTTCACCCTGATTAAGACTAATGTTTACTGAGGTTGGGTAAGAGGCGTTGGACAGAGCCAAAGGGTAACAGGGAGAGACTGCATGCTTCTGGCTTGCAGCTGGGAGCATATCTATGGGTAGTAGGGACTCTGTGTAGGCTACCGTATACCACTAATCCCTTTCTGAAAGAGCTGAGCTGAGGGTAACAGCTGCATCCTGTAAAGAGAGCAGAACAGCAGATCTGATCTGCAACTGAGAGCTACAGTGTATTTTACTATTTTCAGTAGCACATACGAAACTTATGAGACAGCTCTCCCCAAATGAGTGGAGTGGCATCCAAACACTGAATCATTATCCAGCTATTAGCATTATTTCCTCTATTTTTCTACAGTAGAAGTCAACTGCAATGTTCCAAGGAAAAATACAGCCACAGTGGGATTAGCTACTGCAGAAGGTGACACTTGTGAGCGTAGCACTGATCATTCTAGTTGGTTTACAATAGAATTACTTTTTAAGGAATGGCTGAGAGAAATATAAACGAGACGACAGACAGACCATATGTGATGCGTACCCTGCAGTCCTGGTCTACTTACAAACTCTCACAAGTTGAAGTAAAATAAAGATGTGATGTGATGTTAAAATGAACTAACTTTCTTACATTGATTTAAACTAGGTTTATGTAATTTAAATAAGGCAAGCTAAACCAATTATTTAAATCACAGGGCAAAGCGAAACCGATATAAGCCAGGTTTAAAACAAATGTAAGAGTATCCACACAGAAAGTTCATTATTTCAGTTGCATTGGGTGAACATCTTACCTCTAGCTAGACTGGTGCAACTTCTGTGAGTAGACAAGTCCTTAGTGATGTGTGTGAGGAGAGAAATGGTATATGAAAGCTTCATAAACTTTAATGGTACTACTCATGGACCTACAGTTAAGCTTCTGCATAACTATGTAAGAGTATCCACACAGAAAGATGTGCCTCCCTCACAGTCCTTTTAAAAAAAAGACTGCTAGAGAAATAAACTAGAACAGACTTCTTGTTCACAAATATTGAAGCTACAACAATACATTTTCCTGCTCAAGGAATAGCTTTGTTGGGGAGAACTCAAGGATCTGAATGTGGAGGAGGCTTAGAATTACTTGAAGTCAAAGTTACAGAACATCTGAAGCCTGCATCCCAAGCAGGAAAAAAAATTGTATGAAAGGGATGCAGCCCAAGCATCTCAAACTGGTTTGAATGGTCGACAGGGGCTGGATCAGTTGATGATTACCTGTTCTGTTCATTCCCTCAGAAGTACCCGGCATTGGCCACTGTCAGAATAAAGGATACTAAGTTAGATGGACCTTTGGTCTGACTTAATATGGTCATTCTTATGTAAATTATTAAGAGAAAGCCATTATGAAGGAATGGAAGATGGGATGGATCAGCAAGGAAAACTACTTCTTGGAGGTCAGAAATTGTAGAGAAAAAGTGAGAACTGCAAAAATCCAAGTAGAGTTGGACCTTGCAAAGGGAATTAAAACCAGTAGCGAAAGGTTCTATAGCCATATAAATAAAAAGAAAACAAGGAAAGAAGAAATGGGATCACTAAACACTGGGGATGGGGTGGTGATTAGATAATCTAGGCATGGCCCAATACCTAAACAAATAAATACTTTGCCTCAGTTTTTAATAAGGGTAGTAAGGAGCTTAGGGGTAGCGGCAGGGTGTTTAATGGAAATGAGGATATGAACATAGAAATTACCACATCTGAGGTGGAAGTAAAACTCAAACTGCTTAATGGGACTAAATCAGGGGCCTGGATAATCGCTATCCAAGAATACTAAAGGAATTGGCACATGAAATTGCAAGCCCAATAGCAAGGATTTTTAATGAATCCATAAATCTGGGGGTTGTATCCTCTGACTTTAGGATTGCTAATATAGTACCTATTTTTAAGAAAAGGAAAAAGTGATCTGGGGAACTATAAGCCTGTTAGTCTGACATCAATTGTATGCAAGGTCTTAGAACAAATTTTGAAAGACAAAGTGGTTAAGAATATAGAGGTAATTGGGATAAAATGCAACATAGTTTTACAAAAGATAGATCATGCTAGACCAATCTGATCTCTTTCTTTGAGAAGATAACTGATTATTTAGACAAAGGAAATGCAGTAGATCTAATCTACCTAGATCTCAATAAAGCATTTGATACAGTTCCACATGGGAAGTTATTAGTTAAATTGGAGAAGATGGGGATTAATATGAGAATCGAAAGGTAGATAAGGAATTGATTTAAGGGGAAACTGCAACTGGTCATATGAAAGGTGAATTGTCAGGCTGGAGGAAGGTTATTGGTGGAGATCCTCAGGGACTGGTCTTGGGACCAATCTTATTTAACATTTTCATTAAAGACCTTGATACAAAAAATGGGAGTGTGCTAATAAAATTTGCAGATGACACAAAGTTGGAAAGTATTGCCAATACAGAGAAGGACTCGAATATCATACAGGAAAATCAGGTTGACCTTGAAAACTGGAGTATTAAAAATGGGATAAAATTTAATAGTGCAAGATCACTCACTTTGGGACTAACAACAACAAAAATTGTTATCAGGTGAGGAGTTCAGTTGGAAGCAACAGAGGAGAAATACCTTGATGTATTTGTTGATCACAGGATTACTATGAGCTGCCAATGTGATGCACCATGAAAAAGGCTAATGCAATTTTAGAATCCATCAGGCAAGGTATTTCCAGTAGAGATAGGGAAATTTTAGTGCCATTATACAAGGCACTGGTGAAACTTCATCTGGAATACTGTGTGCAATTCTGGTGTTCCATTATTTAAATTCAAACTGGAACAGGTGCAGAGAAGGGATACTAGGATGATCCAAGGAACGGAAAACCTATCTTATGAGAGGAGACTCAAAGAGCTTACCTTGTTTAGCCTAAGCAAAAGAAGGCTGAAGGGAGATATGATTGCTCTTTATAAATACATCAGAGGGATAAATACCAGGGAGAGAGAGGAGTTGTTTATGTTAAGCACCAATGTTGATGCAAGAACAAATATCTATAATTAACCAACAAGTTCAGGCTCAAAATTAGACAAAGGTTTCTAACCATCAGAGGTGTGAAGTTCTGGAACAACTGGAAGGGATTCACCTTCATTTGCAGAATATGGCATGAGTCACTTGCAGGTTTAAACTTGTGTAAATAGTGAATTCTCTGTAACTTGAAGTCTTTAAACCATGATTTGAGGATGTCAGTAACTCAGCCAGAGGTTAGGGGTCTATTACAGGAGTGGGTGGGCAAGGTTGTGTGGTCTGCAATATGCAGGAAGTCAGACTAAATGTCCATGATGGTCCCTTCTGACCTTAAAGTCTATGAGAATAAATTGGCTGTGCATCAAACCAAAACCAATATAAACAATACATTAAACACAACATTAAGGTTTTGATATTCACCTACCAAAACAATGAACTTTGGAATTTAGGCTCCCACAACACCCTTAACTCAGCCTTCTTACATTATGCTTAAGCACAGAAGATCTACCACATATGTAAAACTAATACACTGTCCATAGGATCCTATGTCGGCAATACACAGGCACTACACAGAACTTAATTTCAGAAGTTTAGCTTTAGTGTATAATTTCTTTACATATCTATATTTATGTCTCAACTTTTCTACTAATTTACCAGTTCCATTTTGGCATTAACAGTGTCTCTTCTAGAAAACACACAATGCATTTAAAAATCAATGTAAATGTTGACACTCAGATGTGATCTATATTTTTATCTAACATAGTGATACTAATTTTACTTATAAACAAATTGTGGGATCTTCCCCAATATCTTGCACTGGAATTGTTCTCTTAATATTACATTCCAAAACATTTTTTGTTATCTCAAATCTAGAGGAGCTAATTCAACAAAATTTCAAGGGTGTATTTATAAATACTATAATCTCGGGAGGGGATGCAAAGCAAGGGGTAAAGGGATGCGGGGGGGGGGGGGGAAGAGGTAGTATTGCAGATCAGACTTCCAGTAAGAAGGGTGGCCTAGAGGTTAAGACACTAGCCGGACACATGGGTTCAATTCTTTGCTCCACCACAGATTTACTGTTCAAACTACCATCCTCTTCAATCACAGCTTTCCCTATCTGTTTGGCTGAAAAAATGCATAAAAACCAGTCAGTCAGTTATGCAAGTAAATATTGCCTGGCTGAAAGACCTGTTAATCACACAACAATTTTCAACACAGGTAACCATTGTTTTAAAAAAACTCTTTTGACACCTCTGCTGAATGGGTATCCCTGAGTGACACAATCTATAATACTGCTGTAGATTGTCTTGGGTATACAAAACACCATCATCCTGACTGGTTCAAGGATAACAATCCTGATATATCAGAGTTCCTTGATGTCAAGCGACAAGTGCATGTTGTGCTCTTAGCTGGCCTGCTCTCCGAGTTGAAAAAAGGCAAGTTATGGGGCAGCTTGCCTCATGCTCCAATGCAAACTCTGCCAAATGCAAAATATGTGATTTGACCAGAAAATAGATGAACTATAGGCTGTGACGCCGTATAAAAAGAAAGGGGATAAAAATTATCACTGTTGCTACCACTGCTGTACAATTGCAATAAATCTTGCACAAAGTATGCTTGCAAGGTATCAATGGAAATGTTGTAGTCTGGTAAGTATTATTATCCTGTTCATAATAATTGTATATGAAGATAGGAATCTTTGCTATTTGCCTGAATCTCAAACATATCGTGTACCTGGATGTAGTGGTGTGGCGGTCGTCCCTCCCACTCTGGGTCAGAGGGAGGCCACACTGGAGCATTATATGTCGGGATTGCCACCTAGCGTTGGGGAATTAGCAAACAGATATTAGCATCCTGAGCAGTCTCACGGGGCTGAACCCCACAGTCAACAGGCTCTGGTCCTGAGGCAGAAACAGGGCTTCCCAGGAGTCTGTATGCTCTGGCCGTTAGCCCGGGGCAGAGTAGCCAACAGTCTCTAGTCCCTTTAAGCAGGAGCCAAGCAAACACAGTAAGTAGTCTATCAGCCCTGGGCCCTGAGGCAGGGCCAGAGCAGACAGCAGTTTTTAGGCTCTGAGCCCTCTAGGCAAGGGCAAAGTAAATCCAGGAGTCAGTTAGCTGTGAGGCAGGTGCAGAGCGGACACAGTGGTTGGGTGTCCTAGCGTCGACAGATGGACAGCAAATGCAGACCTCTTGATCTGAAGAGGAGAGGCTGCCACCCCAGTGGTGGGGTGCCTGGACCCACCCAACTCCACTGGGCCCCAACCCAGAGCCCTAACAGCGGTGGCATAGTCCACCACTGGGGAATCCAACAGAAACACACCGATCGTGCTTCAAGCAGTGCTACAGCCAGACTGAAATTGGTTGTCCCTGGGCCACTTCCTACCCTCCCCTTGGGGTGTACCAGGACCAATGTGGCATTCTCGGTCTCCTCTGGGTAGGTGGTCAGCAGTAGTCATGGCAGATCCACTACAAACATAGGTTCCCCGACAAGCAGGGTGTCTCTGGACTCAGCAGCAGAGTCAGCAGCCTGGAGCAAGCAGGATGTGTCTGTCTCCCTTGGTATCTCAGCTTCAACTGAGCTAGAGACTCCATCTTTTATACTTCCTCTTCTGCTTACCTACTTCCAGCTCCACCCATCTTGGCACAGAAGGTGGTTCCTCCTCCTCCTCTGGGTCAGAGGGAGGCCACACTGCCTCACTATACTGGGTAACACCCACAAGACAGATTTACTTCAAGACCAGCCAGCCATGTGTCTATGGGCCATTAAGGAGAATCAACTTTTTTAATGGGCTCCTCCCAAGGATGCCTCAGAGCATACGGACAACAGAGGCCCAGTGACTCAGCAGGGCACATAGAGCATGTGATCCCTGACTCCATATTTGAGACAATAACTTCCCATGTACATGGACTGGGGGTATACATTGTAGACTGTGCCTCTTTCTTGCTCCACATCTCTGGACTATGATTTCTAACAAAGACAAGCTTTGAACAACTTACTGAGGACCCCCAATCTTTTGGGTGATCCAGAGAGACTTACTACAAGCAAGGAGATTTAACATTACTGCTATTATCCTGATCTATAAACTATGAAATCAACTGTAATGTACAAGATTCATGTTAGCCTTTTAATAAACTTTTTTATATTAATAAACTGTGACAAAGTTCCTGCTCTACCTTGGTGGGTCTTGAACTTATTGGAGGATTTGCTTGTGTTGGAGCTTCACAGCATCCCTCAGCTTGGCTGTTTTTCTGAACCCACAGTCCAGGTCGACTGCTCCTGTATCTGACCAGGAGTTGGGAGGATTTGGGGGGGGAACCCAGGCCCACCCGCTACTCCGGGTTCCAGCCCAGGTCCCTGTGGAATGCAGCTGTCTATAGTGCCTCCTGGAACAGCTGTGCGACAGCTACAACTCCCTGGGCTACTTCCCCCTGGCCTCCTCCCAACACCTTCTGTATCCTCACCATAAGACCTTCCTCCTGGTGTCTGATAATGCTTGTACACCTCAGTCCTCCAACAGTCCGTGTTCTCACTCTCAGCTCCTAGTGCCTCTTGCTCCCAGCTCCTCACATGCACACCGCAAACTGTAGTGAGCTCCTTTTTAAAACCCAGGTGCCCTGATTAGCCTTCCTTAATTGATTCTAGCAGCTTCTTGATTGGCTGCAGGTGTTCTAATCGGCCTGTCTTAATTGTCTCCTATAGCCATCTGGCCCGATCCCATCACAAAACCTTTAGCTTTCAGTTTACTAAATGATTTGGCTATCAGCATGGTTTTGAGGTAAGAGATGAAGTATATTTTGACCTGGGGGGTGTGTCTGGTTCTTTGGAACTATAAAAATATATGTTATTACTGGTTTTAATAATCATTTATCACAGAAGTCTGGTTTGTCTGAATGGTGCATGAGAGGCTAGAGGGCCTGAAGGGGACTGTCTGTAGCTTCACGATAACTAGTATAGTATTTTGGAAGCGCACATTTGTTACTGGCTTGGCGCAATCTTATGATAGAATATGCCACCAGTTTGGGTTACATGCCTTGTTTTCTGGCAGTCTGACTCGAGATTGGTGCTCTGAGCTGTGTCTCATACCCAGCAGCATGACACAGGCCCTTGCAGATGAATCTGATTCCAGAGGTTTTTATGACATGGTCAAAGCTGTGCATGGCCCTACACAATCTGCCTTGACACTGATAACATGTGCTGATGGTTGATCTCCCACAGATTGCATGGCCATATACCAACAGTAGCACAAACATTTTATTGAACTACTTAACCATTTATCTAGTGTTTCTGATAAATTGCTGGATAGTGGCTGCCAATTGCTGACATATAATGCACTTGCTGATCCATCCACATGAGCCAAGGTGTTGAAAGCTGTTCAAATAATAAAAAATAACTAATGTCCTGATTCTGATGACATTCCAGCTGAATGTTTTCAAACATGGAGGAAATCTCAGTGACGGCTTTTTGAATTTCTTACAAGTGTGGCTTCTAAACCTCATACTGCAATAACTGAAAGATGCCAACATGATCACTATTTATATGAGTAAAGGCTCAAAGAGTGGCTGTGATAACTATTGTGGTATCTCGTTGCTTTCTGTAGCCAGCAGGATTCTTGCATGGATCCTCCTGAACGAACTCTTGACCCAAATCATTGCCAATGTTCTATCTGAGTCACACTACAGCTTTTCATGCTCATGCTAACATGATTTTCATCATTCAACAGTTAACAGGAAAAATGTGCAAACACCACCAAACTTTGTATATCTTTTTTCTATATTTAACCAAAGCATTTCACTTGGTCAACTGCAGTGACCTCTGAAAATTGCTCACTAAATTTGGATGTCCAGACAAGTTAATTAACATCATTTGGCAATTCCATGAAGGCATAGCTAGAAGAGTTGGGTCTGTTAACGGTGATGCTGATCTATTTCTAATCACATATATGGTGAAGCTAGGAAGTCCTCACACCGAGCTTTATTGGTCTATTCTTTTCTGCAGTGCTAGAGGAAGCCTTTTGTGGCTCTTCAGAGACTGTCTTTATAATCTTCCGCACTGGTAAGCTCTTCAAATCTTTCCTGTGTCTGCAGCATGTTGAACAATGAAGAGACAAATTGACCAAGAAGTGGATGCATGATTGCAGAAAACCAGCACTGCATTTGGTCACCTCTACCACCTAATCTGGAAGCAACATGGAATCTGTATACAGACAAATACCAAAGTCTATAATGCCGTTGTCCTCATGATGTCATTTTATGGTTGCAAAACACAGAGCTGCTAAATGGAACATTAAAAAGCTTGACAGTTTCCATTTGTGATTGCTGGGCGTCAAATGGCAGGACCAGATTTCCAATACAGAAGTCCAATACAGGGCAAAAGCTGGATTTGGTTGGCATCAAGGCTCATTTGATCTGTGCCCAGTTGAGATGGACTGGCTGTGTAATTTGTATCCTCGAGACCTGTTTATCAAAAGAGGGGTTACATGCTAAATTAAGCTATGGCAACTGTAAGCAAGGAGGGCAGATGAACTGCTTCAAAGACACCCTTAAACAAAATCTATGCAAAACATACATTGCTGACTCAAACTGTGAGCAACTGGTGATTGATTGTATTGCATGGTGCCACGCCAGAAGGGTGGGTATCCATGACTTTGAGAAGAATTGTGCTGAGCAGCTGGAAGCATGGATACAATGTGCAGCTCAATCAACACAACTAGGCATATAGCTCTGCGGCCAATGAGGTAAACATTGTTCTTCATAAATTGATCTACGGAGTCTGACTACTTGCATGAATGAAGTTAAGAGCATGAATAAAGTTAAGCACATGCATAAGTATTTGCAAGCTTAGAGCCCTAGAGAAGCCCAGATATTCTGTCCATCTAGGACACTTTTCAATGATTTATTGCTTCTATCCTGAATATAGTCTTCTCCAAGAACAATCGCTTCTGTAATTGTCACCTCAACAGCCAATACATATTTTGATCCTGTGATATCCTTCTCTGAAGCACTTATCTTTAGGGAGGAAGCAGACAGAGGCTTGCAGAAGCAGCTTATACAGGGACCATGGGACAATGTGATCAAACAGTGTGATCAAAGTGTTCTCCACAGTTTTGACTGTATATTCTTCCCTCTATGCTGATTGCCCATTGGCACCAGTCTCTTCTGGCTCCCTCCCTCCTTCTCAGGGAGGAGAAAACAATGGGAAAAAATGAACCAGTCTTTAAAAAATAAATGTAATCTAATTTGGGTTCTCAAACACTAAAATGTCTTACCTGTAATCATATGTTTTTTACATGGTTCCTCTACAGTGCAGTGTTCAGATTTCTATTGAAGGACAAACTTTCAGTTATGAAGAATAAGGGGGGGAATTGACCATTTATCCGATTAAAAATATTTGTATGTAGCCAATGCACAAGATTTCAGTGAGTTTTAACTAAATCTGAAATTTGAAACATCTGTGACAGGGAAGAGGTACGTTTGTTTGGGTGCCAACCTGCATTTCCATACTTTAACATGTTTGTATTTCTTTAACATAGAGCTGAGCAATAATGGAATTTTTCATGCTGGGACAAATTCCTCCATTGACTTCTTTTCCATTTTGTAGCAGAACAAAAGAAAAAAAAAACTCAGAATTTGTCATGGGATGGCTGCTTGGATGCCCACCTGCCCTCAGGGACAGCAGCATGGAGAGCTAGTCAGCTGGATAACTGACCACATGCCTCCCCACAGAAATAGGAGTCCCTAGGAACCCTAGCTCCACAGCAACCTTCCAGGCAAGCTGTCAAAGAGCCAGGGAGTCCTGCCAGGTGAGCCACCAAGGAGCCTGGGAGCTGGAGCTTGCCCAGTGGGCTGCCCTGGGGCTGAGGACTCAGAAAATATTGCAAAGTTTCCAACTAGCTCTACTTTCCTGTTTCAACTTAGTTGAATTTCCTGGGTTTGTAACACTTGTTCTAATTACCCCCAAACATCCCTGGAATGAAGTTTACCCTAAATTAATTTTACCATAACTCCATTTTAATGTCTCTTTCCTGGGAATTAAAGTTACATGGCAACATTAGTTTTATGTTTTGTTTTTTGTTTCAATTAAATAAAACAAGTGATTATCTATTCTCAGACAAAAACTATGTGAAAACAGATTAAGTTTCAGAGTATATATCAATAATGTAAGGTAAACAAATTATAGATATATTGTGATTATCCAAAAATCAAGCATTGTAGACCCAGGAAATTCATGATAAAGGTTGCACATAAAAGAAATCCAAACCTTAGCTTTCCCCTGTCATGTGACCCCATTTTGGATCACAAATAAAATGTGAATCAACAATGTGATGCAGTTGTTAAAAATATTAATGTTCTGAGGTAAATTAAATAGATGTGCCTTAAGAAAGACCTGAAAGGCTATTGTCCTGCTCTACTCAGCACTGGGGAGACTTCAGCTCCAATTCTGGGCACCACACATTAAGAAAGATGTGGACAAATTTAAGAGATCCCAGAAGAAGTGATTAAAAGGTTTAGAAAATCTGATCTCTGAGGGAAGGTTAGAAAAACTGGGCATGTTTAGTCAGGAAAAAGAAGACTAAAGGGGGACATGATAACTGTCTTCAAATACATTAAGGGCTCTTATAAAGAGGACAGTGATTAACTGCTCTTCACGTCCACTGGAGTTAGGACGAGATGCAATAGGTTTAATCTGCAGCAAGGGAGATTTAGGTTAGATAAAATGAAAAACTAATTATTAGGATAGTTAAGCTCTGGAATAGGCATCCAGGGAAGCTCTGGAATCCCCACCATTGGAGTTTTCAAAAACAGGTTGGAGAAACACCATCAGAGGTGGTCTAGGTTTATTTGGTCCTGTCTCAGTACAGGGGGCTAGACTTGATATCTCTAGATTCTTTCCAGCCCTACTTCTCTGTGATTTTATGACTGTGTAATAACCATACAGTTATGATTAGGGCATTTTAGGCCGATAATAATTTAAACTGAGTTTTATGAAAAAAAATCAGTGTCTTAAATTTTCACCTCAAGCTGTCACTGTGCATTAGAAATCATGTGGTAATAGTATTTACAAATGATAACACTTTATAAAATTATAGTAACCCCTTTATTCAGCTTCTTTCTTCTGCCAAGATCTCTCTCTTTATCCTTTTATTATTTTGGCCAAATCTATGACTGGTAGATGTTCCTTGACATTATTAGGGAGGGTTCCTGGGACTGAAGGGAACATGGGGTATTGGTTCACCACTCAAGATTTTACTGTCTAGGGGGGTTGCTCCAATCTTAACTACATAGGGTGCTTTCAGGTACTTCAGTAATAGATGCTATACAAACATCTTTACCAAAAACAAAAACAAAAAAAAAACCCAAAAAATAACCACCACACACACACCGCACAAAATATGAACAGGTTGGCCAACATACTGCAGTCCCAAAACAGAGTACTCCATACCTGTTAGTCTAGTATGGTCCCCTCTCCACTGAAACAGTCTTGCCAAAATCAGTGGTGGGTTTATAATGTACGTAAGTGGACTGCACATCCTAAGTTCTTTACTTTTGACCAGGGGTGGCCGACCTGAGCCTGAGAAGGCACCAAAATTTAACAATGTACATTGCCAAAGAGCCACAATAGTACATCAGCAGCTGCCCATTAGCTCCTCCACCCCGCTCCTAGCGCCTCCCACTCACCGGCAGCTCCGCAGATCAGCGCCTCCCGCTCCCATCAGCTGTTTCATGGTGTACAGGAGGCTCCAGGTGGGAGGGCAGAGGAGTGAGGACACGGCAGGCTCAGGGGAGGGGGCAGGAAGGGGTGGAGTAGGGGCAGAGCCTGTGACAGAGCCAGGGGCTGAGCAGTGAGCACCCCTCGGCACACTGGAATGTTGGCACCTGTAGCTCCCGCCCCGGAGTTGGGTCCCATACAAGGAGCCGTATATTAACTTCTGAAGAGCTGCATGTGGCTCCGGAGCCACAGGTTGGCCACCCTGCTTTTGACCATACTCTAATTTGAACCCTGGTCTCCTGAAATGAAAGGCTAATGTATAATACTAATCTTCCTTCATGCCTTTTCCTTCTATAAGAAGGATAACTACTACACTGTTTACATACTAAAGTCTTAATTTCTTTTTAATTTAAATTAATTATTCAGGTCATAACTCTCTCAATCTATAAATGTTAGGATGCTTCTCTAGGAAAAAGATCACAAATCACTCTTCCAAAAATAAAATTGATTTGTATTAATTTATCTACATTATTCATGGGGGGGACAGGAGGGAAAGGAATGTTCTTTATTAGCTTCTTCACTGAGAGAATTAATGCCTCATTAATTTTAAAACACACAAGTCTGAGGATGCTATCCATGTCAGATAGAATAATGATTTACATTAGAAGGAACATAATAAACTGCGTACAAAATACAATCACCCATTATTCACTCTGAATAAATATACTCTCATGTTTGTACTATGAAAACTTCGAGAAGAAGGAAATTAATGAGATGCACATAATAGCAGGTGAGGGGGGAAAGGGGGATTGTGTTCTTGAAAGATAAGACATTCATACTGAGACATACAGAATACTGACATTTCTATATGTTTATGACAATACATTGGTTCTATCATGCTTGTGCTGAAAAGACTTGGGGGTGTCATCTCAAATCTAGCGAGTCACCTAGTATTAACTCTGAAGAGCTCTTCTTTCTGTAACTTTTTGTCCACAACACTTTATTTGTTCACCAGTGTAAATGTCAGGATGCCCAAGAAAAATGGAAGTGCTGAAAAATTCTTCTTATACAACACTCTGCCATGCCTAGCAGAGAACAACGTATGCAGTTATCTTCCCCTACTTGAACGCTGTACAAATCAAAACCTATCATGCATGATGCTGGTAAGCCTCGAAAGGGATAACATGGCACTTTTGTCTCAAAGTCAGCAAAAGGAAGAATTTCCAGAGATCTGAGGGTACAATTTGGAAGCTAAAAGAGATGGTGTAGAAACTGTAGCTAAGTCTATGTTCGAAAGCAAGTGGGATCGCAAATAATATGGTGACAGATCACAGTCATGAGAGGAATTCTCCAGCTAAGCACCTGTGCCTGACAGTCTGAATGCAGCCCTCAAAAACCGAGGGCAGTTACTAAAAATAACTGCATTTTGGTGATCACTATAGCAATTTCTAACAAAGTGGGCTCTAAATTTGCTTCCATCTGGCAGACTAGGAGACTGGCTGATGTGCTGGGTAGGGGCAGAAATAAAGATCTCCCCACACAGAATGGACTACAAAGTTATTACACTGTATTGGGCTTCTCCACCCAGCTGAAAGAAATCCTTTTCCTGTTCACTGATCTGAGTAAATCACCCTCCATTTTTAATCTCTCCATTGGCTCCTTCTCCACTGCATCAAAATTAAACTTCTTTGTTTGTCATCCTCTCTGTGAAGATTAAAAAGCATACATGATATTTATTGAAGAGAGCTGCTCTTTCAATGATGAAATTATACATTACACACACACACACACACACACACACACACACACACGTATGGTGGAGTGAACATTTACACTGATTTGACTTAGTGGCTAGAGCATTGGACTGGGACTCAGAATACCTGGGTCCTATTCCTGACTCTGCCACGGGCTTGCTGCGTGAGCTTGGGCAAATCACTGCTACTCTGTGCCTCAATTTCCCCATCTGTAATATGGGGATAATGCTATTGACCTCCTTTACAAAGTGCTTTGAGATCTACTCATGAAAAGCACTGTATAAAACCTAGGCATTATTATTATGTAAGAACATTAGGTGAGGGGTTCCCACTCCGAAGAAAAACGTGGAATTAAAATCTGAAAGTGTTCAACACCCAAGTGGATGGAGAAAAAGCAATATTATAAATTTGATGCTAGAGCATGCTAAACTCTCATAAAAAAGAAAAGGAGTACTTGTGGCACCTTAGAGACTAACAAATTTATTTGAGCATAAGCTTTCGTGAGCTACAGCTCACTTCATCGGACGCATATGTAGCTCACGAAAGCTCATGCTCAAATAAATTTGTTAGTCTCTAAGGTGCCACAAGTACTCCTTTTCTTTTTGCGAACACTGACTAACACGGCTGCTACTCTGAAACCTAAACTCTCATGTGTCTCAGTCTTTTCTAGGTCACTCTAAGAAAGAAAAATTGTTAGAATAGGTTTAAATGCTAACTAAGCATCATGAAGGCTTACCTGTGAACAGTGCACCCAACATCCCTATTTGGAGAAGAAATAGACCTTTTCTGAACTACTCTCCAGCAAATTTTAGATTTGCCAAATAAAAATTTGCAGGTCAAGTACCATAAAAAAATAAGACATTATGAAAATCTTTTTCTAGAAACCTATGCATCTCAGTGTGACTGATCATCATTAATAGCAAACTGTCAAGTGTGTCCAGAGGTCCTATTCAATTCCTAGAATGAATTTCATTTTAGAGACACATTTATCCTTCTGCAGCAGAAACTGAAGGAGTATTTTTTTTTTGCTGGGGTGGCAAGTATGTTCCTTTTGTGGATACAGTAACAACTTTACACACTCGCTGCAATACAACAAGTAGCTTTAAAGGTTTAAACAGGAACTTGGATATATGGAAGTTGTGGAACCAAGAAAAAAATAGCACAAGTATTTTCTTAATTTATCCAGATATTGCCCAGAAAAAAAAAGCTTAGTTAGCAGAAATATCAGTTTTCGCCTAGAAAACAGGTATTAAAAATATGCAAAGGCAGCTGCTTTTGGTTTTTGTAGTCCCAACTGAGACATGTTTTTACACATCCCAACTTTAATAGTCACATTGCATTACTTGATTTAGTGCAGCATAATGCAGGGTGACTAATGCAACCAGACGGTAAAACATCACTGAAAAAAATCCATCACCTGGGAGATGTGAAAAATAAATTAGTCTTCAGAAAACAAAGGTTAAGTAAACCAAAGTTTTCAAGAGAGAAAACTCAGATAAAATGTTTTATTCAAGAATAGTACATCTCAATGTTCTGAGTTATTTTTTCTCTGCAACACTCTGCGTCATGGAGCTGCTGTCCCCTTTAAGGGGAGTCTGGCCTAGACGATCTATCAAGAGCTACTTAAGGAACCCATCTAGGCAGTTAATTGGATAATGAGTACCTGGGCCTGCTAAAAGACCATCAGGGCTCAGTTGCAGGGAAGTGCTCATAGAGAGAGATGCTTTCCTAAGGGAGATAAAAGCTCTCTGGACTGAGAAAACACACTGAAATACGAGGATTTAGCAACCCCTAAACTCAAGGGGAGAGTCTTTAGTTAAGTTATTCTGGATTTAATAAAATAAATAGAGTCAGAACAGATGAAGTTTGTCTTACAACTGTTTGGATTGAATCGAATTCTTAAGGGCCCTGAGAGAAGAGAAGCTAAGGCAGGGAGTGCCTGCAGCACTACCCTAGCTCAGCAGGGCATACTCTGGGGCAAATCTCAAAAGATTCAGGGGCTCACAGCTGAACTTCTTTGGAGTGAAAAACTGAAATGGAAGCCTTACAGCGAGTTCTCTCCTGAGACCTTGTATGTTTGGTTAGGATGGAAATGCCACAAGATATAGACATTTATACCGTTTGGCATTCTCTCTAACCTTATTCCATTACCACCACTTGCCCGGCCTTCCTCCTACACACCTGCTCCCTCTGGAATATTAGCTCCAGCTGAACAAAAAATAAAATGTACAGTGATGCTATCAAGATGGACACAAGTGGCCCGATCCAGCCACAGAAATCAATGGGAGCCATTCCGTTAACTTTAAAGGGACTTGGGACATATGTATGAACCTATATAAGTCACATTTTATTATTGTAACCTTCCTCTTCACTTTACCCTTTTCTACCCTCTCCTCACTGTTTATGGCTGTCAGCCTGTCTTGACATAAATAATTTACCTCATTTCTTAGTAGGCATGATTGTGAAAGTGAATGGAAGGTTAAGTTGTAAATAGGGACTTGACAAGCTGTATGCTGGAGTCAGGATGTCTGTGCTAGCTAAGATAAGTAGCAACACCCTGATGCTAGGGACAATGGACAAGATAAATGTGGAATGTAAGGATCGGGTTCCACATGAACAACACATGGACAGAACATGCTCTACAGGGATTGGCTTGGTTACTTTGCAGAAACCATCCAAAAATGTGTGATGTAAGGTATAATATATGCAATGTAATGTGTGAATGCATATAAAGGAAAAGGTTTTCTGTGTAACTTTGGATGTCTGGTATATCCTCATATCCACCCCCTACATTTGAGTCTGATCAACTCAGTGTAGGTTTGCTGTATACCAAATAAATGAACTTAAGTGACAAAATCTGGATTTGAACTGAGTGTTTTGGATCCCAGTTAACTGGGTGAAGTGTTCTCCCAGAGCTGGACAACGTGTTCTGGATAAGCCAAGTGGAAAAGGTCTCTAAGGGAATTCCTAACAATGGCTCCCACTCATTGTGTCATGTCAAATAGTTCAAGTTTTGCATGGCAGGGACCATATTTCTCTTGTTCTGTGAAGCAACCAGCACTGCTAAGGCCCAATCAAACATTCATTGAACTCAATAAAGATGACTCTTCAGTGGGTGCTGGATAGAGGCCTGTAAATGCTGAATGAATAATACTATTGTAACATTGCAGAGCAATTGGTGAATCATATATTAAAAAATGCAAAGCAAAACACAAATACAGATATTTTAGTTTCAAGAACATTTTTAAAAATGAACATAAGAGATTCTAATAAGTTTTTATTCTTTGTTTCTAGCAAAGCAACTAGTATAAAGTCAATTTCCCTAAGGAAAACCACTTTAATATAAAAAAAATTTAAAATGCAAAAGATGATATAGCTTAGCAGTAACACATACAAAAAATACTATTCAGGGAGCCAATTACACGCAACTAGAGATAAATCAATAATAAATTAATTTTTTTTAAACCCTGGCCTTTAGCAGAGTCTGCTCAGCTTAAGCTAGTAAAAGGATTCCTATCAGTGCACAGAGCTCAGCTGCAGCAGTGAGAATGATCAATATCTTTGTACTATCAATGCTCCAAGGATCACTTTCATCAAGGAAATTCTCAAAACCTTTTTTCTATCAGTTATCCATTGTTATTCAGTTACTACTTTTCCATGAGCCTTTGAGTCACACAACAGTCAATCAAGTGAACACATGTTTTTTCCAGGGCTTCTTCAATTAGCACGCCTGTATTTTTTATATTAACTTTTTAGCAGTAGACAATTAGAGGTAAACTGTAACTTGGTAAATTTAGATTGCTTAAATCAAATCTGAAGTGTAACTTTCTAAGCTTCTAGTCTTGTTTTTACTTCTCCCTAAGAGACAAGTTAATGAACTACGGAAAAAGTGTTATGCATTTATTTTGTAAAACTTCACAGTTGATGTAGCACTAGGTTCATTGTTGATCATCTGTTTAGAATACAATATTGAACTGCTTCCAGCTGTTTTCCAGGTGTAATTTCATTGTTGTTTGACAATTTCTGTTATGGAGCAATGCTTTTGCTTAGTGACATCATAGCCACAAATGTGAGCTTTCTTTGAAAACCTGAAATGAATTATCCTTTATGTATTATCTCAGTTTCATAGGATTAACAAGAACTGTCAGACAAACTGGAAACATATACCCAATCATCCCCTCCTGCAGATATTAGTATTTTGGTAACTACAGGTTTACTGCAAAATGGGATTTGTGAATATCCTATTCACAAAAACACTCCGTTCCCTCTACTGTTCTTTGTATAAAGTCCTAGAGTTTAAGGCCAGGAAGGCCCACCACATCATGTAGTCTGACTTCCTGTATATCACAGGCCACCAGCACCCACACACTAAACCCAACAACCAAAATTAGACAAAAATATTATAGCCCAGAGGATACTAAACATATATGTTCCACATGTATGGGGAGAATGGGGGGGGTGCATCAAGGCCTTTGCAATGTCAGGGAATTAAATCAAATATACCCAGATAATCCCAGCAAATGACCTGCACTCCATACTGCAGAGGAAGACAAAAAAACCCTAAAGTCTCTGTCAGTCTGACATGAGGGAAAACTGCTTTCCAATCCCATCTAATGTGATCAGTTAGATACTGAGCATGCAAGCAAGAACCAGACAGCTCAGCACTCGAGAGAGAGAGAGACTGCTCACTGCACTCACCCACCACAGTGTCACCTCTCCAGCCATGGCCATCACTGATGCTTCAGAGGCAGAAGGCCAGAGAAAACCTAGAATACCTTGGACGGCAGGGAGAAGAGAGTCACTTCTTAATCCATGGAGGTGACCTGCTGAAGTCTTGATGCATGAGCTTTAGGGTCATAAGACAAACTGGAAGGAACTATGATGCTCTCCTCAGAGCACGAAGAGAACTGCCTCAGCAAGGGAGAGTTTTGCTGGGCTTAAACTGTGTGACACCAGTCTAGCCTCACTAGCAAATGTCACATGATTCTGCCAGTCTTAATCCTGCTGTACAGGTAACATTCAGTGTATCCCAGTTCCTGAATTTGCAGAGAGAAGTCTCTGGGTGTGTCCAATCCCTCTCACTGGACACTCACAGAAAGTATTACGTTTGCTGCCTCCAAAGAGACGGTACGCACCAGCCTGTTAGGTTAGCTGAAGATCCACACTTTAATATAACAGCACTGAGATGGTTTATAGTAAAAGTAAGAATAAGTTTATTAATAAAGAACAGAAATTTAAGTGGTACTAACAGAGATAGCAGAAACAAATGGTTACAAATAAAACACCAAAGGGCCAACAGGATTCACGGCTGCATACTTTACCTCTTCCCACTAGTGTAAAGTGAGGTGACCTTCAACAGCTGAGGGTCAGACTTCTCAACAAACAAACCTCAAGCATGCTAATATACCATCTAGTTTTCAGATCTACTCAAGCATTTTACCCATTCTACACAATGCAGATTAGAAAAAGATCTAAATAAAGCATTTTTAAAATGCCAGTAAGTAATTATTCCCTACTTCAGAGTGCGTCATATAACCCACTAGCACAGCATAAAGTGGATATATAAAAAGAACTAATAAGGAGAAAATCTGAGCCCAAAAAACTCAAAGCAGCTCTTCCAGATTCCTAACAACCTCAGCATTCAAACGTGGGACCACAGCCAATTATCTTCCAGGATTAAAGAACACATGCGTCTCTTCTGTAGTGTATCCACAACAAACATGCATGGTTATTGCTTTAAAATTTCAAACTGTTACCTCAATTCCCCAATCCCTTTATGAATTCAGATGTATTTGGGGAATCTAACCAAGTCATCTTTTCATGTATGTAAGGTATATAGTCCTCTAAGGGAACACAAAATACAGTGTCTCAGATGAGAGCAACTGGTTTGTGTATGAATCTCTAGGTCAAGCTTGCTGTTTCATTTTAAGGTGTTCTCCACAAGAGGGCACTTCATGCGCTTTTCATCCACACAAATGAACTGTAGCATTCAATCCCATGCAAGGCCTCCCTCTCACATTAATTGGTATCTATATCTCTTTGAAGTACAACTTTCTGTAGCTAGTTAAGAGTCAGAAAAACCTCTAGAGCTAACAAAAGATCCAGTGATGTACATCCAGCCCCCTAAGCTACATGGCTTCTGCAATCATGATGGAAGAACTCCAAAAAGAGTCATAGCTTGAGTTAAGTGGATGTTGAAATAAATGTGCAGAGGCATATCATATTCTCATTTAAGTACTCTTTAGACACATTGACATTCATAGCCTACACTGACATATAAGTTCCTCCTTGAAATATTCTAGGCCTGACTCCCCCCTTATTAAAACTAGTGTAAATCAGGTGGAACTCCAATGAAGTCAATGGAGTTAGACTGGTAAGACACACATTAGTGAGAGGATAATTGGGCCCTTCCCTTCAAATCTAAACAATTATTATGTAATATAACAACAAACAAAAATATAGCAATACCAACTACCAAGACCAAAATCAGATACAGTACAGGGAGTACAACGACTCCAACTGTGCCTGGCTGCAGAAGCAGTGCTGTAATTGGTGAGGGGAAAGGGCAGCAGGTAGGGGTCTCAAAATTAGACTGGAAAATGTGCACAAGAGTGGAGTAGCCAAGAATAAGGTGCCCTTAAGAAGGGACATGATAACAGCATACAAATCTTTCAAAGATGTATACATTAAGGATAGAGAAAAATGATTTGCCGGGGTAACAGGGACTGTAACTATGTGTAATGGGATAAAATTAAGACAGGAAAATATAGAGTGAATATCATGAAAAGCTTCCTGACAATGAGAGCTACTGGCTGTAGAACAGTCTCTCAGGGAGTGATGGAAACCTCAATGCTTGGCAATTTTAAAAACTAGGCTGACCAAAACACTAGAAATACATTGTAGTGAATATTGCATTTGCAAGAAAATGAACTAGATGATCTCATAGGACTTTTTGATCTCTAACTTTTATTTTCTATGAAATTGCCAAATCACTGCCACTAGTACACAGTATTTCATGATTCCCTTTTGCAATGAGATGTGTAGCCAAAATTCATTTCATAGTCACCCATCCAAAGCAAAAACAGGTTCTTGTGGTTATGATAAAGAATTAATTTAACTGTAGTAAAATATATATTTCTGGAATTTGTGTGAAAAATGGTTGGAGATTAAAATATACTAGCCAGTTTGATAATAAAACTAAAACTGACCACATTAGACTTTAAAAATGACAATACCACCACAACAAATTTTCTATTAAGTATTTTAAAATTAAGTCATGAATAGAAGACAATGCAGATCCCCATCTTCCCTTAACAGCTCAGGAGAGAATCAAGAACACAATCCATCGCCAAGCTTTCCAATCTGTAAGAGGGGTTGATGCATCCGAGTTTACCTAGGCTTCTCTGTACAGTGCTGGGGGAAGGAGGGAGGGGAAAAAGGAGAAGAAAGTCTATGTCACGCCTCCTCCCCATCTACTTGATTGATAAAATGCACCTACAGAAGCAGCACAAGGAAGCAGCAGTCCCTATGTTTGCTACCGGGACTGCTTCTTTCATGCAGTGTGCAATGGACACAGAGAAGGGAGGTGTTCCTTGCACAGAGGCCAGTTACATTAAACATAGGCCCAGACTATACATTGGGCTCAATATTAACATGAGAGGTCTCCATGTTTCTAAAACTCAAATGTATTTACAGAAATGCTGCAACTACAGCTTTCATTTAAGTCACGTGCACAAGATTTGGCTTCCTGGTACATATTGCTGAACTCCTTCCTCAGGCAACCTATGCGCCTCTCTCCCAGTTCCATACAGGCTGCTATACCCCATATGCAAATTTCTCCTAACAATCATCCAGCAAGACCCAAATAGTACAATAATCTTAGATTGCAAAGAGTTGCCTATTCTCACGTTAGCTTCCTATGTCATTCATCGCTAAACATGTAACTGCAATGATAAACAAATATTCAAAGAGAGCGACAAGCAATCCACTCTCCGACAGAATTTTAAGGACAGGGATCATCCTATTCTGCCACCACAAAGGAGCACAATTTCCTCACCAGCCCAATCCAGTTGACTGACCTGGAAAGAAAATGGTTTCCAGGAACAATGAATGCTCTCAGCATAAAAGAGGAGAGGGAAGGAATTCAGCAACAAACATATATAGCCAGAAGAACCTCAAACAAACAAACATTTTTCCCGGCATGTAAGACAGATGCTGCTGATCTGACATCAGGCCTATATAAAAGAAAACCTTCTCAAAGAGCCTGGTCCAAAACCAACTGACTTAAATAAGAGTTGGATTGGGTCCCAAAGAATGTTTTTTCTAATATTTAAAGTAATGGGAGACAAGCAGTCATCTGAACATGGAGAAGAGGACTTGAGCTTCTAAGCATCAAAGTTGATGAACAGAATAAAGAGCATGAATAAAATAAACTACACTGAACAGTGGGTAATTTTTAAAGTCAGAACGATATTGTTTTTCTTTTAAAAATTGAACACATAAAGCACTATGGAAGTGGAGATCTGTCTGTTGCTTGAGCATGCTAACATGAGGCTTCCTTAAAATGTGGGAATTAATAAGTTATGCCATTTCTGCCGCTAAAATGGGAGTGGATAATTACCACTTGGAGCATGTGTTTTTTGTGAGATAATGCTAACACCTCTCTTGTGGGATATGATGAAACAATGGGCTTCAATCTCTCCCTGAAGTCAACTATTTGAGATATATCCTCTGACACTGCAAATCTCAGCCAGGTCATTACTCTCATTAAACACTTTAAATACCACCTGATCTCCCTGAGAAAAAAAAAGAGCTAGTGGAAGGAAATATTTACAGTTATGCTTGTCCTCTGCAAGCAACAGCAATGGCAAGTTTGCAAAGGATATCACTTTTAACAATGTAACTATTATAAATTTGTTACTACCTTGGGACTTCATTGTAGATTATCACAATTGCCACTTGATGTAATAGAGATAGATAACTGCAATACAATGCTGTCTGAAGAAAGTAAGTCATTTGAAGCAAATATATGCCTCCTCTATTCACTCTTTTCCGTCTTCAGTATCCTAACTAAGGGCATGTCTATACTATAAACTTAAGTCGACCTTTGTTAGGGCAACTTACAGCCACCGCAATAATTACTATGGTGGTTCATGTCCACATTGCCCTTCTTCTGTCAGTGATGTGCATGCTCACACCAGAACTCCAGTCCGGCTGCCCCGTTCCCAGCGGTGAACAGAGAGCTCGGGTGGCCAAAGTCTGGTCGGCTGCTGTGCTTCCTGGGGAAGAGGAGGGGCTGGGAGCCTGGCAGCAGCCCAGATCAGAGCAGGGAGTCAGGAGCCCATGGGGAAGCATGGTTTCATGCAGGAAGCCCAAGTGGTAGCCTGGCTTGGAGAGGAGATCAGACAGTAGCCCAGCTGGGGAGCCAGGAGCCAGCTTTCTTGTCAATTTCACGGCTCCTACTAGCCAATAGATGTAAGAAACACAATGTCTACAGAAACACTGCATCGCCCTAACTACACCGACATAAGCCCTATGCCTCTTGTGGAGGTAGAATTATGATGTTGGTGTAGTAAGGCACTTAAAGCGACAGGAGCCAGGCTGTAGTGTGTACGGTGACATAATTAGGTTGATGTAAGCTGAATTATGTCATCCTAACGCTGCAGCATAGACCAAGCCTCAGAGATATGGTCTTGTTGACCCCATTCATAGGGCTTTCTCCAGCACATAATTAGTCACCCGATCTTAAAGGGTGGGGGACTATTTATGAAGTGAATACAAAAGGATAAATGTTCAGCTGAAGTGAATTCACTTTGAAATTCAAACAATTTGTATGTCCTTTTTCTTTTGCCCTATTTGCTTACTTCTAGTTAATTCTGACCTTGCAAGGACTCTTGCTGCAACTCTATTATCTTTCTGCTTGACAATTTTAAGAAAGACAACACTGTGAACAATTTTAGAAAAGGCATTTGGAGAAGTCCAATCTCAATTTTGGGGCACTGTTATTGGTTACTATGCATCTATAATACATTGGGAGTCATGTCTGCATCCCTAGTCTGATTTTGTGGGGGGAAAAATTGTTTTTTATTTCAACTTCCATTTTCAGTGACACCTACGTTATTATAAACTGTATTGTCATGTTAGATTACATCATTCCTCTTACATTTCAGGGTGAGGGGAATGGAAGGGTGGCACTTAGCTGTCTGAGAAGGCCATCAACAAATGATTATCCATACCCTGGTGTGACAATGGGGGTTACTGGAAGAGCTGTTAACTTTTGATGACTCTCTGCCAGCAGTTCCACTCAATGGAAAATCCCAGCATAAGATCTGAAGAGCAAAATCACAGTCTGACTTTAAAAGAAACACATTTTCTAAGGCCTGGTCTATACTACACAGTTAGGTTGAGACAAGGCAGTTTACATCGACCTAGCTATGAATGTGTCTGCACTTAAATTTGGTTCCTGCAAATGTAAGTTCCCCGCTATGTTGATTTAGTAACACCGCCTTCTCCAAGCAGTGTAGAGTCATAGTCAATGTAATTAGGTCAACTCAGTGCTAATGCAGACATTGCGTTAATTATATCGATGGTTACTGGCTTCCAGGAGCTGACCCACAATACCCCAAACTGATCACTCTGGTCAGCATTATGAACTCCACTGCTCAGGGGTCAGATGAACAGGAAGCCTCCTTTCCCCTTTAAAGCCCTGTGAATTTTTGAAATGCCCTTTCCTAGGTGCCCAACTTGGCAAGCACACCTAGCAGCTCTCCATTGTTGAGTGTGACTGCCCCGCTGACCATGCCAGCTATACACTCCAGATGTGTGCCTGCCTGAAATGGACAGGAGATATTGGCTCTCTGGGTCTGTGGGAGAGAAGCAGCTGTGCAGGCACCCTCCAAACCAGTCATAGAAAGATGGACATCTATGAGCAGACTTCTCATGGGATGCAGGAGAAGGGCTACAACAGGGACCAGCATCGATGCCATGTGAAAGCCATAGATTGAGTTCAGCATCTTAAATTTCTATTTCCATCATGAATACAAGAACAATGGTATCTCCATGTGTTGTATCTCCACCTGCTGCCCTTGTGGCCTTAGGATCTCCCACTCCACATCCATGGAATGCCTGAGCCAGATAAGGAAGAGAAAGAAGAGGACTCAGGATGACATGTTCCAAGAGATCCTGCAAGTCAGTGTAAGTATCAGAGAATGAGCACAAGGCCTGGATTTTCACCCTTGCAGGCAGCATGGAAAAGGATAGAGTGGAGAGAAGAAAGGCGAAGGAAAAGGAGAGGGATGTGCAGTAGGACACAGTTGCGCTCAGACAGTAAACACAGATGCCGCAGACTTTGGTGGGCCTGCAGATTCAACAATCCCATGCTCCCCTCCCTTTGCAGCCCAGACAGACCTCAATATTAGGACCTCCCTATACCCTCTGTTCAACATTCCTTGTGGCATCAGGGGTCACTGCACTACCCCATCACTCCAGCCAGGCGCACATTAAAGACAATCACAGCTTCACATACACTGACCTGTGAAAGCCACAGTTGGTGTATGTATACCTGAAATGGAAATGACTATTCTTTCCCCTTCATAAGTTCTGGTCTCTTAATGCATTAAATTGTAATATTTTTTAATTGCCTTGTTCACATTACAGAATAAAATACTATTCTGGGAGCAAAATTCATCTGTATTAGTTTGTAACCTATGCTGGCTGGTGCTCAGCAGGTCTGACAGCAACCTATTTCTTGTTACTGCACTCTGTCACAGAACCCATAACGTCATTCCCAGACAATATTAATAGGTGCATTGGTAATGTTATATTTCTACACACACAGCACTCACTGCAAGCTTCATACTGGGCTGCAAAAAAGCAAGGCTAGGGAGAGCACACTACAGCAACACACACTGCTCTGGCTCACTACTAAAATGATCTTTCAAAGCCTCCATGAGCCATAGCTCTGCACTGACGTCTTCTTATAGCCCTTGTATCTGGCTGTTCAAATTCAGCAGACAGCCACTCTGCCTCTGTCCTCCATCCCGGTGGAAACTTTTCCCCTTTGCTTCATAGCTATTATGCAGCACATAGGAGGCAGCTATAACCATTGGGATATTTTTTCTCACTGAGGTCCAATCTCGTAAGTAAAAAACATCAGTGACCCTTCAAACCAACAAAGGCACATTCAACTGTCATTCTGCACCTTCTGAGCTGATAGTTGAAGCACTCATGGGTGCTGTCGAGGTGATCAGTGTACGGCTTCATGAGCTGGGGAGCAAGGGGTAGGCTGGTCCCCCAGGATCACTAATGGCATTTCATCATTCCCAATAGTAATCCACCAGTCAGGAAAGAAAGTCGCTGCTTGCAGATTTCTGAACAGTTCTGTGTTCTTAAAGATGTGTATGTCATGCACCTTCCCTGACCAGCCTACACTGATGTCAATAAAGCATCCCCAGTGATCTGCCAGCACTTGCATAACCATAGAAAAAAAGCCTTTTCTGTTGATGTACTCTGTGGCAAGGTGGTCTGGTGCTAGAATATGGATATATGTGCCATCTATTGCCCCACAGTAGTTTGGGAATCCCATTGCTGCAAAA
Source organism: Dermochelys coriacea (assembly GCF_009764565.3). Lineage (NCBI taxonomy): Eukaryota > Metazoa > Chordata > Testudines > Dermochelyidae > Dermochelys > Dermochelys coriacea. The sequence goes on along the minus strand of NC_050068.2, from coordinate 274,743,428 downwards.
CCATCCCCTATATTCTGCACATTGCTAAGAGTCACAGTCCTACTGTGGATTTCCCAACTCCAAATTGTTAACAGTCAGTCAGGAATCGTTCTGGTGTTGCAGTCTTCCACAGTGCAATTGCCACTCACTTCTCAACTGTCAGAACAGTTCTCATTTTGGTGTCCCTGCGCTGGAGGGCTGGGTCATGCTCAGCACACAGATCCAGAATGTGACCTTGCACACCCAAAATTTCTGTAGTCCCTGCTCGTCATCCCAAGTCTGTTTACAGTGCAATCCGACCAGTCAGTCCTTGTTTCACTGGCCCAGAACCAGCACTCCACCATTTACAGCTGGTCCGTGAATGCCTCCAACAACCTTGAATTGTTTCTATGGACCACAGCAATCTAGCCTCTGAGGCATTGTCATGTTCCCTGCAGCTCTGAAAATACTACAGGATCATGCACCCTGTGCTTGCAACGCTCATGAAAATAGTGCAGAGTTGTGCAAGTTCCATGCTTCTGTCAGATGTGAACAGCAAGGAGGGATGTGTGGGTTTAATGGGATTTTTTAAAAAGGTGAGAAAGTTATGGGATGCAGCTGAAATTATGGGATGGAGAACATTGCATTATGGGAAGTTGTTCTCATGCTCCCAATCACTCCTGCATGATTCATTTCAGTCCCATCAAGCATTGCAAGAACTTCCCAAAAGACACTGTGCTAGATTGTGGAAAATTGCACTGTGCGATACTGAACCATGGTGCACTGCACTTTACATTGATACAAGCATTCCTGGTGAGGACGTGCAACTCCAACACAAGGAGCCAAGTATGCAGGTGCACAAGCAATGCAATAACTTCTGCAGCTGTATGGCAACATAACTTAGGGTTTGGGGGGTTTTTTAACATAATTTAGGTTGACGTAATTTTATAGTGTAGGCATATCCTTAGCAAGGGAGAGATGCCATCGCTAGAATGAGAAGACCAAGCAGGAGGATCCTGAAGAACACTGACCAACACCAAAAAAGGCTCTCAGGAGTTGTGAGGAAACTGAGGGAGGGAATTTGCATGCACATTTGTTTTTTTCTCCCCGTGGATCTGAAACTGTTGTGCTTTTTAAATCAATAGTGTGTATTGATTAATCAATTAAGAAGCTTCTTTGCAAAGTTGGTGTGTTTCTTGCTTTAACTGTTAGTGGCCAGGAGTTGGGGCTTGGGGACAGCATGCTTAAGGTACTGGGGTGACTGGGTGGTTCGGCACTGATTTTAGGGCCTAGCAGGCCCAGCAGTACTGGGGGAGGCCCCCCCAAAAAATTCAAGGAGCCCCAAATTTTTGTAAAAAAGGCCAAAATATGTACCGGATTATCACATTAAGCAGTGGAAGTAGCAGGGCTGTATACTTTCATCTCTGAGTCATTTTCATAACAGACAATGTTGTGTTTAAAATAATCGCCTCAATGATAAAATCAGACCTGTCTAGATTAGAAGCTGAGAAGACAGTGATTAACATGGATGTCACATCAGAGCTCTTATGTACATGCTGTGGCCCAGCATGAAGTATCACTGCAAACTACTCACATTCAACTATAGAAGTCAGCCGGGAAAGACCTGCTGGACCAGCTACTTGCTGCTGGTTCTGCATTCATAATTTATTCGTCTCACTTTGAGAATATATTTGAGGCATGGGCATGTGATCTCTTCACCGGTCACACAATTTCTTTAGCCATTTTATAATTACTGTTTAATGCATTAAAAGAGAGAGATGTCTACTGAGTTTAGGTAGGCCAACCCACACAGCATTACTGGATAATATCCTGCTGGCACCATCTTGGTGATACTAGAATGCAGGCAGATACCATGTTGGTAAAGAGTGGCATGGTAAAGGGTGGGAGGTCATTCACTGTTAATATGGGAACCATCAATAAAACCATCAAGAAATATCAATCAGGGGCTGAAAAGCAAAAATGCCAGGTTACCAGAGTTGAAAAACGCAACATTAGCAGGTCAGCCTAGCAGGGTGGTTTTTGGTCCTGGGAACAGGAAGTAAAAAGATCATTTAGGACATAGTGTATCAATAGCCACAGTGGCTGTCTGCACTAAAAAAATCAGAAGAAAACCTTACAAAATATGAGATGAACATGTTTGCAACTTCTAAAGCTGGGAGAGGTAGCACTGATAATTTAAATGAGCCATCTGTTGTTATTTGCCATGAAGATGATGAAGAAGAAAAATCAGTCAGCTCAGCTTCCTTAGCAAGTGTCCAGGAAGAAATTCCAAGTAAAAGCTCATCACAAGAAACTGGGGCAAGATTCAGCAATATGGACACATTCCCAAGAACATGCAGACTCCATTCATTGTTATCTTGTTGAGAAAGGACTTATTCAAGTAACATCTGAAACTTTTAATTTTCCCACAGTCGAATGGCAGATGTTTCTCTGATACAATCTTACTGAGTTTACTACCAAATGGAGAAGTCATCAGTCAACGCTGGATGTGTATTCCTGTGCAGGGAACAAAGCATTCTGTTTTCCATGCCATATTTGCCAGAGCAGCTTCCAAGATACCGCGATATCATGCAGAAGATTTCATAAATAGTGTGTCATACTGGAAGAAGTTGAAACCTAAACTAAGAAAGCATGAGGTATCAGAAGGTCATACGAACTGTGGCTTAGTCTGGAGAGAACTGCACAACTGTCTCAAGAATTCTGTGACTTGATGAAAAGCTGCAGCAGAGACACTGGCATTTAATACTGCAGTGACGTCTGGGTCACACTATTTCTTGGTGAGAGAAATCTACCATTTCAAGGTGAGATTGAACACTTGGGAGAAAGACAGAATGGAAATTTCCTGGGACTGACCGAGTTACTGTCAAAGTATGATCCTGTTTTGTCATTTGGATACAGTAAAAGTAGGTGCAAATGTGCATTATCTTAGTAAAGAGACCTAGAATGTGTTCATTCAACTGATAGGTCAAAAAATTAAACACATTCTGATGGAAGTGAAAACTGCAAAATACTATGCACTGATGCTCAACTGTACACCTGATTGTTCCATATGGAACAAATGGCTGTAATTCTTTGGTATGTAGAAGTCAATAAAGAACAAGAATTTATTAAAGAGTCTTTTCTTACATTCCTGAATGTCAAAGTCACTAGCAGAGCAGAACTTGCCGAGACTGGTTTTGAAGCAACTAGAAGACATGGGACTTATAACACTGGGTTCTGCAGTCTTATTTTGATAATGGTTCAAACATGAGGTGCAGGTATAAATTAGGAAAGTTAACTCCCATGCCATGCATGTGCTTTGTTATAGTCACAATTGGAACTTGTTGCCTTTTACTGCTGCTGCAGCTTCTCTACTGAGTCCAAAAATATTTAGTGTACTGCAAAGATTGCATGTGTTGTCTGGTGGATCTGCTAAAAATATCCCGCCTTTTAAAAAAGCATGTGGATATTTCCCTGAAATCCTGGTCTGAAACTATACAGACAGCAAATGTAAATGCTATAAAAGTTGTTTGGCAACAGTTTCCCCATTGTGATATTCTCCAGGAGCTATATTAACTCTACCTCCAACAGTATGGTTGGCTCACAGGTACAATCATAAGAAAAACTGTCTTCCTGTCCTTTCATGGTAGCCTTCACTGTGTGGTACAAAGTTCTGAAAGAAATCAGCACAATCAATAAGCAGTTTAAGGGAAGTGATAAAGATCTTTGTGTGGCATGCAGATTAATAAAAACCATCAGCAGCAACCTTTCAGGATTATCATAAGACAAGTTTTGACATTGCACTTGAGAAAACCAAAGTGGCTCATGAGTTGGATGGAGAACGAATACTTCCAGTTATTAATGGAGCTGCTGACAGTGAAATGGATACAAAAGAGAAGTTCAGTACTGACTTTTTTTAAAATTCACTTCTGGAAAATGTTATTACAGAAATTTACAGCAGATTTGAAGGAATTTGTAGCTCTGTATGGCTTCTTGCATATCATTTCCCAAACTAGAATGAATCTGGAAAAGGCATTTAAAGAATTGGCTGCAACTGAAGCAGACTTAGCAGACCAACTGGATGAACTTGTGATATTAAAATGTATTTCAAACACAGCTTAAGAAAAACTGTGCATGAAATTTTGAACTTTATCATAAGAACAAACTGCACTTAATATTTCCAAATACTTACATAGTTTATTGCATGTATTTTACAATTCCTATTACTTTGGCTTCAGCTGAAAGTTCTCTCTCTTAAGGGTCATAAAGACATATTTGTGGCTCAAATGTCACAGGAGATTGAATGCTTCAACCCTATTGTCTATTGAAAGTCAAGTTGGAAAGCAGTTGGATTTCACAGAACTGACATACTTTTGTAGTCACAAAAGCAGAAAGATTGTGGTTTAGGGATTCTATTTCCATCCAAATAAACTTTTTAAAAATATTCCTTTATTTTAATTTAAGATGAAGTGTTCACTTTGTCTATTCCCAGCCAGGGACTGATTTCTGATTTAACCCATTGCTTTTACATAACTGGTAACCTATAGTGAATTCGAAGTTATCTAAATCCAGTGTTTTGCTTCAACTGACAGTATTTCAGCAGCTACCATCACCAGTCAGCATGTAAAGAACATTGGCAAGCCGTAAGCCGACCAGATGATTCACTTCTTTTTATCAGTATTGTATTGGGAAGGCCTTAGCTTCAAATATTGCTTTGTTGCGAAGCCTATCAAAAAGAGAAAATTTAATGGAACTTTCACCTTGTCAATCCACAGTTGTTTTTGAAGTATGTTGTTTTATTGATTGACCTATTTTGTGATTGTCTTCTTAAAATGTGAGTAGTTCTCAGCAAAGGTTTTTACTATTTCAAGTCTTTCTAAGGTACTGGCTGAAAATTAATATACTGGTATTTTGGTTGCTATATAACCAGCTTCCATTTGGATGATATTCATAGCAAGAACAGTATAATTTAACATCTTGTTAACATACTTTAAACCATGCCTTTGCATTAGAGTTAGATGAAATAATTCATAAGTTAGGTGCAATGTCTAAACTGTATCTCCCTTGCCTTTTAGTATGATAAACAAAAGGAAGCAGTGTTGCCACACTGTCAATGTTTCATTTAATTCTATTTTCATTTTGGAATTTTTATTTTTGCAAGTCTGACAGGGAAAATTATACTTAAAAAGCAGCACTTTTTAAGCAGTCTTCATCCTTTCTATAAGTTATAAATTATACCAAAATACTGCCCCAGTAGCCAAATTTTAATTCTTAAAACACAAACATTTTCAAGGGCTCTAACCAGCCCTGGGACTGCTGGAAGGTTGTTGTTTTAATTTGTGATATCAAGGGGTCTCAAAATACCCACTTGCTGTCACACTCCTACCTCTCCAATAATAGGACCCTAGAACAGCCCTTCAGCCTAATTGTGTCCCACATCCTAAGGGATACCAGACAGGGAGTCTTCACTCTGGGAGCGTGCCTGAGAAGCTAGACTTAGGCTATGTCTGCATTACAAGCTAGGGGTATGATTCCCCACTCGTGTAGACATACATGTGCTAGCTCTTATCAAGCCAGAGTGAGTATACATAGAAGTGGCACTGTTGTAGTAAGGTTTCAGAGTAGCAGCCGTGTTAGTCTGTATTCGCAAAAAGAAAAGGAGTACCCGTGGCACTTTAGAGACTAACAAATTTATTAGAGCATAAGCTTTCGTGAGCTACAGCACACTTCATCGGATGCATCCGATGAAGTGAGCTGTAGCTCACGAAAGCTTATGCTCTAATAAATTTGTTAGTCTCTAAGGTGCCACGGGTACTCCTTTTCTTTTTGTTGTAGTAAGGGGAGTGATAGCAGAGGCATAGCTTAACTGTGCCAAGTACATACCCAGTTTTGTACTTAGGGACAGTTCTTGCTCAGAGCCAGTGGGCTTCAAAAACACATGGGATCCAAAAGGTTGATTCAATACTGCAGCCTGGTGATAATCCATGAGGGGGGAGAAAAGGGCTACAACAGCTTCCAGTAAACATAAGTCTGAACAATAAAGAATTTTCTCCCTTTATCTAATCTTGTTTTGAATATAAACACACAAAAACTTTTCAGATGGCAACAGTTTTCTTAAACCTGAAGCGGATGAATCTGGATGATTAACAGGGAACATATTTTAATGGCATCAACATTATTGCCAGGCTTAAACATAGAGACTACGAGTCAAACACGAAAACATCACAGGATTAACTTTAAAAAAAATATTTTAAAAATAATAATAGGTCACTGTTTCTTGCATACCTTTCCATTTGAGTTTGTAGAAGGAAGGTGCCTTCTGGTTCTTGTGTGATTATTTCAAGTTTGAGATTCAGCCTGAAAGCACACACAAAAATATGGGCCTCCATGCTGGCTGCTCAGTTAATGACCCACTTACCTACTCATAAAACCTGAGGGAAAAGCTTCCATTTTTATCCCTCCCCACCCTTCCAACCATCTCCCTCCCTACCACACCCAGTCTCTCAAATCTCTCACATTCCCCTTCCATGCTCACCTCAGTCCACTGTCCCTCAGCTGTCCCTCTAGATTCACATATCTATGCATCTTAAGAGTTTCATACCAAAGCACGAACTTAAAGTCTTTTTTATTTTCAATTACATTAAGAAAGAATTCATATTGCACTGAATTAAGTGTAGACAAATGTTGTGGTCCAGTCTCCCTTTAAAAATATAGGTGCAACTCCCATTTGTGGGAGTGGAAGTCACACAAAGAGTGAGACAAGTAGAGGCACCTCAGAAAGTACCTCTAGCCTAATTATGTAGAAGGCTTTAAATCATAGCTCCACATGTTCAGAAATACTTGGAATGCATCCAAAGGATAATGTTTCATTGGGATATGTTTTAACTGAATTTCCTGCTGTTGAAGACAGCTACACTGAACACATTTGAAACAACACTCCTATAACCACAGAAGAAGTATAGCCAGGATTATCATAAGGAGAGTCACAATGCAAGCATCCTCTTGCTACCTCAACAAGAAGCCCCAATCCTCAGCCACAGAACCCAACCCTAGGAATGGGAATATTCAATTCCCATGCTGATTCGATCCTTGCCAGCTCTTCGGAGATATCCAAAAGAGGGGTCAGTGCTATTTTTGATTTGGACATCTCCAGGAAGCAGACTGAGAATATGAATATTTCAGATAGGCCACTCAGCAGCCATGAGATGGTAATGGCTATTAGTTTCTTTCTACTGATCTGGATTCGCTCTAGTGACTTTGGACTCAATCCACAATCTCCCTCTCCCTTCCCTCCCCTCCTCCCCCCCGCATTTTTGTGCACTATTGTTGAAGCATCAAGGGTGCAGAAAACAGCGCAATATACTCAGCACAGACTGCAACACCTCCTCAGTAAAGGGGGCAGAGCCTAAGTGCTCTGCGTTCCAGAAATCCCTGGCTGGCAATGGGTCATAACCACCCATCATAAATTACACCAAATTTGGGACTGTTCATATCTATGCCACGGCAAGTGCTGATCCCACTTCTAAAAGTTGCAACTGGATCCTTTACATCTGTAAGTCTCAGCAGTTCTCAGCTCCCCTGGAGTTGACCGGCCACATATTCATCCAAAGACATCTAAATCCTTTGTAAAAGGTATTTAGAGCAAATAGACTTGTAGAGGCCTACAATTTCGGTAATCATTACATTAAAGAATGACAATATGATGGACAAAACTTATGGAATTTAAGTATTCTAGGAGTTCGTTGTATTAAAAATGCAAGTATTTATGTACTATTGAAGGTTTAAATGCAACTCCATAAGGGAAGGGGACCACCTTCAGGAACTAAGAAAACTGGAGAATGGTTAGGTAATGTACGCAGGTTGTAATACCTCCATAGAGCTACCATCACCTGGAGAGAAGTTTGCATATTGTGGTTAAAACTGGATTCTCTACAGACCAACAGACAAGGAAAGAATTTTTGGATAAATAGCCTGAGTTTAAACTGACTCAGGGCCTTCTTTCTAAACTAGTAAATAGACAGGGCCTCTGGTCCAAGAGGAGCGGGAGAGTCAATCCTTATGAAAGGATTTTGGCATACTGAGGCCCCGTAATACTGAGAAAGCTTATTCTGAGCAGAAGCTGTGATGAACTTGTGACCACAGGAAGATGCCGGTGAGGTCAGAAGGAATGTTCACCGGCCAGAACCCTTTTGGAGTCAGGAGATGGTCTCTGGTAAGCTCATTGGCATGCATGTAGGTTCTTATATTGTTGTTAATATGTTCTTTGTAATGCTATTACTTTAAAAATAAATGAGCTTGCTTAGAAAGCATTGTGTGGTAGCTTAACTCTGGCAATTACACTGTTTACTGTCTCTGAGGAGAAAAGTAAAGAAGGCCATTTTAGGTAGCCTGACATTGCTGGGGAGGTCAGAGTAAAGGCAGGGAACTATGCAGTCTGGGAATATCCTGGTCAAGAGGGAGAAAGAGAAATGGGTCTCCTACTTAAGAAAGGTGATGGCTAAAGAGCAGGGAGCCTAGAGTGGGCACCCTTGCAGAATCAGAGAGAGAGGCAACACAGATGCAGTTGCCCCCAGCTGTGACAAAGGTAAGGTGACAATAGGTTTTAACATTAAACCTTGTAATCTAACAACGATTAAAGTCATTAAACTATTTAAATCCTCAAGACCAGAACATACTTTTATGGATTAGTTTCAGTGGGTGTCTTCTGGCAGATGTTTCTACAAAAGTATGTAGGTAAAAACTGTCTTCACTGTCAGACAAACCTACAAAAATAGCATTTGCTCATGCTAGGGGTAGCTTCTCTTCTGAATTAAATATGAGCTATCTACTCCACAGAAGCCTTTTCATCAAAATGATGCTAAAGTTCGTTTTTTAAAGAAAGGTCTGTGGCATAAAAATCTGTCATCTTAAAAATGGGGATCTTTCAAAATACTCACCTGCAATCCTACGTATACTTTTTTGTTTGTTTTATTCTATATTTGGAATACATATTGAAAGCTAGCTGCAGAGAAAATTTATTTCTTCAGAGCTTTAGACTGATTTTTCAAAAAAAATCAGAACAGGTTGCATTTTGCATTACCCTATGAAGGCCAGTGTGACTAATAATTAAAACTGCTACTATGTGTGAAGAGCACTATAATTAGTCACTTTTCAAATAAATAAAATGTCAGAAAAGAGGAATAAGCCTTGATCAGTAGCATTAATTTTAGTAGAGTGTACAAAAAAGGCAGTAATCATTCTATTAATTTTCTTCTACAGATACACATTTATGAAATTCTCCTACACAAAGAAGGATAGTATTTTCTTCAGTGCATTATTGTGTGTATATACACACACATATATACATATGTGCACAAAAGTGAAAGTATTACCTATTTTGTATTATAAGATTTACCTTTTAATCATCAATCTTTATTAAACTATTATTTTACTCATTACATTTATTGAAGGGGGGACTGGAGAGGAAAAGAGGCATGGACAAAAAATGTTTTTCAAGTTTACAACAGTGATTGACCTCTCAGACGTCAGGTTGCCTCATTTCCCTCTTCCACCACAAGTTTTCCCCTTTATGTAAGGTAGGTAATTTGATTTAGCCTTCTGGGCAAACTATTAAAAGTCCTCCAGTTCCAGGGTGAATAAGAGTCCAATAAACCTTCACCCCTTGATAGAAGGGCTCCCTCTCTGGACCCAGGCTTCCAAGAAATCCTGTCTACAAAAACCACACCTCTTTCCTCTGGTATATCCATTGCACGGTTCCCAGTCTCTTCTCGGGAATATCTTGAGGCTATTTTTCCACAGCCCCTTCAAGCTCTTTATCCAACTTCCTCACTGCAGGGAGCCCTATTACCAGTCTCTTGGCTCCTCATTGGTGAGGCCCATGAGTGGCTCTCTGGCACCTTCTTGGCCTTTCACTGTCTTTGCTTTCAAATCAAAGGCCGCACCTTCCTTAAGGTTGTTTCCACAGCCCTTTAACTGTCTCTGGAGTCATCTTTCCAGGCTTTTCCAAACAAATCCCTACCAAGAACTTTCCCTGGAGAGGCCTAACAGCCACCATCACGGATTCTTCCAGGAGTCCTTCAGTGGAAAGACCAAAACCAAGTCTTGAATCATTCTTGGTTTCTGCCTTTCTTCTATATCTTGCCTCCCTTTCTCAGCATTCCTTGTTTTAGTCCCTATAGTTCCTCATAAATCGCCTTTTATGATGAGATTACTTGTTCTGTGGATGAAGGGAAAGCAGTGGATGTATTGTTTCTTGACTTTAGCAAAGCTTTTGACACGGTCTCCCACAGCATTCTTGTCAGCAAGTTAAGGAAGTATGGGCTGGATGAATGCACTATAAGGTGGGTAGAAAGCTGGCTAGATTGTCGGGCTCAACGGGTAGTGATCAATGGCTCCATGTCTAGTTGGCAGCCGGTGTCAAGTGGAGTGCCCCAGGGGTCGGTCCTGGGGCCCGTTTTGTTCAATATCTTCATAAATGATCTGGAGGATGGTGTGGATTGCACTCTCAGCAAATTTGCGGATGATACTAAACTGGGAGGAGTGGTAGATACGCTGGAGGGGAGGGATAGGATACAGAAGGACCTAGACAAATTGGAGGATTGGGCCAAAAGAAATCTAATGAGGTTCAATAAGGATAAGTGCAGGGTCCTGCACTTAGGATGGAAGAATCCAATGCACCGCTACAGACTAGGGACCGAATGGCTCGGCAGCAGTTCTGCGGAAAAGGACCTAGGGGTGACAGTGGACGAGAAGCTGGATATGAGTCAGCAGTGTGCCCTTGTGGCCAAGAAGGCCAATGGCATTTTGGGATGTATAAGTAGGGGCATAGCGAGCAGATCGAGGGACGTGATCGTTCCCCTCTATTCGACACTGGTGAGGCCTCATCTGGAGTACTGTGTCCAGTTTTGGGCCCCACACTACAGGAAGGATGTGGATAAATTGGAAAGAGTACAACGAAGGGCAACGAAAATGATTAGGGGTCTAGAGCACATGACTTATGAGGAGAGGCTGAGGGAGCTGGGATTGTTTAGTCTGCAGAAGAGAAGAAGTAGGGGGGATTTGATAGCTGCTTTCAACTACCTGAAAGGGGGTTTCAAAGAGGATGGCTCTAGACTGTTCTCAATGGTAGCAGATGACAGAACGAGGAGTAATGGTCTCAAGTTGCAATGGGGGAGGTTTAGATTGGATATTAGGAAAAACTTTTTCACTAAGAGGGTGGTGAAACACTGGAATGCGTTACCTAGGGAGGTGGTAGAATCTCCTTCCTTAGAGGTTTTTAAGGTCAGGCTTGACAAAGCCCTGGCTGGGATGATTTAACTGGGACTTGGTCCTGCTTTGAGCAGGGGGTTGGACTAGATGACCTTCTGGGGTCCCTTCCAACCCTGATATTCTATGATTCTATGATTCTGCTCCATGGGAGCTACAAGTCCCAGAAAGACTAGACCATGGAACAGGTACATGCTGAACCTGGGATTGCCTTTAAAGGGAGAGCAAATCCTATGCTGTAGCTCTCCCAAAAATGAAGTGAAGCTGTCCACAGAAAACTTGTAGTTACACATGAGTAATGCCCACTAGGCAAGACGTTCTCATTCTAGACAGTGGGGGGGAAATGGGACATTAGGAAAAAAATAGCCCTTAGATTCTTAGAAGAAGCTTATCTTCCACCTGGGGAACCTTCCTGAGAACAATACCGACAGCCTCCGAGTAATGGCTGCTAGGACTCTGCAAGGATATGTGATGAGACCACATGTCTCTAGACTCCATCTTGGGATGTCCATGTTTTTTCCACAGACCTGTCTGGAAATCAAGCTTTGAAACAAAGGGTTCTCGCCATACGCAAAAACTATATAAGGTGGGGAGTGACATCATGTGGTGTTCTTTGCTCCCCATACAAGACGACTCCTAAAAACACCTGAAGAACAAAGACTGAACTGGGGGAAATGCTGGACCCAGGCTAAAGGGATTTATAGCCTGTGAATGGAACACCTGTCTATTCCAAGCTGTAAGCAAGTGAAGCTTGCCCCTTAAGAATCTGCAGGCTGCTTGTATCATTCTTAGGGTGAGAATCTGGTATTCATAAATAATCTGTTCAGTATATAAGTTTAGTTTGTGCTTTTTGTTTATTTGCTAGGTAATCTGCTTTGATCTGTTTGCTAACACTTAAAATCTATCTTTTGTAGTTAATAAACTTATTTTTGTTCTATCTAAACCAGTGTGTGGGAATCATAACTCAGGGGCAGAAGGCTGTTGAATATTCCTCTCCACGTCGAGGGAGGGGATGCATTTTATGAGCGTATACTGTACAGTTCCCTGTGGAGCACCAGACAGTATAATTTTGGGTTTATAGTCCACAGGAGTTGCGTGCCTGAGGAGCTGGGAGTAACTTTCCCCTGCAGGGGCTGGTCAGTGAGCCTGCTTGTAACTGCAGCTGAGTGTGTCCCTACCTGTGTGTATGCTGGTGAAAGAGCAGGCTGGAGGGCCCTGTAGCTTGTCACAGCAGCACTGTGTGATCAAGAGCCCAGGCTGGTGAGTCAGGAGGCTCAGTGGCACCCCAGTTCCAGGTGGCACCCCAGGGGGAACCCGTTACACCTATATCATCTAGTATAGTGTGAGAAATATTTTCTTAACCTGAAATGAAAACACTGCCTGTTATCTAGATACACACAATAAAAAAAAATGTAATTTTATATACCTACCTCCAAGCCCACATACAGCAGCTAGAGAAGACCTGTCCATGGAACCAAAGAGGATTCACTCCCACAACCAACTATCAAGGTCAAGAGTAGGAAGTTCATTTTTGGTAACACTGGTGTACATATTTGCAGCCTTTTGAATGGATGAGATCAGAAAGGCACAGGGTGTAAAGGGAGAAGAAGGAAGACACTGTTGATGTCCTGTACCTTCTGCAGAGAGTCGGAGAGGGAATGAGCATTTTCCAAGAGAGATGATGAAGAACTTATCAGAGAGAAAGGATCATGACAATTAAGGTCTTTTCTACATGCACTTTTCACAATCCTCCCACTATTTGTCCAGCAGTGTTACAACTTCACTCACTAGTCTATATGGTGAACAAATGTTTTACCATCATGTTCCCTCACCACACTCTAAGTATTACACATTTATCCAAATCAGACTGAGTACTCATGCAGTAAAGGGAATAACAAATATTCCTAATAATGGAATATCAATAAGTCCTTAGGCACCAAATTCTGTTCCTAGTTACACAACTGTAAATCTGAAACAATTCAATTGAAGTCTGTATCACAACCCCACATTTACACTGGTGTTCACTGGGAGCAGAATGTGGTTTTAAATTATTTTAAAAGTGATAAAAATGGGACTGTGCAAGTAAGTCCTAAACAAGGTAATCAGTTAAAGAATCACAGCCCTTCCCCTAAACAGTGATTGAAAAAACATGGATTCCAGTAATCATAAGAGCATTCTTAAGAATGCCTTTAAACCCATATAATTAAACAAGAAGTGACAGCTCCTTAATAAATGTTTCTTTGTCAAGCAGTTTTGTACAGTGTGATTGCATCACGGGAGACATGTCTAAGCCTTTTCTGTCCACCTTCTTTCCATTTCTATCATGACAGCTTTAAAAAAAAAATCCATCCAGACACGTACTGATGACTTGCAGTGATCACACTGGCTTATAAGCAATTAAAAGGGTAGTAGATGAACCAGTTTTCTATGGCAAATCTTGATATGGTGCACTATATAAGCCTACAAAACAAAGTAAAATCATAAAGGTAATACTGTGCAACAAAATACAAGATTATAACAAAGGGTGTAAAATAATTACACTGGATATATGTTGTACACATGATTAATCTTATAAATGTGCAGAAAAGTCATGCTTTTGATGGTCCCAGTGAAAGACAGGCATCTGTTTGATAGGTACGCAGTTTGATTCAGTCATTGATTGGTAGGATTGTGGCACTTGACTGCATTGCTGCTTGCTCTTGGGAAGGAGGAGAAAACAACACAAAAGTCTGTCATTGGGCGAGAAGCAAACCCAGCTGGTGAAGTCATGAATGGCTGAGTTCAACAGCAGGGAAGCCTACTGTTAGATCAGTTTTGCAGTCAATTGAGAACTCTGGAGGGATCAAAGATCTAACAAAAAAAGTTGCAGAGGAGGATTTGGAATAAAAGTGAGTTTTATTTCAAAATGTAAAATAAATCATAGGCCTAGAATTGTGGGGGGCAAAGAGAGAGACCGCAACTGCTCTACCACATGCTCCCCCATCCTCTTGAGTCTGCAGAAGCCCCTCCACCCCAGCCTGTGGGTTTGGTATCTATGAGTTGGACTGAGTATTCCAGATCCATAGAGACAGCCACGTACTACAGTGTGCTTCTCTCTGAGCTGGTGGATATCCAAATAGATAGCCACATAAGGGGGTTCTTCATGTTTCACACCCATTTCTCCATCCCCGGAGAAGGAGTTTGCTCAAGTGTAAAACAAAAGTCAAACAGCAGCCTATGAGGAGGGTAGGCTGTTGAGAAAGGACGGCCAATGCTGGACTTTGGGGAAGGGGTTGGAATGGGGGCAGGGAAGGGATAGGAAGAGGCAGAGCAGGGGCAGTGCCTCATGGAAAGGGTGGAATGGGGGCAGGGCTGGGGGCAGCGAGTGCAGGAGGTGTCAGTGATGCGGCTCTCGGGCCAATGCACTAATCCTCATGTGGCTCTCGTGGTCATTTGAGTTTGAGACCCCTGGTTTAGAGCCATTCAGAGCATTGGGTTGCATCCGTGGCCATCTTAGCTAAAAGCCATTGATAGCCCTCTCCTCCATGAACTTATCTAATTCTTTTGCCAACTCTATTATACTTTTGACGTTCACAACATCTCCTGGCAATGAGTTCCACAGGCTGACTGTGCACTGTGTGAAGAAATACTTCCTTATGTTTGTTTTAAGCCTACTGCCTATTAATTTCACTAGATGACCTCTGGTTCTTGGGTTATGTGGAGGAGTAAACAACACTTCCTTGTTCATTTTCTCCATAACATTCATGATTTTATAGACCTCTGTCATAGCCCCCTTAGTCATCTCTTTTCCAAGATGAACAGTCAGTCTTTTTAATATCTCATTACATGAAAGCTGTTCCATACCCCTAGTTATTTTTGCTGCCCTTCTCTGTACCATTTCCAAGTCTATATAATTTTTTTTAGATGACTCAACCAGAGCTGAATGCAGAATTCAAAGTGTGGGCATACCATGGATTTATATAGTGGCACTTAGTATATTTTCTGTCTTATTATGTATCATTTTCCCAAGGGTTCCTGACATTCTGTTCGCTTTATTGACTGCTGCTGCACATTGAGCGGATGTTTTTCAGAGAACTATCCACAGTGACTCCAAGATCTCTTTCTTGAGTGGTAACAGCTAATTTAGACCCCATCATTTTGTATGTGTAGTTAGGATTATGTTTTCCAACATGTATTACTTTGCATTTACAACACTGAATTTCATCTGTCATTTTGTTGCCCAGTCACCCAATTTAGTGAGATCCCTTTGGACTCTTTCCAGTCAGCTTTGGACTGAACGTTCTTGAGCAATTTAGTATCATCTGTAAACTTTGCCACCTCACTTTTTACATGCTTTTTCAGATCATTTAGGAATCTGTTGAACAGCACTGGTCCAAGCACAGATCCTTGGGGATCCCACTATTTACCTCTCTCCATTCTGAAAACTGACCCTTTATTCCTACTGTTTGGTTCCTATTTTTTAACTACTTACCGATCCAGAAGAGGGCCTTCCCTCTTATCCCATGTTTGCCTACTTTGCTTAAGAGCCTTTGGTATGGGACTTTGTCAAATGCTTTCTGAAAGTCCAAGTCCACTATATTGACTGGATCCATGCTTGTTGTCCCTTGTCTCCATGCTTGTTGATCCCCTCAAAGAACGGTGAGGCATGATTTCCCTTTACAAAATCCAGTGACTCTTCCCCAACTAATGCTGTTAATCTATGTGTCTATTAATTCTGTTCTTTACTATAGTGTCAGCAATGGGAGGAGATTGGGCAGCTTGGGGTGCATTGCCCCCCCAAAAACAGGATATGTTAATAGTGGGAAAACTAAAACCATCCTCAAAGAAAAGAGAAAACTGGCCCTTGACTGTCTTCCATAAAGCTGGGGCAGAGTTGGGGGCCCAGCTCTAGGGGTTCCCCACCAGCTGGGGCCCAGGGCAAGGCTTTGCACCCTGCACAGCCCAGTTCTGACCTCCTCTTCCAGCTGCAGTGATCGGTGGTGCATGGCTCCAGCTCCCTCCCTGCCAGCAGCAGCCAATCCCCGTGCTGTGGTGAATGGGGCACCACCAAGCCCAGCCTGGAAGACAAGAGCCGTGCATGCACTTGCTACAGCACTAGGACAGAGGACAGGATGGGCTCTGGCTGGGGGGAAGGTGCTGCTGCCTGGCATGGGGCTGCCATGTTATAAACCTGGGCAGTAGAAAGGGCTGGTGGAGGAGACTTTTTCTGGGCCATTTCCTACCTCTGTCCTGATTCAGTGCAATACTCAGCCTAATAGTAGAAACTTTCTAAAATAGTGCAAAGTGAATAATGCTCTCAGACTATATGTATTATGTCTTTCTATGCATTTGTACAGAACCTAGAACAGTTAGGTCCAAGTGCTGATTTGGCACCAGTACAATAAATGTTAAACGTCACAACTAAGACTAACAGTATTGTCCCAAAGACTTCCATCAATTTTGCTTGTCTTACACTGCATGCTGAACTCCAGAGGCATCAATTAAAGGATCAGCTTCCCTGAAAGGGGTTAAAAACAAGCAGAATTCCACCCTCCCCATGTTGGATCATTTCCAGCAATAAAATTGCTGCTCAGGATTTCTTCTTGTATGACTATACCCAGTCCCAGAAAGACAGCAGCCTACATTGTGTACCAAAAGACTAATAAGGACCCTGTACAACAACCTGAAGCTTTGGACGGTACCAAAAGACATACATGTTATACATAAATAAATAAGTTAGAAAAAGAGAGGGGGTATGTTCTGTGAATATAGCTATTGGAAAAAATTGAGCTCTGTATGAAGCACACTACAAACAGGGAAGGGACACCAGATGTAGCAGTGGTATAAAAATGCTGGGCACACTGACAAGCAACTGTCACCTCAAAAATGCGTTCACAAGAGAGTTTCTGCTCCTGCTGCTGCTTACTGCATTCAGTATTTGAATTTCTAGGACATATAGGAAACGTCTCCTAGGCTTTCAAGCAAAACACTAAAAGTGGACTATAAAACTAAAAGTTTAGATTTTATGCTGCAGTCTGGGGAATGCTCTAATTCATAGCATACATTCAAAGGTGGCCTAAGAAGCATGCACTAGGGAAACTCCCCCTCAAACCCTGACCCACACCATCCTTCTGCCCCGCCACTTCCAGGGGTTCCATCGAGCTACTTACAGTGGGCCTATGCTGTGCCTGCACCATAGAAGTTCTCCACCAGTCCTGTACATCATAGTTGGTTCTTCCATACTGCCTGAGTCACATATGAAGGACCATGGGCCAGAATCCGTCCTTTGTGTTGATTTGGTTTACAAGAATTTGCCATATACATAATCTCATCCCATCTCTGCTTGAGTGGCTTGCTCCACACAGACACATGCTAGTGATGGGAGGTATCATGGGGGAGGAAACTGACCCTCCTCCCATCACTCACCCCAAGGAGAAGGAGAAGGTTAATTTCATATAGGCGCCAACATTCAGATTTCTTCATTTTCAGCTGTCTGTAATGTTAGACTCTCCAACCTCGTTTAAGAGCCCTGTTCCAGCAAATATTAAATACAGACAACAGCAATGCTCACTTTGTCACCCATACATACAGTTTTGTCTCCATGTCATTTGGAGTAATTTTAACAAATGCAAGAATTAGAGCAATAGTTCTCATTTAAACTGGATTAAACAGTATTTTTTTAAAAAAAGAAGGTCACTAAAAATATAGCAACCCCAGAAAACTAAACAATACCAAACAAAGCAATTCCCCTCCAGGAATATGGTCTAGCTCATGCAGCACCAATTGATGCAGAAGCAAGAGTCAGCACAGCAAAAACTGTCTAACAAAAAGACACCAGCAAAAGGATCCGCAACAGTAGGAGTCGTAAGAGAAGGTTGCAGGCCCAACACCTCCTCAGCAATACCCACTGCAGCTGCCATAACAGTGGTCCAGAATCATCTACTACCAGCTCCAACAACACAAGCAACCATATGCCTTTCTCTAACACCATCCTCCTGTAACCTATTGCCTTAAATACTTCATAGATATATAGAGTTTAAGGCCCAAGAGACCATTAGATCATCTAGTCTGACCTCCTGTGTATCACAGATTATGAAAATTCATCTTATTAGCCCTGTATTGATCCAAACAACTGGTGTTTGATTAATGCATAAACTTGCATTTGGCTAAAGCATAATCACCCAGAAAGGCATCTAGTCTTGATTTGAAGATAGCAAGAGGTGGAAAAATCCACCACTTCCCTTGATAGTTTGCTCCAGGAGATAATCACATAAGAACATAAGAATGGACATACTGGGTCAGACCAAAGGTCCATCCAGCCCAGTATCCTGTCTTCCAGCAGTGGCCAATGTCATGTGCCCCAGAGAGAATGAACAGAACAGGTAATCATCAAGTGATCCATCCTCTATCATCCATTCCCAGCTTCTGGCAAACAATAGCTGGGGACACCATTTCCACCCATCCTGGCGAACAGCCATTGATGGACCTATCCTCCATAACTTTATCTAGTTCTTTTCTGAACCCTGTTATAGTCTTGGCCTTCCTTGGCCTCTGGCAAAGAGTTCCACAGGTTGACTGTGTGTTGTGTGAAGAAATACTTCCTTTTGTTTGTTTGAAAACCTGCTGCCTATTAATTTCATTTGGTGACTCCTAGTTCTTGTGTTATGAGAAGGAGTATATAACACTTCCTTATTTACTTTCTCCACACTGATCATGATTTTATAGACCTCTAACATATCCCCCCATAGTCATCTCTTTTCCAAGCTGAAAAGTCCCTATCTTATTAATCTCTCCTCATATGGAAGCCATTCCATACCCCTAATCATTTTTGTTGCCCTTTTCTGAACCTTTTCCTATTCCAATATTTCTTTTTTGAGATGGGGTGACCACATCTTCATGCATGGGCGTACCATGGTTTTACATAGAGGCAATGTTATTTTCTGTCTTATGATCTATCCCTTTCTTAATGGATTCCCAACATTGTGTTCATTTTGACGGCCGCTACACACCGAGTGAAGGTTGTTTTCAGAGAACTATCCACAAGGACTCCAAGATCTCTCTCTCTCAAGTGGTAACAGCTAATTTAGACCCCATCATTTTATATGTTGTGACAAAGTTCCTCCTCTGCCTTGGTGGTTCCTGTGCTTATTGGCGGATTTGCTTACCTCAGGGATTCACGCAGCCCTCAGTTTGGCCACTTTTGCAAGTAGCTCAAACCTGCCATTCACTCAGCTAACCGCATCACTGGCCAGAATGTGGAAAGGAAGGAGAACAATCCCCGCAGTCTCTGCTTGTCCACCTAGTGGATTGGGGGACAGGCCAGGGACCTTCCCTTCTGATGGGACCCACAGTCCAGGTCAACTCCTCCTGTATCCAGTAGGGAATTGGGTGGATGGGGGGAAACCAGGCCCACCCTCTACTCCGTGTTCCAGCCCAGAGCCCTGTGGATCACAGCTGTCTACAGTGTTTTGTGTAACTCCTGTGTGACAGCTACAACTCCCTGGGCTACTTCCACATGGCCTCCTCCTAACAGCTTCTGTATCCTCACCACAGGACCTTCCTCCTGGTGCCAGATAGTGTTTGTATTCCTCAGTCCTCCAGCAGCATGCCCTCTCACTCTCAGCTCCTTGCGCGCCCCTCACTGACTGAAACGAGGTCCTTTTTAAACCAGGTGCCCTGATTAGCCTGCATGTCTTGATTGATTCTAGCAGCTTCTTAATTGGTTCCAGGTGTCCTAATTAGCCTGTCTGCCTTAATTGGTTCCAGCAAGTTCCTGATTGTTCTGGAACTGTCCCTGTTACCTTACTCAGGGACAAGGGACCTGCTTAACCTGGGGCTAATATATCCGCCTTCTATCACTCTCCTGTAGCCATCTGGCCTGACCCTGTCACAATGTATAGTTGGGATGTTCTCCAATGTGCACTACTTTGCATTTATAAACATTGAATTTCATTTGCCATTTTGTTGCTCAGTCACTCAGTTTTGTGATATCCTTTGTAGCTCTTCACAGTCTGCTTTGGACTTATCTATCCTGAATATCATAGAATCACCGGGTTGGAAGAGACCTCAGGAGATGATCTAGTCCAACCCCCTGCTCAAAGCAGGACCAACCCCAACTAAATCATCCCAGCCAGGGCTTTGTCAAGCTGGCCCTTAAAAACTTCTAAGGGTGGAGATTCCACCACCTCCCTAGGTAATCCATTCCAGTTCCTCACCACATCCATAGTGAAAAAGTTTTTCCTAATATCCAACCTAAACCTCTGAAACTTAAGACCATTACTCCTCGTTCTGTCATCTGTCACCCCTGAGAACAGCCTAGCTCCATCCTCTTTGGAATTCCCTTTGAGGTAGTTGAACGCTGCTATCAAATCCACACCCACCCCCCATTCTTCTCTTCTGCAGACTAAATAACCCCAGTTCCCTCAGCCTCTCCACAAAAGTCATGTGAACCAGCCCCCTGATCATTTTTGTTGCCCTCTGCTGTACTCTTTCAAATTTGTCCACATCCTTTCTGTAGTAGGGGGTCCAAAACTGGATGCAATACTCCAAGTATGGCCTCACCAGTGCTGAAGAGAGGGGAATAATCACTTCCCTCCATCTGCTGGCAATGCTCCTACTAATACAGCCCAATATGCCATTAGCCTTCTTGGCAACAAGGGCACAGTGTTGAATCATATCCAGCTATTTGTCCACTGTAATCCCCAGGACCTTTTCTGCAGAACTTCTGCTTAGATAGTTGGGCCCAAGCCTATAGCAGGGGATTCTTCCATCCTAAGCGCAGGAATCTGCACTTGTCCTTGTTGAACCTCATCAGATTTCTTTTGGCCCAATCCTCCAATTTGTCTAGGTCACTCTGGACCCTATCGCTATCCACCAGCGTATCTACCTCTCCCCCCAGCTTAGTATCATCTGCAAACTTTCTGAGGGTGCAATGCATCCCATCATCCAGATCACTAATGAAGATGTTGAACAAAACCAGCCCCAGGACAGACCCCTGGGGCACTCCGCTTGATACCAGCTGCCAACTAGACATCATTACCAATGAGCCATTGATCACTACCTGTTGAGCCAGACAATCTAGCCAGCTTTCTATCCACCTTATCGTCCATTCATCCAATCCATACTTCTTTAACTTGCTGGCAAGAATACTGTGGGAGACTATTCAAAAGCTTTGCTAAAGTCAAGGTATATCACATCCACTGCTTTCCCCATATCCATAGAGCCAGTTATCTCCTCATAGAAAGCAATCAGGTTGGTCAGGCATGACTTGCCCTTGATGAATCCATGTTGACTGTTTCTGATTACCTTCCTCTCCTCCAAGTGCTTCAAAATGGATTTCTTGAAGACCTGCTCCATGATTTTTCTGGGGACTGAGGTCCGGCTGACCAGTCTGTAATAGTTCCCCAGATTCTCCTTCTTCCCTTTGTTAAAGATGGGCACTTTATTTGCCTTTTTCCAATCCTCCTGGACCTCCCCCAATTGCCATGAGTTTTCAAAGATAATGGGCAATGGCTCTGCAATCACATCAGCCAATTCCCTCAGCACTCTCGGATGTATTGCATCTGGCCCCATGTACTTGTCCAAGTCCAGCTTTTCTAAATAGTCCATATCTTGTAGTAGTTTTGTATCATATGCAAATTTTGCCACCTCACAGTTTACCCCTTTATCCAGATCATTTATGAATATGTTGAATAGTACTAATTCCAGTTAAGACCCCTGGTTGACACCACTATTTACCTCTCCATTTTGAAAACTGACCATTTATTCCTACCGTTCGTTTCCTATCTTTTAACCAGTTACCAATTCATGAGAGGACCATCCCTCTTATCCCATGACAACTTACTTTGCCAAGAGCTTTTTGTGAGGGGCCTTGTCAAGGGTTTTCTGAAAATCTAAGTACACTACATACACTGGATTCCCCTTGTCCACATGTTTGTTGACCCTCTCAAAGAATTCTAGTAGATTGGTGAGGCATGATTTCCCTTTACAAAAACCATGTTCACTCTTCCTCAACAAATTATGTTCATCTATGTGTTTGACGATCCTGTTCTTTACTATAGTTTCAACCAGTTTGCCCAGTATTGAAGCTAGGCTTACTGGCCTGTAATTGCCAGTATCACCTCTGGAGCCCTTTTTTAAAAATTAGTGCCACATTAGCTATCCTCCAGTCATTTGATACAGAACCTGATTAAAATGATAGGTTACAAACCACAGTTAGTTGTGAAATTTCACATTTGAGTTCCTTCAGAACTCTTGGGTGAATACCATCTGGTCCTGGTGACTTATTACTGTTTAATGTATCAATTTGTTCCAAAGCCTCCTCTAATGACACCTCAATCTGGGACAGTTCCTCAGATTTGTCACCTAAAAAGAATGGTTGAGGTCTGGGAATCTCCCTCACATCCTCAGGTATGAAGACTGATGCAAAGAATTAATTTAGTTCCTCCAATGGCCTTATCGTCCTTGAATGCTCCTTTAGCATCTCAATCGTCCAGTGGCCCCACTCGTTGTTTAGCAGGCTTCCTGCTTCTGATGCACTTAAAAATAAATTTGCTATTACTTTTTGAGTCCTTGGCTAGCTGTTCTTCAAATTCTTTTTTGGTCTTCCTAATTATATTTACACTTCACTTGCCCGAGTTTATGCTCATTTCTATTTTCCTCACTAGGATTTAACTTCCACTTTTTAAAGGATGCCTTTTGCCTCTCACTGCTTCTTTTACTTTGTTGTTTAGCCACAGTGACACCCTTTTAGTTCTCAATGTTTTTCAATTTGGGCTATACATTTAAGTTGAACCTCTATTATGGAGTCATTAAAAATTTTCCATGCAGCTTTCAGGGATTTCACTTTCGGCACTGTGCCTTTTAAATTTCTGTTTAACTAACTTCCTCATTTTTGTGTAGTCCCCTTTCTGAAATTAAATGCTACAGTGTTGAGCTGCTGTGGTGTTTTCCCTGCCACAGGGATGTTAAATTTAATTATATTATGGTCACTATTACCAAGCAGTCCAGCTATAGTCACCTCTTAGACCAGATCCTGTGCTCCATTTAGGCCTAAATCAAGAATTGCCTCTCCTCTTGTGGGTTACAGGACTAACTGCTGCAAGAAGCAGACATTTAAGGTGTTAAGAAACTTTATCTCTGCATCCCATCCTGAGGTGACATGTACCCAGTCACTATGGGGATAGTTAAAATACCCCATTATTATTGAGTTTTTTTATTTTTATAGCCTCTCTAATTTCTGTGAGCATTTCAGAGTCACTATTACCATCCTGATCAGGTGTTTGGTAGTAAATACTTACTGCTATATTCTTATTATTAGAGCATGGAATTAATATCCATAGAAATTCTGTGGTACAGTTTGGTTTATTTGGTTTATTTACTTTATCACCTCACTGCTAAAAGGGTTCTATTTCCTCAGATTCAAAGCCACTTACTAGTGTTGAGTGTCATCAGGTAGGAGATGCTAGCATTAGATGCAGCATTTAGGCTCTCCTCCACCATTCCTGCCTGCTGCAGCCTCAATTTCATAAAACACCTGGGGTCTAACAGATGTTGTCCCAGTAAATATAATACGACATAAGCCTCAGGATGTCACCTTGAAGTCTGTTTCAGGAAGCAAGACATGTGTTGATCAGTCCCTTGCCTCACAAAATTTCAGTCAGAGCCAGATGGCCAGACAAAATATTGCTTCTGAAGAGCTGCTGGGTTAGGGATCCCTCAGCCACTTCTCCTGATAGTGATGGCAGTTGCACACCACCCACAAAAGCTTGCATGCCACCCACCCATCACTCCTCCACCTCCTTACTGCTGCCAATTTATTTATTTAGTGTTGGGGCAGCTCATCAGCCCCAGCAAGTGAGGGACAGCCTAACCAAAGAATTCAGAAGCTAATTCCCAATCCTAAAAGCTACATTTGTGTGTCTATATATTAGTATTAGAACAGTTAATTTATTTAATATATATACCTAACATATCCAAGTCCACAAGGAGAGTGAGTAATCTGACAGATCACAAGCACTTCCTCTCCATAAACACAATGCTGCTGCAGGAGAGGCTCAGATCAGTGTATGGGTAATTGTGCCTCAGAAAGTTGCTCTCTTACCATGGTAACTTGCCACACCCAGGTATCATTTTATGACGGCATGGCTGCGATAACCATGGAGTGGTGAGGCTGTGGCAGAATTGCAGCAGTTAAAGACTGTTTTGACAGTGGGGCTGAAAGGGGGCTGGCCCAGGAAAAACATAGGGCTGAAGGAGCAGGGAAGGCTGCAGTCATAAGCCTAGCAGAGTACAAACCCCCAGCAAGGACTGCAAGGAGCATAAGTCCACAGCCCTGGGGGAGGCTATCTGCTGCTAAACAGCTCCTGGTCAGGGATGGCTCTCACACTCCTAGCTGGTAATTGTGAGGAAGGGAGTGGGGCCATGACAGCAGAGTTGCAGAGGGCTTCTAGACCCTGCACAGCTAAAGTCACTAGATCCCTGCAAGCACAAGGTGTGAGAAAGGCTGCAGTTCTGGCAGAGAAGAGCAGAGACACCCCCCTCCCCCCCCCCAGCCAGGCCTGCAAGAAGGAGGCTACTCAGGGCCGGCCACAACATTTTGGCACCCAAGGCGGGGAGCTCAAATGATGCCCCCAACTCCGCTCGCTTCGGTCAAAACTTTGAAAGGTCTCAATTCTGCCTTCTTCCTGTTCTACTCCTCTCATGGTACTGCTCTGCTACCTACACCAATAAAGGAGAACTAACAACTTAGATTCATAGATTCATAGATACTAAGGTCAGAAGGGACCACTCTGATCATCTAGTCCGACCTCCTGCACAGCGCAGGCCACAGAATGTCACCCACCACTCCTATGAAAAACCTCACCCATGTCTGAGCTATTGAAGTCCTCAAATCATGGTTCAAAACTTCAAGGAGCAGAGAAGCCTCCCTCCCAGTCAACCATGCCCCATGCTACAGAGGAAGGCAAAAAAACCTCCAGGGCCTCTCCAATCTGCCCTGGAGGAAAACTCCCTCCCGACCCCAAACATGGCAATCAGCCAAACCCTGAGCACATGGGCAAGATTCACCAGCCAGATACCCAGGAAAGAGTTTTCTATAGTAAATCAGATCCCATCCATCTAATATCCCATCTCAGGGGATTTGGCCTATTACCCTGAATATTTAAAGATCAATTACTTACCAAAATCCCATTATCCCATCATACCATCTCCTCCATAAACTTATCGAGTAGAATCTTAAAACCAGATAGATCTTTTGCCCCCACTGCTTCCATTGGAAGGTTATTCCAAAACTTCACTCCTCTGATGGTTAAAAACCTTCGTCTGATTTCAAGTCTAAACTTCCTGGTGGCCAGTTTATACCCATTTGTTCTTGTGTCCACATTGGTGCTGAGCTTAAATAATTCCTCTCCCTCTCCTATATTTATCCCTCTGATATATTTATAGAGAGCAATCATATCTCCCCTCAACCTTCTTTTAGATAGGCTAAACAAGCCAAGCTCCTTAAGTCTCCTTTCATAAGACAAGTTTTCCATTCCTCGGATCATCCTAGTAGCCCTTCTCTGTACCTGCTCCAGTTTGAATTCATCCTTTTTAAACATGGGAGACCAGAACTGCACACAGTATTCTAGGTGAGGTCTCACCAGTGCCTTGTATAACGGTACTAAAACCTCCTTATCCCTACTGGAAATGCCTCTCCTGATGCATCCCAAAACCGCATTAGCTTTTTTCACAGCCATATCACATTGGCAGCTCATAGTCATCCTATGATCAACCAATACTCCAAGGTCCTTCTCCTCTTCCGTTACTTCTAATTGATGCATCCCAATTTATAACTAAAATTCTTGTTATTAATCCCTAAATGCATAACCTTACACTTCTCACTATTAAATTTCATCCTATTACTATTACTCCAGTTTACAAGGTCATCCAGATCCTCCTGTATAATATCCCGATCCTTCTCCGAATTGGCAATACCTCCCAGCTTTGTATCATCTGCAAACTTAAAATGCCTCGTTCAAAAAATTTAAGTAACGCTTAACTTTCACATGGCTGAACAGCAAATGTAACTTTTCTTGTCTGCATAGTAAACACTGGCATTCTTATCTATTTGAATAATCAAAGTGGTGCTTTCATGCCTTCTTGGTCACAAAGATTTGAACTGCTTCCTGCTGACGGTCCACAGTCTGGGCCAGCTCATGCTCTATTGAGATGGTTGCAAGGCCAACCAGCTTCTCCTGTGTCATTGTGGAGAGTAGATGTGTTTTTATTAACTTCAGCTTGGAGAAACTGGGTTCTCCACTAGCAACTGTTACAGGAAGTGTTAGAAGTATGCGCAGAGCAACATTTGGAAAGAGGGTGGTCATCTTATTTGTGCACATATATTCCAGAACAGCCTTTGGAGTTGATCCTGCTGAAATGTATCTTGAAAGGGTTTTCAGTTCATCACCTAAATCACTCACATCAATATCGTGCATTTCGTCATTAGGAGTGAGGAGTTTTGGAATATCATACAACATCCCAAATATACTGCTGTGTTCCTTGAGCTGCATGAAAAGTTCAACTGACTGTATTGCACAATCTAGCACCTGGTTAAAGAATTCAACTTTGAATTGTTCTTTGGGGTCTCTTATGGGATTATCCTGTGCCTCGTAATCAAAATGTCATCTTCTTCAGTGACTCTTGTATTCTTGAATGGGTGGGAAAATAGCTTTAATGTACAGTTCCTCTGCCAACTTCTGTGCACTCTTCAGAACGTTTTGAAATCCCTCATCTGACTGGTAAGACTGTAGGTATGATTTTGCTTTGTCCAGTTGTTCCATTGTTCCAGATATATCAAGGTCAACACCTTGGGAGTCTATTGCTTACAACATTTATTTCAAACAGTATGTCATGCCACAACACTAAGCCAGACAGAAATTTGAAGTTATGTATGTTTCTGGTGATTCCATTTCCCTCTGCCACGGTTCTCCCATGAACAGTTCCCGTCATAGCCTTATCCTTCATAAGGACAACTATGGCATCATCTATCTTCCCAATTTGGTGTTTGATAGGCTTTATTGCCTCCACTCGACTTTCCCATCGTGTGGCACTCAGTGGTTTCAGTGTCAAAGAGGATGTTCCCAGATGTTGCTTCAACATTTGCCATCGATGAGTTGATGCAGAGAAAAATACATAGATGCTTTGAATTACATTAAAAAATTCAGCAGCCTCACTAGAAGCTGATGCTGCATCACTGACCACCAAGTTCAATGAATGAGAACTGCCTGAGACAAAAAAAAGCTTGAGGGTTTAACTCTTGGATCCGTGTCTGCACTCCTCTGTTCTTTCCTCTCATGTTGGCACCATTATCATAGCCCTGACCTCTCGTGTCAGCTATCGCAATTCCCGTATCTTCCAGCTTTTTAAGATGCCCATTTATCATACCAGCTCCTGTAGTATCATCAATGTCAATAAATTCTAGAAAATGCTCTCTGACAGTCACTATTGCAGGGATATTTTCACTAGGTTATATTGTTGTTACAAAACGCACCATTAAAGTCATTTGTTCTGTATGGCTGATGTCAGGTGTGCAGTCCAGAATAACACAGTAATATCTTGCTGACTTCAGATCTGTTTGACTTTTGTTGCCAGTAACTGTAGGATCTCATTTTGAATTGTTTTTCCAAGATAGTGTGTACATTTCTCGGGTGGTGACTCTTCTTAGATGCTCCTGGAGTACAGCATCAAACTCAGTCATCAGCTCCACAATATTAAGGAAATTTCCATTGTTTGCCACATATAGCTGATCTGAAGTGCCACACATATAGCTGATCTGAAGTGCTAGGTTTTGGGTAGCAAGCATTCTCACAATGGCAATGAGCCTTTTCAGAACATTTTGCCAGTAAAGAGACTCTGATGCAATCTTCTCTGATGCTGATCATCTATGGTGGCCTTTAACCTTAGTCTCATCTCAAGCTCTTTCCACCTATGCAATGCTCTCTGATTTCCTGCCTTCTCGTGGCATGCCAGATTCCTAGCCAGATTTTAACAGTCCTTTGTTCCTGTAGAACCCAATGTAGCTGGAACACTAGACTGGAAGAGTTTGCAACAAAAACAGTATGCAGCATTCTGGGTTTTTGAGTACATAAGCCATGGCCTTTCCGCTTTGTCACCATTGAGGATTTCATGCCAGTAATGTGTTAGATGGAAACTTCTATTTTCATTGTCTTTGGGGAAGATGAAGTTTTTCACTTGCTGTGGCCCATGAAGTACAAGGAAGTCCCTCAGGCTACTGCTCAAATGGGTCCACAGTCCTAGATCATCTAGACTTAAGGAACTAAACTCAGTAAGCTGTTTCTTGTGCCACCACCACACTCTTCTCTGATCTGCACTTTTCTTCGGGAATGTGCACGGTTACATCCATTTAAGATGGAGATATGGATGCTGCAGTAGCTGCCAGGTCACCTGCACTCTGACTAATTGGAAGATCAGGCATCTCACATCCTCACTGGGGCTGGAAGGCTCACTGTGAACATTTGTGTCTATGTATCTCAGGAGAGCTCCTTCCTGCTTAGATAGAAAAGCTTCCTTTGCTTGCTTGCTTTTTCTGAATGCTGCCCCAGAGGGGCATTTTCTTCTGTCACTCATGACTGCTGTTCTATGCCAGCGATGGTGGCTCTCAACACTCAGTTGAAGGGGACAAATAAGCAGGCTGGTAGCAGGGCCTGAGTGAGGGAAGATATCTGCGTCTTAAGGGCCTAACTGGCTCCTACTACTTCAGTTGACTGCCAGTTCTCCTCAAGTGGGTTCAGGGAAGCAGCAGGAAACAGGAAGCTCCCTGAGAAGCTGGTGTTAATCAGTCCAGGCTCCTGGGGATGTTAGAGAGGTACATAAGAGACTCCTCCTCCTCTGTCTCCCTGCAGCTCCTGCTGCTTTTTGTTATTACCTCCGACCTTTTCTCCTGCCTACCTGTTATGTCTCTCGTGCCCTCCTTCCTCCAGCACAGCACTCCACCCTCTCTGTGCATTTAGAGCAGAGAGAATACACATGCACCA
This sequence comes from Dermochelys coriacea, assembly GCF_009764565.3. Lineage (NCBI taxonomy): Eukaryota > Metazoa > Chordata > Testudines > Dermochelyidae > Dermochelys > Dermochelys coriacea. The sequence continues at coordinate 274,714,191 of NC_050068.2, read as the reverse complement.
GCAGCAGACACAATTTTCTACACTCTGTGTCTTAGTGGCGCCCCCCCCCACAGTCTGGCACCTGAGGCAGCCGCCTCAGTTTGCCTCATGGTAAGGCCAGCCCTGAGGCTACTCCATTTGTAGGTGGTCCCCAATGTACTGGCCTAGAGCTGGGGACTTTGCAGCTGTTTCTTTCCATGACGCATGCGCTATCCCTGGGAGGAGCTACTCCCTGGGGCTCAACCTCCTGGTCCCTCTTGCCTGGCAGAGGCTGCCACTACCACTGGCTGTGAGTGAGTGAAAGCACAGTTCATGCTGGTGGGGAGAGCAGGAGCCTGATCAGGAATGGGTGCTGGAGCAGAAGAGTAGCCCAACAAAATGCCCTGGGGAAACAACCCCGAGCCTGATCCCCCTGAAATTCCCTGGGAGCAGGGGGAGCCTCAGCCCAACCTGTCCAGGAGAGGGGAGCACTCACCCATTGTGCTCTGGAGAAGTGCTCATTGTTCAATATATACCATTAAACTGCAGATTACCACTCCTCCCAGTTTAGTGTCGATACACCAGAAGGTAGGGACAGGATACAGAGGGACCTAGACAAATTGGAGGATTGGGCCAAAAGAAATCTGATGAGGTTCAACAAGGACAAGTGCAGAGTCCTACACTTAGGACAGAATAATCCCATTCACCGCTACAGATGAGGGACCGAGTGATTAAGCAGCAGTTCTACAGAAAAGGACCTCGGGGTTACAGTGGATGAGAAGCTGGATATGAGTCAACAGTGTGCCCTTGTTGCCAAGAAGATTAACAGCATTTTGGACTGTATAAGTAGGAGCGTTGCCAGCAGATCGAGGGGCGTGATCATTCCCCTCTATTCGGCATTGATGAGGCCTCATCTGGAGTATTGTGTCCAGTTTTGGGCCCCACACTATAAGAAGGATGTGGAAAAACTGGAAAGAGTCCAGAGGAGGGCAACAAAAATTATTAAGGGGCTGGAGCACATGACTTATGAGGAGAGGCTGAGGGAACTGGGATTATTTAGTCTGCAGAAGAGAAGAATGAGGGGGGATTTGATAGCTGCTTTCAACTACCTGAAAGGAGGTTCCAAAGAGGATGGATCTAGACTGTTCAGTGGTAGCAGATGACAGAACAAGGAGTAATGGTCTCAAGTTGCAGTTGGGGGGGGTTAGGTTGGATATTAGGAAAAAACGTTTTCACTAGGTGGGTGGTGAAGCACTGGAATGGGTTACCTAGGGAGGTGGTGGAATCTCCATCCTTAGAGATTTTCAAGGTCAGGCTTGACAAAGCCCTGGCTGGGATGATTTAGTTGGGGATTGGTCCTGCTTTGAGCCGGGGGTTGGACTAGATGACCTCCTGAGGTCCCTTCCAACCCTGACATAAGATTCTATGAAACTAGGATTGCCAACTTTCTGACAGAACAAAACTGAACACCCTTGCCTTGCCCTTTGCCGAGGCCCCGCCCCATTCACTCCATCTTCCCCCCACACTCTCACTTGCTCATTTTCACTGGGCTGGGGAGGGTCCCATTTTGACTGTTTGGTTGAAGACAGGACACCTGGCAACCCTACATCAAACAAGCTCCCACCTACAAGCTGAGGAAGGGATCCCCAGTTTGACACCCCCAATAAATGACCTAGGCTCCTCTCTGCAATACCCCAGCCTTCCCCACCCCACCTCTGCTATCCTTCACTATTCCTGAAAGGCTTCTCCCCACCCCGGTGCTCTTTGAGTAGCAGTGGTGTGACCCGCCCTGGTACTTTGTCTTCTCTCGGGTGCTTTTCAGGAGGACAAGGTCTTGGCCACAGAGACCAACCCACTGCTGAATGGCTCTTGCCAGTTGTTTGTCCTCCTCCTCCTCCTCACAGTACTGGACGGGTATCTCTGCTTTGCATTCCACCCCTCTCACCTTGTACCTATAGGGATTTGCTGTCAGCAACCCTGCAGCTGTGCAGGGAGCCCAGTCTTCTGCAGCCCCTCTGTCATGGGAGCAAGCAAGCAGTCCTGGCAGGGCAGAGCAGAGACCCTCATCACTCCCAGCTGGTGAGTGAGAGAGCAGGTCCCACCAGGGATACAGAGGGCTCCTTACGCTGCTACTGGGCTGATGATGCCAGATACCTGCAGGGGCAAAGAGGAGAGAGGTGGGAGACTACTCCTACCGCCTTGTGAGATTTTTGAGATGTGTGCCTCACCTAATCAACAAAGTCACCAGCTGCCACTGTTTAGTGTACATTTGCTTCTCCCATGCTTCTGCAAAAAAAACAAAAACACACACACTTCCCTTTCTTCCTCTAAAATCCAATGTGTTGGCACAAGCACTTCCAGTATGAATATACTGTGAAAAAGCTCTGTCCTTGCCTCCATTGGTCCCGCATTTCCTGTCGGATTTCGCTAGCCTCAGAGGCTCACTGTGACCCTCCACGTAACCCTTCTCTCTCTAGAGACAAGGGTCACAGTCTGCTGAGAGATTTTTCATCATAAGCCAGCGAGGGAGATGAGGAGAAGTTATCCTTCCTTGCACAGTCTCTGTTGTCTCCCAGTCTCAGTGATTAATCAGGGGACAAAGAGAGGGGAGCCCAGGCCCACCCTCTACTCCGGGCTCCAGCCCTGGGACCCTAATAGTATCAGCTATGGTAGCAGACCTTTTAGAAACATGACATGTGCAATTCCCTGGGCTACTTCCCCCATAGCAGCCCTCACTTCCTCAAGCTTCACTTCACCCTTACCTCAGGGCCTCCTTCCTTGTGCCTGATATGGTGTGTACTACTCAGCCTCTCCAACAGCGCAACTTCCTCCCACAGCTCCTGACATGCACCCACACCTGACTAACTGGGAGGCTTTTAACTAGTTTCAGCCAGCCCCCGATTGGCTTCAGGTGTCTCAATCAACCTAGCCTTCTCCCTGTCTTCTGGAAAGTTCTTAATTGGCCCCAGGTGTCTTAATTGACCTGGAGCAGCTGCCATTTCACTTAATCTGGTACCAGGGATTTGTTTAGCTTGGAGCGAATCTCTCTCTCTCTCTCCCTACTCTCCCATAGCCTTCTAGCTTGGAGGGAGGTGAGAAGCTGCTACTCCTGCTGCTAGGCCCTAAGCTCTCCCTGCTGCTCCAGCTGCTCCCTTGGCTGGGCCAAATACCCCCCCTTTTCTGCTACCTGGTTGCTGGACCCCCCACTCTGGGGGCTGCTACTGCTCCAACTGCAGCCCCGGGGGGGCTGCTAGCCCACTCCCCAGAGAGGAGGAGGAGTGAGGGACCCCAGCCACTGCTGTTGGGGACACCACCACCACCACCACCACCTGAGAGGGTTCTTTCTGCCTGCCTGGACCACCACCTGGAGTTCCTGGAGCTGCTGCTGCGGAGTCTGTTGCCTGGAGCTGCTGAAACCCCGAGGCAGCGAAGAAGCGGACCATCTACCAGTGGGGGAGCACCTAGAGATTTTGCAGACCACCGTGGAAGGGGCCCTAAGGCTGAGTAATTTTCAAACTGTGCTCTTGTGGTGGGGGTCCTGACTGTGTTTGTGGGACACAGGGGGTGTGGCGTGGAGCTGCCCCCTGATCCAATCAGGATCGTCCCCCCATGTGTGTCCCCCCTAACCCCCACCACTACTACCACCACCACTGCCCCCTCCACCACCCCCACTGTCTGTATACCATCTGCCTCAGCTCCTGCCTCTGGACTCAGCTGCTTGCTTGGCTTGCCATGCCCTATTTCCACCCTTTGGGCCAGAAGCAGCAGACAACCTAAAAAGACTTGTGCAAGTGCACATGGGTGCACTTGCCCCCCTCAGACTGCCCACCCCACAGCTTTGCCCTTTACTACCTGCTCCGCTTGCAGCTTTGCCCCCCCTTTTTGCCCCAGCCTCCCTTACTAGGTTTTTACCCCCCCTTCAGTTTGCCTGCCCCACGCATTTCCTTCTGCAGCCTTTGTTTATTTGCCCTGCCCCAGCCTCTGAAGCTAGCCCCTTGGTTTCCCTGCCCTACCTCCAGCCTGCTTAGCCCTCACTCTGTGTGCCCATGCCCCCTCCCATGCGCTTGTGCAACTCCCCATTTTAGTGTCAACCCTCTTCACTGCACCCCGAATGTTATTGTATCCCTCCCTCCCCTAGTGCAACAAGAGGAGCTGGAATTCCACCCTGTGTCGGTGACTGAACCCTAACCGCTGATTGCCCCCCGTGCAGCCCACCCCTTTTGGCGCCCTCCTCCCCTGCCTGCAGCCTAGCAGGGAGGAGTGGTCGACCTGCTTCCCCTCTCCCCTCCTTCTTCTGGTATCTCCCCTTCCCTCCCTACTCATGATGTTGGGGGATGAGATGGGTGGGGCCCCTCCAGCAGCTCCAGCTGCCCCTCCCCTGCCTGCCCCTCCGTCACCCCCCCAAAGCTTCTACCTCCGCTGCCGTACCATCTGCCACCGCCCCTGCTGGGGCACCAGCAGCGACGGGCACCAGGGTGACCTCCACTGCTGCCATGTCTCTCAACCCCTCAGATTCAGGGGGAGCCCCCCCAGCCGGCAGGAAAGGCCAGGGTAAGAAGAAGGGGAAGGGCCCCGCTAAAAAAGACCAGGCCCTCCATGGCAGGGGCTGCCCCCAGTGCCCCAGCCCCACCACCAGCTGGGGCATCCCTCCCCGCTGTTCCCTCCACCAGCTCTGCGGGTGTCCCTCCCCCGGCCCCCAGGGCGTACGCCCAGGTGGCGGCAGCCCCCTCACCTGCTGCTATGTCATCTCTCCCGCCCACCGCCTCCACTACCATCTATAGCGGCCGGGGCCCCTTTCCCACCATGACCAGGAAGCACGGCGTCCGTCGCCTCCTGGTGCCCACCTCGCCCCACATGGAGACCTATGTGCGGGTGTTGGCGAGGGTGGTGGGGCCAACGGCCACTGTGGCGGCCTCCAAAACGTATGGCAAGGTCGTCTTCTCCTTAGCATCAGAGGCCACCGCCCAGGAGGCGGTGGAGAAGGGCCTGGCAGCGGGCGGCGTGTTTGTCCCCTTAGAGCCGCTAGAGAACCTGGGCGTCCACCTGATCCTAACCTCCATCCTTCTTTCTTCCCAATGCTGCTCTGTTACCCGCCCTCTCTAGCTTGGGGAAGCCCATTTCTGTCATCAGCCCTCTCCCATTGGCCTGCAAAGACCCCGCCCTCCGTCACGTCCTCTCGTTCCGCCGGCAAGTGCAGCTTCAACTGCCGCCGGCGGCGCATGACAGAGACATGCTGGAGGGGTCCTTCCTAGTCCCCTACCAGGGGTCCCATTACTGGGTGCATTATTCCACGGGGGAGGCCCGGTGCTACCTCTGCTGGGCGATGGGGCACGTCCGGAGGGACTGCCCCTTGGCCCGGCAAGGAGGGGCATCCGGGATTCCCAAGCCCCGGCAGGGCACCGGCCCCGTCATCGCCGGCGCCCCTGGCTTCCTGGCGCCTGAAACCACCCCTCCTCCTTCCCAGTCCACCATTGCTTCTGCTCGGGCCCAAGGGGCACCTCCCCAGACAAGCGGGAGAGCCCCGCCCCCGCTGCTTGCAATCTGGCAGGGCCTGTGGAGGAGGGTGCGGCAGGGACACCGCCAGGCATGGGAGAGGGCCCACCCCAAGGGGAATCTTCCTTCTCTTGTGCTGCCCCACCATTATCCCCTCGAGTCCCTGAGCCATCGCCTCTGCCCCCTGACACAACTCTTGCTAGCCAGTCCCTGGATGATGCCATGGAGGGCTGGACCATAGTCCAGGGGAAGCGGGACAAGTGGAAGGCTCGAGCTCCGCTCCTTTCATCTGATGAAGAGGCCCCCCGGAAGACCAGGAAGGGGGGCACCGAAGCCGAGCCTTCCCCTTTACCCAAGGGTGTGTTCCATCCACCAGAGCCGGCTGGGGATGACGTGGCAGCACTGGAAGGTGGTATCTCCCCTCCACGGGAGTCCCTCTCCTCCAAGACCCCCGAGGCTCCATCTGAAACCTCAGTGTGCCCCGGGGCAACAGTCACGTCAGGTGGCAGCGGGGAGAATCCCGGGGTGGTGGAAACTGATCTCCCATCAATATACGAGGAGATGGAGGCCCTGGGTCTGACCCCGGTCACTCAGGGGGAGGACGACCCGATGCCAGTGGGCCTCGATATAGGCGACTTCACTCCAGCCCCCCTTTCCCCATGCTCCCTCCCCCTAACCGTTGCTTCCGCTCCCACCTCCGAGGAGCCCCTGGACTCCTCCATCAACCCGGCTGCAGATGGCACCCCTCTGAGGGCCGCCGAGCCTGTTGAGGCAACGGCCAATGCCACACGGCCGGGACCTGAGCCACCAGGGGCACCCCTCGTTGGTGAGGAGCATTCGACCTCTTTCCCAGGAGAGGGCCCTACAGGAGAGAGTCCACCTCTTGATGCCGTGGCTGCCAAATCCACCATAGAGCCTGCTCCTGGCATCACTGAGAGCCCTCTCCCAGCCCAGAATATCGCCTCTAACCTTGCCCCTGCCCCTGTCCCTATCCCGTCCACCTCCTGAGATATTATTGCACTCCTGGGGCTGTCTCCTTCCCTTTTCCAATCGATGACCCCCAGGGAGCGGCCTTTGTGTTTACCCGTCCCAACCCACCAGGGGCTGCTATCCTCCTTCCGCCACCCCCTATCGCCCCAGCATTCAGGCCAACTTATCAGTAGCCCCGTTGGGGATCCACACCCTGTCTGCCCGTCTCGGTGGGCCACGGGGTTGTACCAAGGGCCCCGTCGGGGAGTAACCAGGAGACCATAACCCCAGCCCCCCATGCGCTGCGAGAGGAGTTGCGGGAGTTTCTAGAAGATGTCCGTGGCTCCTGCAACAAAGTACAGCTTGCTCTCCAGCCATGGGGGGACTTTCATCAAATCCTCCGGGCCGCAAGGGCACTCATGGGGGAGGGTAAAAGGACCGGGAGGCAGGGCGCCGCGGCCTACCAGCGGGTCCGCATCTTCAGTGACTCCTTACTCACCTACAGGGTAGGTCACGGACTGCTGCATGGCCCGTCGGGAGCCGCGAGCATCCCTGCCGGCGAGGATCCCCCCCAGCCCTCCTCATGGCACCTCTTACCATCCCAACATTGAACACCCGTGGCTGTAGGATGGGTCTCCGCAGGTCCCAGGTGCTCTCCTTCCTTCGGGAGGGGAGGTACTCTGTGGTTTTCCTGCAGGCGACCCATACAGATCCGACCGCCGAAGACAGCTGGCGGCTGGATTGGGGGGACAGGGTCTACTTTAGCCATCTCACAGTTCGTATGGCTGGAGTGACGACCCTGTTCTCCCCCGACCTACGGCCCGAGGTGTTGGGGGTCGCCGAGGCTGTGCCGGGCCGCCTGCTGCACCTCTGGGTCCACATGGAGGGGCTCGTAGTCAAACTCATCAACATCTTAATGCCCCGGCAGCGAGTCCGGAGCGGCTGCAATTCTATCAGCAAATGTCTCCCTTCCTCGGCACCTTGGATCCTCAGGAGCGCCTGGTCCTGGGAGGGGACTTTAACATCACCCTTGAGGAGCAGAACCGCTCAGGGACTGAGCAGAGCCCGGCCGCCACCGCTGTCCTCCAGGAGATAGTCGAACACCACGCCCTGGTGGACGTCTGGCGCGACCACCACCCGGATGACACTTCCACGTTCACCTTTGTCCGGGTGGAGGCCCATCGGTCGCGCCACTCCCGGTTGGACCGCATTTATTTATCACGCTTTCATGTTTCACGAGCCCACTCCTCCAGCATCCGGCCGGCCCCATTTTCTGACCATCATTTAGCCACCGTGACAGCCGCCCTCTGCACGGAGAGGCCGGGGCCAACCTATTGACATTTCAACAACAGCTTGCTGGAGGATGCGGGCTTCGTGGCATCCTTCCGGGAGTTCTGGCTGGCCTGGCGAGGGCAGCGGCGTGCCTTTCCCTTGGCGCAGCTGTGGTGGGACCTAGGGAAGGTGTGCGCCCGGCTCTTCTGCAGTGACTACACCCGGGGCGCCAACCAACGGAGGGATGCGGTGATAGAGCAGTTGGAACGGGAGGTGTTAGAGCTGGAGAGGCGTCTGGCTGCCAGCCCCGAGAATCCACCCCTCTGCAGAGCGTGCCGGGAGAAGCGGGAGGAGCTCCGGGCCCTCAAGGACCATCGGGCCCGGGGTGCCTTTGTTCGATCCCGCATCCGTCTCCTTCGGGAGATGGATCGTGGCTCCCGCTTCTTCTATGCCCTGGAGAAAAAGAGGGGGGCTAAAAAAACATGTCATCTGCCTACTGGCAGAAGATGGCACCCCCCTCACGGATCCGGTGGAGATGTGCGGGAGGGCGAGAGCCTTCTACGCAAGCCTTTTCTCCCCAGATCCGACCGATCCCAATGCTTGCAGAGTGCTGTGGGAGGAGCTCCTGATGGTCAGCGCGGGCGACTGAGACCAGCTAGAGCTGCCTCTCACTCTGGCAGAGTTCTCGGAAGCCCTCCATCACATGCCCACCAATAAATCTCTGGGCATGGACGTGCTGACCGTGGAGTTCTACCGCGTGTTCTGGGACGTCCTCGGCCCAGACCTAGTCACTGTCTGGGCCGAGTCTTTGCAGAGCAGGGTCCTCCCTCTTTCATGCAGGCGAGCTGTGCTCGCCTTATTGCTGAAGAAGGACCTCCACGATTTACGAAATTGGTGTCCCGTCTCGCTCCTCAGCACGGACTACAAAGTCATGGCAAAAGCCATCTCACTGCGGCTAGGGTCCGTGCTGGCGGACATGGTCCACCCAGACCAGACCTACACCGTCCCGGGCTGCAGCATCTTCGACAACCTATATCTGGTCCGGGACCTTTTGGAACTGGGGTGTAGGGATGGTCTGTCGTTCACCCTCCTGTCCTTAGATCAGGAGAAGGCGTTCGACAGGTGGATCACAGGTATCTCCTCAGCACTCTGCAAGTGTTTGGCTTTGGACCCAGTTTGTGGGTTTTCTCCGGGCGCCGTATGCCTCCGCAGAGTGTTTGGTCAGGCTCAACTGGAACCTGACCGAACCGGTCAGCTTCGGGCAAGGAGTACGGCAGGGGTGCCCCCTCTCGGGCCAGCTGTACGCTCTGGCAATCGAGCCCTTCCTCTGTCTCCTCCGAAGGAGGTTGACAGGGTTGGTGCTGCGGGAGCCGGAGCTGCGGCTGGTCCTGTCGGCATACGCTGATGACGTGCTCCTCGTGGTCCGGGTCCCGGGCGACTTGGTGCGGGTGGAGGCTTGCCAGGCCATCTATTCTGCAGCCTCCTCCACACGGGTCAACTGGGTCAAGAGCTCCGGCTTGGTGGTAGGGGACTGGCGGCACGAGAGCTCCCTCCCACCCGTGCTTCAGGCCATCCGGTGGAGCACGGGTCCGCTGCTCTATCTGGGCATTTACCTTTCTGCCATGCATCCCTCTCTGCCAGAGAACTAGCAGAATTTAGAGGGCGGGGTGACAGAGCGGCTCCGGAAATGGACAGGACTACTCCGGTGCCTCTCCCTTCGAGGGAGAGCGCTGGTGCTTAATCAACACTATTCCTGTCCATGCTCTGGTACCGGCTCAACACCCTGGTCCCGGCCCCGGGTTTCCTGGCCAACCTCCGGACATCGATTCTGGATTTCTTTTGGTCAGGACTGCACTGGGTCCCTGCAGGGGTTCTCCATCTACCCCTGGAGGAGGGAGGGCAGGGCCTGAAATGTCCGCTTACTCAGGTCCATGTCTTCCGCCTCCAGGCCCTGAAGAGGCTCCTTTATGGTGCAGGTAGTCCAGCGTAGAGCATATTGGCACACGCCTTCCTGCGCCGCTTCCGAGGCTCCGATACGACCCGCAGCTCCTTTATCTCCATCCGAGAGGTCTTCCGCGAGATCTCTCTGGGCTGCCAGTCTTCTACCAGGACCTCCTCCAGACCTGGAAATTCTTTGCAACAACCAGGTCCATGGCAGCCACTGAGGGGGCAGATCTCCTCGCGGATCCCCTGCTACACAACTCCCAGCTTCGTGTGCAGGTGGCGGAGTCCCGCTCGGTGCGTCAGAGGTTGGTCCTGGCAGAGGTCACAAGAGTCGGAGACCTCCTGGACTATGACCGGGGAGACTGGCTAGATCCCCTGACGCTCGCTCAGCGCATGGGGCTTTCCAGACCTTGTACTCCCCGGCGCATACTTCAGGAGGTGAAGGCCGCTTTGCCTCCCGCTGCTCGGGTTTATCTCGACCGGGTCCTGCATGAGGGCATGCCCTGCCCACCCCCTACCCCAGGCCCACTGGACCTTTTAATTGGACCCCTGCCCCGTGGACCCAACCAACCCCTTCACCTCTTCGCTGGAAGCCGGCTGCACGAGATGCAGCCGGTCTGCTTTCAAACCGCGCCAAGAAAACATCTATACACGCTCGTGCTCCACACCCTTCATGCCCGCACCCTCGTGTCCTGCCCCGATACAAAATGGTGGGACCTCCTGCCACCTTTGGACTCTGAGGACCCCCGGTGGGCCAGCCTATATTCCACCTTAGTTCCAAGGCCTGCCGGAGATGTCAGTTGGCGGCTCCTTCACAGAGCCGTGAGCACGGGCATGTACTTGGTGCACTTCACCTCAATCCCAGACACCTGTCCCTTTTGCAGCGTGAGGGATACCCTGGCACATATATACCTGGAATGTGCCAGGCTGCAGCCCCTATTCCGGCTCCTCACCAATATTTTATTACGTTTTTGGTTGCACTTCTCCCCTCATCTTCTTATTTATGCACTCCCTATCCGTGGCCCCACAAAGTCACGGGATCTCCTGGTCAACCTCCTCCTGGCCCTAGCAAAAATGGCCATCTATAAAACCAGAGTGAGGAGGTTGGCCGATGGAGTCTCCTGTGATTGTGGGGCCTATTTCCGATCCTCGGTCTGTTCACGCATCCGGGCAGAGTTCTTCTGGGAGGCGTCCTCTGACTTCCTTGACGCCTTTGAGGAGTAGTGGGCGCTATCTGGGGTTCTCTGCTCGGTGTCCCCGTCTGGTTCCCTTTGTTTAACCCTTTGACCACACTCCTGCCCCTGTTATTTCATTAGTTGTCCCCCGGAATTTTTTGGGTATCTAGGTTCTGTGGATCCCCCTTCTAGGCTGGGGGGGATCCTTTAGCAGTGGACGGGCTTTGCCCGCCCACTTCCCAGATCCCAAAAGTACTACTCTTCTATAGCCATCTGGCCTTGCCCCGTCACAATACCCATAAATATCTATATTTGTGGTCACTTCTGTGAAAAGCCAAAGCATCACAAACATTATTATGAATAAAACTTTTGAAAAATAAAAAGGTGTTGTGAATAATACAGTGAAATAGCTTTTTTCTTTTACAAGGGCAAATACTTCTTTGCACTATTCTTTCTTAGACCTTATTCGTTTATCAGTCTGTGTACGTGGGGATGGTGGAGGGTTTGTGCCTTTAACCCTCTGCTATTTGGCCTTCCCTATGCAATGGTCAGGTGCATTGTGATGCTAATTTCCCCCCCTTTTTTCTGACTCATATATAGGCTGATGGTAGATGAAGGATATTGCATTGGATCAACCAATACTTAGATCTAGTATAACTCCTCCTATTTTTTTAGTATTGTTAGGCAGGCTGGGATAGAAACACACTTTACAAAAAAGGAGTTTACTAATGGAACTGAAGTGCCTGTGCCTCAGATCTTACCACTTTCTTACAGCATAATGTGCCAGATACCTTGAATAAGACATACCTGGTATGACCAGAAGCGCTAGATGTACATCACAGCTTTCTATAGCATTTAGATACCCATGCGCTAGATGCCTTAGAAAGGTCACATATTCATAGGATTATTTGTTAAGCAACAACAACAATGTGCTCAGAGCTAGGCAAGACATACTAGACAATCCTTTCTTGGGGGTAAAGACTAATAGCTCAGATGATAGCTATCAATTTTAATGGAACATCAAAAGAATGCAGCAGCACAGCTGGACGTGCAGCAGTGAAAGTGGTTAAGTCATTATTTGTAATAGTTATCTCTTTTTTAAATAGAAATTCTTCAGCCCTTCCTAGAGTTAACATCTCCCAACCTGGAAGAAAATGACACTAAAGGCAGAACATTCTCTGGCTATTTTGCTTTCCTATGAAAGCTTCTATTTCTTTTTTCACATGCAATCAAGCCGGGAAGCTCTAACAAAACCATTGAAAAGCAATGAGGAGTCCTTGTGGCACCTTAGAGACTAACATATGTATTTGGGTATAAGCTTTCATGCGCTGGAACCCACAAAAGCTTATGCCCAAATAAATGTGTTAGTCTCTAAGGTGCCACAAGAACTGCTTGTTCTTTTTGCTGATACAGACTAACATGGCTACCACTCTGAAACCTAAAACCATTGAAGTTTTTATTGCATCAATTTCTTGCCTTTAAAACTGTGTCATTTTGTAAATTTAATCATCTTTGAAGCACGCTCACTGTTTGCCACATCTTAAGATTGATTCTTATCAGTGTCACCATGTTAGCCTTCATAGCGTATATATTTATGCAGAAGGTGGGTGGAAGAAATCCAGGCTTATATGCTAAAAGTGATAACCCGTTAAAGCCAATATAAATCTTGGTCTCCACCAGAGACAGCAGTGATAGTTAAACCAGCAGTTTAACTATTCATTGTGTATACTCTGAATCAAAGACAAAGCAAAGATGAACATGACTAATTACTTTAAAGCAAGCTTTTGGGGTGCTTTAGTTTAGGTATCAAAGAACAATGCCTTCCACCTTTTGAGTCCCACCTCCAGATAAACCAAGGTTGTCAAACAGTATGTCTACACTCAGGTCTTGATCCAATGGAAAGACTCCCATGGATTTAAAAACAAATGCTTGAAGGCAAGGCCTGAGAAGTCAGACAGACGTCAGTTGGATAGTATTGTGAACAACACGTTGAAATAAATGTGATAATTTGGAATAGACTATTCTTGCCACTACGTATGGATATTGTCTTTAAGGAAGCTAAACTCTGTTGTTCCAGGTAGGGATTGATCCTGCATTCCTTGTAGTTAGATGTGGTATACACAATCAAGCCCATTTGGAAAAAAAACTTAGAACACTGCTGGAGAAGCCTATTATGCAGTTTCTTTTGGCTGACTTGCTTAAAAGCGAGCAAGAAAATGGACTGTATACAGGGTCCCCCAAAGTAACATCAAAACTCCTGCTGTGGGGCTGGACACACATAGTTCCCTCCAAAGTCTGAAATGCTTAGTCTTTTTGAGTCAGCCAAGACAGTTGCTATAAAACAATTACCTGCTCCCTTCTCCCATCTTTTTCTATTACCAAGAATACTGCCCCCGCAGCACTCTGAATCCCTTGCAAGTCTAGTAACTCAAGTAAACAAATCTCAAACTCCTATCTTCCTCATAGTATTACTTTGTGCTACCAGCAGGCCTACCATTGATGCATGTTACATTTAGCTCTCCACATGTAATTAGAGGGAGTGGAGAGAGAATGAAGTCTGAGTGACAGGAGATTGCTCTTGAGCTCTCAACATGCACATACTAACAATGTTAGGTCTGCTCAGTTTTAAACGTAATGTGATCTGATGGACTCTTTCTTGACTGAATAGTCACTATGGTTGTCCCATTTACATTGTATTAATTACGGATGTTGAACAGACCTGTTACATAAGAGACCGTTCACATTGTCTCATATGCTGCTCTATTTTAACAAACACCGTTCTCAATTAATACCTTATTTTTTAAGATAAATTAATTTCAAATAATATATATATGCCATCTAAGTTTTGGGGGTTTTTTTTAGAAACACTGACATGTAAGTCAGCAATGAAAAGAGGAACAAAGCATGAAAAAACCCAACACGAAAGTTTTTTTTTCCACTTTCACAAAATATTTATGGACAGCTATGACAATATCCTGGACCAACCTTTTGGAACTAAATTAAACTTTGTTGAACTGGGCTGAGGAGCTTAGGAGCTCATTGCATTGAAAATACAAACATTTGTTTGTTATTATGGGATTGTATGTATGAGCTTCAAAGTACTTTCAAGGACAATGCATGTGAAGTGGATTTCCTGCAAAGCACTTGGGGTAAGAGGAATGTAAATGACCCACGTCTGAATCCATCCTTTTGAAGCTTAGCCTTAAGCAGGTGCAGTTATCCTGAACTGTGGCAACATTCATCCAACCTATAAAAATGTAGAAGAACTAAAAAACTTAAGCCCCAAATCTACAAGTTCAACATGAGAAGATCCTTGTACTCTGGAAAAATTCCTTGCATGTTCAGAGCCTAAAATGGTCCTCTTTGCTATTGTCCTAATCTTTGGGATTTATTTTATGATAAATTTTATTCTTGTTACTAGTCTCATGGGATGGTTAATATACACTGTTCCTCCAACAATAAAAAAATAGGGGTATTCAGAGTCCATTTGTAGATCTTGTTTGACTTTGGAAGATTTTTTTCAAGAGTTCAAGTAGTGTCACCCCCACTGCAAGTGGGAAATGCATCTTATTGGATAAAGTACCAAAAATGCTTTACTAAATGCATACATGTTATACAATGCAATGAAAGCCAAGAAGTAGCCTCTCCATCCATCATGTTTATGATACATCTTTACTTCCTCCCCTACAAAAAGGGAGGAAATTTGCTACTCATGTAAAGGTTATAAATTATTATTGCTTTAGTACCCAAAGGTGCCAGTGAAGATCAGGGCCCATTAAATAGATGTCAGTCCCTGCTCTTAACATGAAGAGATAGAGGAAAGGCGGCACAACATATAAGCAGAGATTAAAGGTAAGGACGGGCATGTTTTCCACCTTATGGAGCCTGGTATGTGGGGTAAGAGGGCGTGTCAAGCCAGGAAAAGTAAATAGAAGCACAGTAGTGGTGTGTCAGGAGGGAAATAGGTATATTGAGTGAGAACCAAAGAAGCAGCAATGAAAAGAAGGATGGAGGACAGGGAGAACTTTCCTGGCAACAGGACAAAGAGGAAGGGGCAAACATGTCCAGAGTTTGAATTGTAAAGTTGTGTGCTAACATCTGTGGCATCTACAGCTGCAGCTGTGAAAGTCTGGTGAGAGATAAAGGGGGCACTCAATTGGCTTTTTTTTATATCAGTGTTCCTTCTTCTAACTGTTGCTGGCAAAGTCCTTGCTGCTCATGTAATCACCTCCATCCCAAAGAGTCCTGCTTTGTTTTGCCCAGCCCACATAGCCGTGAGGGTAGTACAGTGCAGCCTGGCTAGATAGCCTTATTGCTACTATTCTCAGTCCCAAATAATTAATGCCTGAGCTAACAGGAGCTGCAAAAGCTGTGAGGAATCCTTTAGGTACCTCAGATCATACTTCACCTAATGCTCCAACATTTGATAGTGTGCCATATTACCAGGTAAGGAAATCAGCTATGCAGAAAAAATAGTTAGGGGTCTTTTGGGATAAGAGATTGCAATACAAGTGTAAGATATTAATCTATATCTAATTCAGGCCATGGGCTGCTGATTGGCACCCTGAAAATTCCTCTGACTGGCAGCAATATAAAGAACTGAAGTCACCAGATATAACTAGTATTTACTAAAATTAAAGTAGCAGGAGCAGAGACAAGCAAGCACAGGAGCTAGGCACAATACTGTGGGATGGAAGAAGCGAGGGGGGCAGAATGAGACCACTCAGGTTTCACCAGAAATGTGTGGGAGAGCTTCATTGCACATGCAACAGACTCGATGCACTGTCCTCTCCCCCATCAATCCCACCACCACCACCAAAAACCAAAAAGATTCAGAAACAAGAATTGGAAATTACATGATGTTTGCAGACCATCAAGCTGCTCATCCTGCATGCATATCATAGCCCCTTCCCCAAACGCATTGTTTTGTCAATTTAATTTATAATGGCTCCAGGGCAGAGCCCGTTACTCCGTACACAGTGCCTAATACAGTCGGTCTCCACGGCACTAATGTAATATAAGAGATACGTTAATAGAAAAACACACTATTAGCATCAACAGAAGTCTGTTGCATTTCAAGAGAAACAACCACGTTACATCGATTTTATTAGTGAGAACCTCTTTGAAGGCATCTGCAGTGCACGTAAAGCTATACTTGGTTCCAAATCAGGCAGTCAAGAGATCCAGCCATGCCAGAAACACTATGAATTGCTTATAGATGTCAAAGAGCTCAGTCTTCTGGCCAGGAAGCTGACAGGCAGGCTTCTGGCTTCAACAGACAACCCAATCATAAGAACTGAAAAAGAAACCCTTTGAAATAAATCATTAGCTCAAGAGGTTGAGAAGTCCTACATCAATATAAGGTAGAACCTGCCTCTGAGGAATCTGCACAGGCACTCACAGGAAGAACAAGGTCTGACAGGGTTCACTCACCACTGGGGTACCTCCTTGTGGCTAGGCCTGGGGATTAGTACCAATCAGATCTCACACTCCCTTCTTTGAATGGTGACCCCTCTCTTTGCAGGACTCAGGGTGCTCCCTCTTTGCTACTTAGACCTCCATCCAGGTCATTAGTTCCTCTCCTTCCAAGGTATCAAAGTCCCATTGTCCACCCGCCATTCCAGACAGTCTTGCAGTCTGAGGCAGGTTCTGTACCACTTTCCCAGTGGCCAGAAGGGAAACCTGGGCACAACCCACTGTTCCAGGTTCTAATCCACAGACCTTTTGTCCAACAATTACAGTGTGCTTGCTCGCATATCCCATTGCTATTTCCCTGGATGCCTCCCGAATTCCCTGCTCTATCCTCCACCTACCTCCAAACTCCCTCCTCTCAGGACTTTGACTTCCCTCTTTGACTTCTTGACAAACTCTGCAGCCCCAAACACCCCTCCCTTCTTCCAGGGAGTGGCTACAGACAACTTCCTCTGCAGTCTTTTTCTTTTCTCAACTTCCTCTCTTTATACAGGCTCAACCTGCTCCTTCCCAGCTGAGCTCCATCTTCACTTAGTTCTTGTCCTTCAAGCCTAAATCTCCTCCTAGGTGCAGCCTACCACGTTACTTGACCTGATTTAATCTGCTCTTCCTTGTGTGAGGTAAAGGCCTCATCAGATGAGGTTTTTTTTTTTAATTTATGCCTGTACAAAGAGCAAACACAGCAGCTGTTATAGACATTGTAAAGCAAGTACAAATATTCAGCCAATCATTGTTCAGTTGTTGTAAGTTGTGTTGGGTTTTTTTAATGGAATATCTAACAAAGCATTCCCTTGCAATGCTTGTTTTTGTTTTTGGTTTTTTTTAAAAAGTTCATAAATTGCATTTGTATTTGTTAAAACATAATAGAGCTTATAATATTAAGTACTGGGTGGTCTTTCTGTATAGTATGGTAATGTATTGCAGGCAACAGCTGTCTATCAGATTGTGTGCACATTAAGGTCTGCCTCAAATGCAGTAGGGCCCAAGACTGTGAAAGGCCGTTTGGTGGCTAGGGGATTAAAAAACAATCCTCTTCCCTCGTCCCACATGCAACTAGATAAGCCACCCAGTCACCTGTGATGCTCCCTCTAAAAACTGCGTTATCATTTCCTGCTAGCTACATATAGCTTGCAGGTCTGAGAAGGGCCTCTAAAGCATTGTGCTCAAAGGACATGCTACAATATCAAATACAAGAGACTATCTAAGACCCATAGGTACTAGCTGTGAATGTATATCCAGCAGACATGCTTAAGACACCTTAACAGATGGTGGTTATTGAGCGTTATTTGTACAAGGTCTAGCAAAATAAGCTGGGAGATGCCAAAACTTTATGTGAATGATCAGCATCCTGATCAGAGCAACATTCTGCCCAACTGGACAACAAAAGAGGGGACTAGTTGTTGTGATACTGCCAGAAAGATTGACTGCAGGAAAACACACTGGTCTAACACCACCATCTTTTTGTGGTAGTATTACTAGGTGACTATGGGACTGATGGTGTTAGATAAAAGACTCCAGTACTGAAAAGAAGAGGTACTGATGGTGATACCTCTTTTAGTCTTGATGGTCATTCTGTCACCTGTATTCAGTGCTGCTTCTGCTCATTCACTTTATCTTTCTCACACAGCTCAGGGGTGTATTCTAATTTTGCAGCTACTTGAACACTGTGGATTTCAAGTTAGGAACAGAACTTAAATAGTTGCATGTTTCTTTCTGGCTTAAAAGGTGACAAAATGCCTGTTCTGGGCTGCAAGTGAAGATGTAGGACTCTGAACTAGGAGGACAAACACTCCTATCTCTGCAGAGACAGTCCTCAACTCCCAAACGAAATGAAAGATCCACAGATAGTTACACCCTGCACTTTTATCTGCTGGCTTCCCTGAGGAAGAACGGAAAACCCACCTCCCCATTTAACGGCAAGACTGGAAACACTATCCTGATCCTGCTATGCTGGCCTTTTAAGCTCTTTGGGATGCCAGGATTTTCACTGAGCCCTGAGGCAATTCTAGATATAGGGTTTTCTCAAAGCTTACATGAGCCTGTGAAGGGTTTTCCCATAGCTGGTTGGCAATTCCCCTAAATCCAGCACTCTAGCTAACCTGTCTAAAGCCCAGAGGGCCCCTTTGAAAGAAAGTTTCCTAGTTTCATAATAGTGGTCTCTGAATTCTGCCCCTGAAGATTCTTTGTGACATGGGGAGATGGGGGCAGGGGCACATAAGATCTTCCTGAAGAAAGTCCCCCTCCCATAAGACCGTGAGCCTGCAATGCAATATGTAATTAAAGGAACCCAGGGAGCACTTGAGGAAGGAGAAGGTTAAGGTTGGAGGAAAACAAGATTGTACTATCAGTGTGTCATTGACTATTGATATGTCCCAAGACCTTGCATCACAAAACTATAAAAATAAGACCACTTCTAGTTGCTGTTAAAAACCTTCTTCTTTAGTGGAGCAATATAATATTCAACAGGAGTAAGGATTTCAAAATCTTGTCCTAGGTGTAAAGTGATATCCAAATATATAATGCACACACAAAGTGTAAACAGTAGTAGCTACACTTTTAAATACTCTAGAATTGGATATTCTTACCCTACAGCACCTTCCTTTATTCTAAAAGAGGTGATTTTAGGGGTCATGGAAGCTGTAAAAACACTCTCTGTCCCTGCAGAAACACAAATCCATTCTATACATTTTACCATCTCAAACTCCAGACTGTACTACACTAGGATTAAATATTTCAAATAATATCTGAATGCACTTAATCCAAACATGAAAAATTGAAATGCAACACTTAGCTCATTAATTCTTAATCTAAGAGAAATGTTTTTAGGGTATAAAATGAAGCATTGTACATTGTGATCTATTATGATGTCTTATGTTTTCTTTCGGCATGGCTAATGAAGGATCTTGTGATAACAAGGCTGATCACCACTAGATCCTTCATTAGACTTGGAAGAAGAAAACATAAGAAGTCATAACAGATCACAAACTGCACAGAGCTGCACTGTACTTTAGACACCTAACGTAGAGGTAAAATCCACAAGGAACATATTGATAATACAATCTGTTCCAATATTGCAATTTAGTCCTCTCATTTATCTCCTACAACAGTCAGTGTCATATTTCAAAGAGCATCATAAAATCCCTCTAATGCTTTTAATTGTGCAATATTATTGAGTCATTGTCAGCTAATAGTTCTGTGATTTTCATCTTGCCTGTGAAATATTCTTTCCTTAACCATTAGAAACATCCAGTCTGAGCCAAAAATTAATCCCTGGTGTTCACTTCAGGGTGTTTACACTAAGGAAGAATATAGTCATACACAAAAATGAAACACTGTGCATCACTTAAGGTTGGTCTATACATAACATATCTAACACAAAAGAAAAGCAAGGAAGTGAGGAGTGAAAGCTATCTCTGCATCCCTCTACTTCTCCATCCAAATACACAACTACCACACACACAGACTACAAATCACAACCTTAACTCCGCTTCCATGAGGATTCCTGGCTTCCAGAATTCTCCCCACACCTCACTTCCTTACAAAGGCTATGGATCTTCCCATCCCTCGTGGTTCACCAAAGCTGACCTTCAAAGCACATATTAAAACATTTTTCTGGCCAAACATTTGCTTAGCTATGGTCAACCGCCAATTATAATTCCTGGGAAGGTATAGCTGTTTGCATTTTTCATTGCCGGCAATGTAACTTAATATAAAAGTACATCTTAATTATGCAATATTCTCAGATGTTATGATGGACATAAAAAAAATCATTCCATTGATTCCAAAAGTTTAACCACAACTTGCTGACATGATGCTGAACATGATTTGCCCTTATCTACACTGATTAATTGATTGTGATGAGCATCATGTCAGCTAATTCCAGCTCTCAAAACTGTGTCTGAACATGGTAGATTTTGGAGGCAATATGCTGTAGTCTAGTGTACACAACACTGGACCAGGTGTCAAGAGATATGGATTCTGTTAGCAGATCAGCCACTGACCGGCTGTGACCCTAGGCAAGTCCACACCAATGTACTGCCCTTTCCATTCCCACCCCTTGTGGGATATGGGAAGGTTGTGATTTGTGGTCTGTCACAGTTGTGTATTTGGGCGGAGAAATAGAAGGAATGCACTGTTAGCTTTAATTCATCACTTCTTTCCTTTTCTACGTAGATTTTAAGCTCTTTGAGACAGGAACTGTTGCTTACTGTGTATTTGTACAGTGACTAGCAAAGTGGAGCCTTGATCTCTATTAAGGCCTTTAGACACTACTATAAAACAAACACTTAAAACAGTTAAAATAGTTAAGCCTTAAAGAAACAGAGTGGTAAAGGTGACAATATTGGTCTTTACTGACATTACAATGACACCTCCCTGAAAAAGCACAAGAACAAATCCGCACAGACACACCCCTGGCACCCCAACCTGGGGTATTCTATCTGCTACCCAAGATCCATAAACCTGGAAATCCTGGATGCCCCATCATCTCAGGCATTGGCACCCTGACAGCAGGATTGTCCGTCTATGTAGACTCCCTCCTCAGGCCCTACGTTACCAGCACTCCCAGCTATCTTCGAGACACCACTGACTTCCTGAGGAAACTACAATCCATTGGTGATCTTCCTAAAAACACCATCCTAGCCACTATGGATGTAGAAGCCCTCTACACCAACATTCCACACAAAGATGGACTACAAGCCATCAGGAACAGTATCCCCGATAATGTCATGGCTAACCTGGTGGCTGAACTTTGTGACTTTGTCCTCACCCATAACTATTTCACATTTGGGGACAATGTATACCTTCAAATCAGCGGCACTGCTATGGGTACCCGCATGGCCCCACAGTATGCCAACATTTTTATGGTTGACTTAGAACAAGACTTCCTCAGCTCTCGTCCCCTAATGCCCCTACTCTACTTACGCTACATTGATGACATCTTCATCATCTGGACCCATGGAAAAGAAGCCCTTGAAGAATTCCACCATGATTTCAACAATTTCCATCCCACCATCAACCTCAGCCTGGACCAGTCCACACAAGAGATCCACTTCCTGGACACTACGGTGCTAATAAGCGATGGCCACATAAACACCACCCTATATCGGAAACCTACTGACCGTTATTCCTACCAACATGCCTCTAGCTTTCATCCAGATCATACCACACGATCCATTGTCTACAGCAAAGCTCTACGATATAACCGCATTTGCTCCAACCCCTCAGACAGAGGCAAACACCTACAAGATCTCTATCATGCATTCTTACAACTACAATACCCACCTGCTGAAGTGAAGAAACAGATTGACAGAGCCAGAAGAGTACCCAGAAGTCACCTACTACAGGACAGGCCCAACAAAGAAAACAACAGAACGCCACTAGCCATCACCTTCAGCCCCCAACTAAAACCTCTCCAACGCATCATCAAGGATCTACAACCTATCCTGAAAGACGACCCATCACTCTCACAGATCTTGGGAGACAGGCCAGTCCTTGCTTACAGACAGTCCCCCAATCTCAAGCAAATACTCACCAGCAACCACACACCACACAACAGAACCACTAACCCAGGAACCTATCCTTGCAACAAAGCCCGTTGCCAACTCTGTCCACATATCTATTCAGGGGACAGCATCATAGGGCCTAATCACATCAGCCACACTATCAGAGGCTCGTTCACCTGCGCATCTACCAATGTGATATATGCCATCATGTTCCAGCAATGCCCCTCTGCCATGTACATTGGCCAAACTGGACAGTCTCTACGTAAAAGAATAAATGGACACAAATCAGATGTCAAGAATTATAACATTCAAAAACCAGTCGGAGAACACTTCAATCTCTCCTGTCACTCGATTACAGACCTGAGGGTGGCTATCCTTCAACAAAAAAACTTCAAAAACAGACTCCAACAAGAGACTGCTAAATTGGAATTAATTTGCAAACTGGATACAATTAACTTAGGCTCGAATAGAGACTGGGAATGGATGAGTCATTACACAAAGTAAAACTATTTCCCCATGTTATTTCTCCCCCCCACCCCACCCCCCACTGTTCCTCAGATGTTCTTTTTAACTGCTGGAAATGGCCTACCTTGCTTGTCACCATGAAAGGTTTTCCTCCTTCCCCCCCCCCCCCGCTGCTGGTGATGGCTCATCTTAAGTGATCACTCTCCTTACAGTGTGTATGATAAAAACCATTGTTTCATGTTCTCTGTGTGTGTGTATATAAATCTCCCCACTGTATTTTCCACCAAATGCATCCAATGAAGTGAGCTGTAGCTCACGAAAGCTTATGCTCAAATAAATTTATTAGTCTCTAAAGTGCCACAAGTACTCCTTTTCTTTTTGCAAATACAGACTAACACGGCTGCTATTATGAAACCTACAGGAGAGGCAAACTGTTTCTGTCTTCCAAATCCTTTCCAATCTCTGCTAGCTCTTTCTGCTCTTAAAACTATTTAGACTGCAGATCAACAAGCTACCCATTAAATATATGGTTTCTGACATAATGACTAATGTTTCTCTGAAAACAATTTACTCTGCTGTACAATACACAGACTAGTTTTGCCTCTTGAGTCAGAAATAGATTTAGTGTCATCTGGAATCTTGGGTCTGGATCAATAACCTTTAATTGTTGAAATTAAAGCAAATAAGCAGCGGATAAGGTTATCAAGACTCAAGATAAAATTTGAGCTCAATTCTTTATACTGTACATTAAGAGTTAGAAAGGGTGGAAGTTTTTACATTATCAAATAATCTAATGACTAAATACTTCTGAATTTCTTGAAGGAATAATTTGAAACGATATTCTCTGAATTCTTTGATTATATACATTTCCTCTTTCTATCCTGAAGATATTTCATATCTTATTAAACATCCTGTTAATTTTTTGTCTCCTCTGTGTCTGCTGGAACCATAGTACTGACTTTGGCAATGCAGTTTGGCAGAGGGCATGCTATGAACGTGGTCTGGAAAATGAAAGGGAATGTACAGTTCTTGAATAAAAAAATTATTTGCATTTTCCCTGCCCTCTCCAGATCTAGGCAAAACTGAAGAAGAAAGTTATTGAAATTGATTCTCCTCTTACTTATCCTAATACAGAAGGGTCCTAAACTGTCATCCCTGGAATGCTTGCTAGCGGTCTGCAGAAATGGGCAAGTTAACTGGAAAAAATAAGAGCCCAGCACCACCAGGGTGCCAAATTGCATTAAAAAAAAAACAATACATCAGAAACTTTTCTTACTCCATACAAGTAAGTGTTGTAGTTGCCACAGCAATGTTATGTGATCATGAACGGAAGAGGAAGTGGTTCACATGCAGGGAGCCTTCCTGACATTGAGTAATATTTTACATCACAAGTAGTCCCATTGCAATCAAGTATCAGAATCTGCTCGCCCCCCCAAACCCTCTTTATGTTGTGGAGAACCTCCACCCTACTGTAAACAACAAGTAGTTCCAGTCAAGACAATGAAGTCTGTGTAAGTGAGATCATAATGGCGACTTACACCTTCTGCATTATTCCCTGAAAAACTGAAGGACAAAAAATATCATGTGCGGTAATTACTGTGGTGCCAATGCATTTCTATTCATCTTGTTTATGAAGCAAATGAATAACAGGGTCAAGATCCCAATGAAGGAGATAGCACCTTTCTTCTAGAATATGAATAATTTCTACTTTTGCTTCATCTTTCAAGATATGCTTCATGAAATGATCTTTGAGTTTTCACTTGCTGTTCCTGATTAGCAAGTTTAAGCTATCTATCTGATATGGACTGTAGAGCTAAAGAATTATTTTAATTTTAAATCCAATAGCTCCTACTGCGGTTTATTTGGGGGGTGGGTAGATGCGGGGAAGCAAAGAAGGCTTGATACATGTGGGGAAGAACTTATACACACACTGGGTAACGGAACATAGGCCTGAATCAGTAATACTTGCTAGTTCTCTTTTGGATTTGAAAAAACCTATTTGTTTCTAAAGGACAATTAAAATTCTTCATTAAAAGGAAAAAAAACAGATGATCAGTGACATGGGGAGGAAAATGATATGGAGAACTTCTCTTTTGAAGGCAGATGGGGCAGGTATACACCAGAGGGGAAAAAATGTTGAAAAACCTCGAACAACAGGTGCTTTGGGGTGCATTTAAATCCTTAAACAGCACATATTGGTTTATAAACCAGAACCACAATGTTTGCAGTGATATCTACCACAAGGAAACATGAAGATATCATTCAAAGGACAACACGGCTACTGGTTTTTTGGTCTTGCATCAGGCATTAAAAAGGTTACAGATTTTTTTTCTCCCCCCACAGAAACTCTTGGCATATTCACCATTGTAGTGCCTTACCTTCATCCCAAAGAATAGCTAAGTGGCTATTTTATTGAACTGCTTCTATTCTTGATGGGGGATCAGATGGAATAACAGTCTATTTTCGAACCCTGGAGATGCAGCAGACAACTTTGCCATGGGCCAGCCTATTGAAGCTTGGGATAGAAGATTATCTATCTATTATCTATCTATCTATTATGTTGAATTCTGAACATTTGGGGCAAACATCTCTGTAGAATTTGTCAATACCTGTTGCAGATTCATCTCATGATACAGCTCTTCAATGCATACATATAGTGTTGAGGAAACACTATGTGACAGTTCTCGGAAAATAAATTACATACTGTGCACGAATAAGTGCGAGAATTTACTACAAAAATACCATTACATCTTCAGCAACTGGTAACATTTCAGTAATTTTGCTCTATTGCCAACTATGATAAGACAAAGTATGTCTACTATTTTGGGGAGCATTGCCAGACCTGTAGAATTCAACTAACTTGGCTCAAAGAACAAGCATCATGTTACTAGCATAGGAATGCCCTCTAATAATCCTGTTAAGCTTCTAAGTACAATAGATGTATAGAGTTGCTTTCAAAAGCCTGAACAGACTGAGACTGACCCATATTACATAACACTGTTCTTCCTCTCCAACTAATCCTCTTCCTCCATGCTTTAACATTAAAATATCCACTTATCATAACTGCACTTATCACTCAAGTACCTAAATGCCCAAGACACTGAAAAAAAAATGTCAATAGAGACTAGGACTAAGCAGGAAACTGTTTCTTATCCCATGAGAATTTTATGATTTTGAAAACTTCCCACTCCACTTTGGGACAAAACTGAAACCTTGCAAAAAAAATGGAAAAAGATTTGGGGGAGTAAGGGGCCATCTCATTACAGCCAGTAACCCAGTAACTATGGCACTCCTGTGAAATGCAGGAGCCACAGGAAAGGAAGGTTCACATCTTTGCTATGTCTGATTCAGAGCAGGAACTAGAACCCTGGTCTTTTCCATCCCACATGAGTGCCCCAACCATGAGGATATTGACTATTCTGGCAGGTGCCTCTTTCAATCTCTGGAGTTGGAGTTGTTCCACTTTGTGTACATAATTAAACAGTAACTGGGCCAGAGAGAAACTGTTGCTATTCCTTCGTGATTATGGCACTCAGCTGGGATGCAGAAAATATGTGAGGATGAGGGTTCAAGTCCCTGCTGTGAATCAGAAACAGCAGGGACTTGAGATGAAATGCCTTGGGAGACCCAGCTTTAAGCCCCTGTCCGACACTTCCCAGGTATACCCAGGATTGTGACATACCTGGCTACCACCCGCCCTTTGCATGAAGAAGTCTGGTCTGTTCCTGCCATGGCTCAGCTCCCCAGTCCCACTGACCATGGGTAACAACACATGCACTCCCCTCAAGGCCTTGCAGGCCCAACTGTCATTCTGGAAGTTATCAATAAGGACACTCCAGACATCTGAGTGACTCCCTGGACTGTCCAGCTCCTGGTCCACTGGACCCTCACTGTATTCACTGATACATTTGTTCCAGAGAAACAGAATCCCCCAGTTTACCAGTTCCACCTAAGATCATTGCTCTGTTTTATTCACAACACTTAGAACATAAGAATGGCCATACTGGGTCAGACCAATGGTCCATTTAGCCAATATCCTGTCTTCCAACAGTGGCCAATGCCAGGTGCTTAGAGGGAAAGAACAGAACAGGCACTCATTCAGTGATCTATCCCTTGTCATCCATTCCCAGCTTCTGGCAATAGAGGCTAGGGACACTCAGAGCATTGGTTCCAAACTTAGATTTGTTTGTAGTGAAATCAAGTGCTAGTTTATTTAACAAAGCACAGAGTATCAAGTAGTAGCAATTACAAGTATTGGAAACAAATGGTTACATATCAAATAAAATCACAACATGCATTGTAGAGCCTAACTAACAAGATACTCTCATATCTAATAAAGTATTGCTCACTCAAAATCCCTACAGTACTTTTACAGCCAGGTGAGCTGTAAGCCTTCTTTCATGAGACATGCACAGGATCAGTTTGCCTCCTAGGTGAAGGATTCAGTGACTTTGCACTACAACATATATTAAATCAATCCCATGTCTTTATTCAAAAACAGGAACACACAACTCCCTGCCCCCCATGCTGTTTGTTTCATCTTCTAGATTTCACAGTCTCTCAATTCACAACTGGTTCAATATGGAAGTTGGCATACAATACACAATGCATTAATGGCTGGAGAGAGAGACAGATGTCAGTTACCTCCTGCCTGAAAGGAACATCTCCGCGGTATGTCACTTCCTGATGACTTGTCTTAATTCCAAGACCTTAAAAACATAATTTGCAGGATAGTTACATAACTCCTTAAATATTATCCGTAAATACATTTCATAATGATTGTGATGACCTGTGGGCTACTAACCCTCAGTAAAGACCTCACATGCTACCTGTTGGTGAACTATTATGCACATATCTAACCCAGGGGATCCCTACAACCCTATGCACCCTCTGTGTACTCTGCCAATTGGCATTCAGGGGTCTGTGGAAAACACCATGCTCTGCCCGATTCAGAGCAGAGACTTGAACTTTAAATCTTTCCATGTTACCTGCAATGCAGGTAAGTGCCATAACCATTGGCTATAATGGAGAGTACTCTCTTCAGAGCTCAAATTCCACCCTGGACCTGCAAAACCTGCCCATTTAAAGTTTCATTAAAACTACCCCTTTCCCAAGAAGAGTTTTGCATTTGATTAATTGGTATTTTCCAACAAAAAACTGTTCTGTCAAAAAAAATCCCAGCTAGCTCTAGCAGTTACTTGAACTGTATTGAATTCCCATGATGACCAACTGATCACTTAGAAGTAAAAGGCTTTTCCATATCTCACAACCAGTTCCCTGAGCTATCCAATCAAGATTATCTACAACTAAAATTCAATTTGTTTCCTTTTTGGAGGAACAATGATTTTGATAATAGATTCTGTACATAGCTGTGACTAACTCATGAACCTAAAACACGTTACTAACCTATATTTCTACTGATTAACAGTCTTTTCTTATATTGGGAGTAGCTGAAGGTTTCAAAATCATTGAACACCTAGTCAAACCACCAACTTTAGAAAATACATTAAAGCTATGTAAAAAACCAAACATCAAATGAATCTAGAATTTTGTTGGGCATTCAGTATGAGCTATCAGAAAAATAAGATTAGTCAGAGCAGAAAGTGAAATGTCTTTCTTCTTACACACACAATAGTATTGATGTTTAAATGAATATTACTATGGCTATGGTGGCACCTAGTGGTATGCAATATATAATGGTATATGAAATAACTGATCATCAATTATCATTTAACGAAAATATTGTTCTCTCTTTCAGACAAGTTTCCAGTGCTGCATTACTGTATTGTTATATCAAACACTTGGCTATATGAGCCAAGCTCACACTTGGCTTAAGAATTCACACCGTAATATTTTCATGAAAACAGCCTTTAAGAAAAGGAAGTTGGCAATTCTGTTGCTGCCCTCAAATTGGCATATTTTGCCCATATGATAGAAGAAATAGACTTTCCAAAATATATTTCTCCTTTTGCGTACTTTTTTTATTGTTCTCTTCCCTTATCTCCATCCTCTGTTGGAACAGACACACAGGATCAGATTCTTGATCATGTCCAAGCTCTGGACAAAGGCAGCAAGAAGTGAGGAATTACATAGGAGCCATATATGTCTCCCTGATCCTGATCCGCCCTGTCTCAACATGTTAGAGCTGCTCCCTTGCAGTTCTAACTCTCACCAGTGGAGATGGAGTTCTGCATTCCCATACTTGCCTCCTGCCATTGGAAGGCCCCCTCCCAGGGCCTACATCAAGGGCTAGGGCTTTCTGGTAGATGAGTGGCCTACTCTGACAGAGTGTTCCTCTACAGTAGGGGAATTCTTTGCTGGCCATGTCAAGTCCACTTTACACAATGCAAGGTTCAGAGAATCCAGCTCACCAACTTAAATATATTTGTCCTTTCCTTCCTATTACTACTAGAGGCTATAGCAGGTTTCCGTAGCAATTACCAATAAATGGCTGATGTACTCAATTTTTCAGTTTAAACTTGCACATATTCATAGCCCTGAAGCTTCTGAGCCAAAATGTTTACACTCCCAGGCCCACTGCACCTCACAAGGGGTTTACTCCATAGAAAACATGCACCCAGCCCTCTTTTAGAGTATCTGTCACAAAAAAACAATTTTCAGCTCCATAGGCTCCCCATTGGTGGAGAATTCAGAGAAGACTTAAACAAAAATCCCCTAGTCAGACACTCTCCATCCAGTACTAACCACTGTTGAGGCTGCACTTGAAGCTTACAGGTCATCCCCCAGCACAGGGTAAATTGTGGACTCCTTGTGCTGTCAATGCCCTGTATTTTCTGCTGCTGGAAACCAGTGCCATGTTCCTCAGCAAGAGAAACTGGCAAAATTCCTTGATGACTGCTGACCACCCAGATGATGGCAGTGTTCTGAAATATCAATATAGGCAATCCTCTGTAATACGTAAGCATCTTATTTTACAAGGGAAAGAAAAGGGGATTTTTTTTAAATCTGCTTTCTGAACATATTCAGAAATTCAGGGAATAGAAAATAGAATGGCAGAAGGCATGGAGGGGAATGTAAGAAAAGTGAACAAATGCAATATCAATGCTGGCACATCATTGGCAAAGCATAGGGGATGCAAGATGGGGATGGGCAGTTATGTAGGATTTTGAAAGTGATCACACAAAGCTTGAGCTTGATAGGGTAAAGAACACAAAGCCAGTGAAGGCATTGATGGGTGGAGGGAGACAAGGAGAAATAATAAGACTCTTCTCATTGAGCTATGCCTACATTCTTCATTTCATTAATGAAGACAAAAATCCCAGTGTAGCTAACAGTTAAGTGTGATATAGATTCTGCAGTGTCCCACGGTTACAAAAAATTCCTTACTAATGTAGAGAGAGCACTAAAAGGTGAACATTGCAGTGAACCACAAATCACTTAGTATGAAAAGTTACATGATGTCTTGAATAATACCCATCTTCAGCCAAAATACTACAGTAGTCTAAAAGTTATCTCCCAACACGGTTATGGGTTATGTGATATTCCTGCTTCCCAAACTTATGAAGTTTTGAGTCTGCTGGTTAAGAATAAATCAATCACACATACAGGAATTCATCATGGGGAGTCATTCTCCCCTGTGACATACAAAGATTTCTTTTTTCCCCTTCATCAGGAATAAAATGAAAGATTTTGCTGGAAAAAATTCCCTCTCCCCTTACTCCAACTATTCTGAAGCCAACAGTCACCTGCAGAGGGTAATTGGTTGCCAGTTTAATTGCCAGGTAAATAATATCCTATAAAATTATTTATATTGATGTTACATGTGCAAGCCCTAGTAATGGACCTAAGCACTGTTCAGACAAAGAACAAAAAGATAGATCCTACCCCCCAAAGTGTACAATCTAAGTAATTACCAACTTTACAAAAGTTGCTAGATGATTGTTACTAGGAATTATGCAATATCAAAATTATAGTATCACCACCTGCTATGACCAAAATAACCAATTCTCCTTGCTCCCAACTTTTTATTCTGATCTACAGATCATCTTATTTAGTTTTTATTATTTTGAAGTAAAGCTACACGCACGATTTTAGCTGGTCCTATGTGACTAACTAGTTTATCCCACACTTATTCTTTTAACCAAAAAAAAACCCAGTTTACAATACTTATTACCATGAAGAGTTATTTGTCTAAACCAAACATGCAATTATTTACACAAAACCACTGTGTGAAAGTGTTCTCAGTCCTTTAAACAACTAGAAAGAATTTACCTCTTGTCTTTTCCACAGGATTAATACATTTGATATACATGAATTATTTTTAACTAGTTCCAGGACTTCAGTGGTTTATATTAAATACTTTGTATGTAGCCAACTCAGATTCTTCAGGAAAGGCAATTTGCAGTTTTGAACTCTAACAATAACTCTTCCACATTAAACAGAAATAATCTCATGTTATACACAGACAAACAAATTGTGGTCATGTCCTTCTAAAGAAAGCTGTACTGACCATAACAGTAGCGTCAAAGACCAGAATGTGGGTGGTCATGCCTAGTGGACAGAGCAGGAGCTGCTTGCCATGAGTCAGAGCCTAGATCAGGAATCTTAGCTAAGGGTCAGAGCTGGATTACCCAGAATGGAGGGCTAGGAATAAGGCAGGAGCAGAAACTATCAGAGCCATGATAGAATGCTTTGAGCACCAAATTGCTACTGCTTCTGGGCTTAAGAGCCGATCTACTCACCCTTCCCACCAATCAGGCAGCCTACTACTGGCCGACTGTGCTCATTAAATTGCCTAGAGACTGGCTCTGCTGCAGGCTCTGATTCTTGACAAGTCATTTCTTTTAGTTTGAGGCAATATTCTCATGTGAAACAATGAAAGTTCTCCCCTTTACTGCAATCTGTTGCAAAGGTTTGTTTAAGAAAATCTCAAATAAGCACAAGCATGTTGATTTGCAAGTTAATAAGTATTTTTCTTTGCAAAGTCCTCTGATAGAGCCATTTAAATGCATAAAAGAAGAGACATGAACTACACTGTCTATGCTAAGCACCATAGATGCCAACTCTGTGGGTGCTCTGGGTGCATTATACTCTACTCATCCCCACATGGGATATCTCATGCACTATGGTAATAACCTTGGTCTCTGGTTGCATGCTCTAGGAACAAAAGCTTAGGGAAGTGCTGTAGGTACTTCAGCTGCTAAGTGAACAGCACTACAACTGCCTGCAACCCCTATGTTCCTCCCAGAGCCCCAGATAAGCTGCCTCTATACCCCACTCACTTCCCCTCCAACTACCACAGAATCTTCCTGTCCTTGTCACCTGCTGCCCCCTCCTGAGCAAGAGGAAGTTAAGAAGAGACAGAACATTCACCACACTGCCTTCTGCTGATCCATCACTGCTCAGCTGATTTATCGTTTTTCCATTATATCTCATCACCAGTCATTCAGAGAGAGCCCAAAATGTGTTATGAAGAATACACAGGAATCACTTATCCACATATGTGGTGGAACCTAACTCTACCCAACTCTTCATAAAGGTGTGTGAATAAATGATATCTACCTATGAAACTGCACCCATCTTCACGTGTCTCCTTAACCCACTTAGTCAAGGAAGCATCCCCTTAAAGCACCAACAATACTGTTTTTTTTTAAATCCATCAGAAATCATGGAACCTAACTAAATCATAATTATCATCAACATTTCTCTGCATCATACTAGGGCATTAGTTCAGAAGAGACAGAGGAAAATACACCACCGCTGGAATCAATATTACTTCATTTAGTACCTGCAATTTCAAATGAAACTCTCCCATCCGAAGTACAGACTAGGCTCAAGCCTGTGTGGAATTTTACAGCCCTGGTATGGCCACAGCTGAGTCAACATATTAGCATATACAAACACAGGAAAGGATTAGTCAGTGATTAGTCTGTTAGCCAACATGATGTCTACTGCTTATACAGCTGTGGGACTCATTTTCCCCATGAATGGATTGGGTATGTATGATATACAATGGCAGACAGACACATCCTGAAATGCAGAGTACAAATATGGTGTAAGCATTCTACTCTGGTTTTGCCAAATGTAGAGATGACCCCTTCTGTAGGAATTTAACACTCCTTTATTCTGGAATTTAAGATACTGCAATGGTAGTATTGTAAGTTTGTCAACCAACGACATGTCAAAGTGACCTGAAAAGTACTGATTAATGCAAATACGTAAGTCTTTTCTAGCTCAAATGCACAAGAGATGAAATCCTCCACAGTGGCATCAATTAAAAAAAAACAAGATAACTATGCTCCAAATATGAACCTGTAGGAAATGCATGAAGTGCAAAAGAGATGATGTACAAAACTTGCAAAAACCTGATGGTATAGTACCAGAGAGAGAAATTTAACCCCAGGGCTCCTTTCTGATATCATGAAAGAAGTTTCTACCATTGCTGACTCAATCTATCCTTATCCTTTTCTGGATCTCTTTTTCTTTTAAACTATGTATCATTAACATGTAGTGCTTTCTAATTGCAGCACAGTATAGTAATAATGTTATAAAATGTACAAAGTAGTAGCCATGTTAGTCTGTATTCGCAAAAGAAAAGGAGGACTTGTGGCACCTTAGAGACTAACGAATTTATTTGAGCATAAGCTTTCGTGAGCTACAGCTCACTTCATCAGATGCTGTAGCTCACGAAAGCTTATGCTCAAATAAATTTGTTAGTCTCTAAGGTGCCACAAGTCCTCCTTTTCTTTTATAAAAGGTACAGTTGACTTTAAATATTCATATAGTATATGTCAATTACCTCCATCAAATGACATAATGCCATCCCTTCGTGAATTACCAGGGCCAGGGCATGAGGGAAAAGCTTGATAAGATTTGTCATTAGGATTAGAAAGTTATGAGAGATTGCCTATTATTCACGTACACAGACATGTTTTCTGGTGATCATGCCAGAAGAGGGCTTGTCACAGCTGTTGACACTTACTGTTGTCCCTCTCAAACATATGTCTGTAGTTGTTACCCTAAGAAATTGGCCAGGAGCTTAAAGAGTCATAACTACTCCCCTTGTCAGGTTCCACAGCTCACAGACAGGACAGTGTCATTCAAGCTATCATTTGTCTGACTTAGAGTTGTTGCCATAAAAAAAAAAACTTTACTATTTTGTCATTTATAAGGTAATTAACATTTTTACAGTTAAAATAAATAGTTATGAGCAGCCTGTACCCAAACAAACACAAAATCTCCCATTGCAGGAGGGAAAATGAATAATCAAACAAACAAACAACTTTCCCTTTGCCAGGATGTTATCAATTCAGATGAATATCCTTCCATCTGCACAGTTTATCCAAAGTCTTTTAAAAGAAGAGTTTGAACACACACACAAACCCCCACTCCCCCAGTATGGTCAATCGGTTTCATCTTTACTTAACATGATATCTCCTCTACCAGATAACTAATTTTTTGCCCAGTATTTGGGTCTGGTAGGTTATGGATCCCATCTGTCTGTACACGACACCCTTTAACCCTTCTGTAAATGGGTTGACTCACCACTAGCATCTCTTTGTGGCTAGATATGGCATAGCATCTCTCTACCCATCAGGTGCCTCCAGCCAATGGTTGCTCCACCTCTGTAGTGGTCTGCCTCTTCCTATGACTTTACTCTCCAGCCAAGTCACTTTAAAGTCTCTCCCCTTCCAGGGTAGTCCCTGAACAAAAAAGCAAGGAGAATTAACACAAATAAACTGAGTTCATAGGGAGAGAGGAGAAGGATTCCCCTTCAAGATGCATTAGAATGTGGCCCTCCCCTCCCTCAGGGAGGGGCCATCAGGGAAGCTCCTACCTTCAGAAAGCCCTTTCCTTAGGAGCTGGAGGCCTGTTCTCTTCCCTAATCTTCCAATAAATGAGTGGCTCTGCTCCCCTTTTAAGCTCCTCCTTCAATCTGTGCATGCCTTGCAGGTGTGGCGAAGTGGAGCTCCCTTAGCTCAGAGCAGTTCCTTAATTCCTTGTTGTCCATTGTGGGATTTGTATGCCTCCTCACACTTCCTTGTCTGCTCCTACATCCTTACAAAGCCAACAGAGATAATAGGTCCTTTTCATTTTCCAGTCTTTGCCTTCTACCATCACTACTGCAGGCTTTCCCACTGCCACTTCTGGGTATAATTAGTAGTTGGTGTCTAGAGAGAAAGATTAAAAAGTGTTAATCAGGGGAAGAACTAGGGATACAAACTCAGAAAGGCCAGGTTGTCTGAAGTGTGTTGGGAGTGCAGAAGGAGAGGAGTTGCTGAAGGGAGTAGAGTTCATCGTATAAACTGGAAGAATACTTATGAAGAAGGAAAAGATGAGGGAGTAGGCTAGACAAAGAATATTGTCTTGAGAAAGTGGTCCAGGTGAGGGAGGTAGAGGGGACACGGATTAAAGATTAGGAGAAGATCACAGATGGAGGGTAAACCAGAAGGGTGTGATCATGCCTGGAGAAAGGTGGAAAATAAAAGCACAGTGGATGGAGCTTTTTGGAACTGTTATTCTCACAACTCCTGCTCTTTTTCAAACTTTTGGTTGTTTTAGGCTGCTTTTGTGGAAGAATTATATCCCCAAAGGGAGATTTATTGGACTAAAAATGAGGAGAGAGGAAAATTTGTTGCTTCAACTAGAAATTATCTGAAAGCTTTTCAGAGCAAAAGTACATAAAATGAGCATCAGAACTTCCTCTGCGCATGACTGTCCACTAAGACCTGCAGCACACTGAAGACAACGCAGCTCGGGATACGATGACGCAGATCAGCTTCTAGCAGGGGTAAGATGTTGACCTCTGTAACCTCACACCTGCAAATACTTCACTTTGTTGCCATGTAAAGTCCCATTGAAGAAAATGGGCTGCTCAAAGTAGTAAAGTTAAGCACATGCATAAGAGTTTGCAGGACTGTGACTGATGCCATCCATCCAAAACACTCTGGGGGGTGAGGGGAGCTGAATTAAAATTTATTACCTGTAGAACTGAAGAAAGCAGACTGGTCCTAGATGTTAGGTTAATAATAAAATGCAGAACTATATTCATATTAAAAAGCCTTACAAGAAGAGTTGATTAGAAAAGGCCAACTGATTTTTACTGGAAATTTTGTGGAGGGTAGGGGGAGAATTGTTTTTTCAATTAATTAAAAGTTTTAGTTTTCAGCAAAAAAGTTCAGTATTCCAAAACTTAGCATTTTTACTAAACCCCAAGAATTTTTACAGAAATCTAAAAGTTTTTCAGTTTTCAATTTTTCATCAAAAAAAAAAAACCTGGGAAATTTTCAAAGGAAATTTAAATTTTTTCAGGAAAATTTTAATTTGCTTCAATAAGCCATATTTCATCATTAAAAAGTTTTGACTAGCTCTGTTTACAAGCCTTTGCTTCTACCCTGCAAATACTTATGCACATGCTTAATTTTATATGTGAGTAGTCCTATTGAGTTCAGTGGGACTATTCATATGCATAAACGGTTGTGGGATCACAGCTTTAAATAAGTTTATTCATCTTCAAAATACCCCTGTAAGGTAGATTGGTATTGCAAATCTTCAAGTCTAACCCCCCACCTACATATGCAACATATAGTTCCCCAGCAGATTATGTACTGAGGGTGAAAAAAACTGTTCTCCTAACTCCTATTTTTAATTTTGCTGCCCGTCTCAGATGTTGATCTCTTCCATTTCTGGTTGTGAAAAAAAGAAAACGAGTACTTGTGGCACCTTAGAGACTAACAAATTTATTTGAGCATCAGCTTTTGTGAGCTACAGCTCACTGAATGCATCCGATGAAGTGAGCTGTAGCTCATGAAAGCTTATGCGCAAATAAATTTGTTAGTCTCTAAGGTGCCACAACGACTACTTTTCTTTTTTGCGAATACAGACTAACACGGCTGCCACTCTGAAATTGTTATTATTTCTGGTTGTGGTTAAGCCCTGGTTCTACATTGCATCTTCTACATGATCCATGCTGGAATTCTTTGTAGGTACCTGAGAACCAGCTGCCAAACATAAGATCATTTCTTAAATATCTGTGATGATCTAGAACTACCACTTCGCTACTATCAGTAATATAGCAATGTTTTAAATACATTAACTTGGAAGTCTAAAAATCATTGTGCCTCATGCTGATAAGATGTGGCCTTCTAATTCTTTACCTACAAAACATATGTAGTTTCTTGAATATACTTTTATCACAGGAAAACAAGCACTTAAGAAAGGTAGGTTATTTGTTATCCTTTCAGATACATGTTGGGTATACCTGTTAAAGTGCATTTAATCACCAATGGAGACTAGCCTAGATGAAAAGTTTAGCTAAATCATCATTCTGAAGGCTTCTGAAAAAAATAAAATTAATGCTTTATTAATATCCCAGCTTACCCTCTTTAATGCACTTTTGGCAAGGCTCCCCAGCTCTACAAAACTACAGTCAGTGCAAAATACTCCAGTGTGTCTTGTCACTCATGCTAAGAGTTACAGACATATTATTTCAGTTTACTCTTTAATCACTCCAACTTACCCATTAGTGAAAGGATTGATAACCAGAGTTTTGCTAATGGCATATAAAACTTTCCATGGTCACTTTAGTCTCATTTCCCATTTTTATGTTTGTTCTCAGAACTTTTATATGCCAGGTGCTATATCTCATCTGAGAGTGTAGCAGAATATGTAACTGAAAAAGGACAATAAAAAAGAGGAATAAAAACTTGTGATATCTTAGGATCTATTTGCACTTACACGTGTAACTCCCATTTTATTCTAAAAGGACTGATGTGCAAAATACTTGTGAGAAGTACCCTTACACCTAATGCATGTCATGGGGAATGAATGGAAATAAAGGTGAGATAAGCATTTTACAAGACCAAAGTTGAAAGTTTCTCATTTAGTTTATTAACACACTTCCAAAAAGGATCCATCTTATAAAAGTAGCATTTCAAGGGCTTCTCTAAACACTAGCAAACTATTATTGCTACATGACTCTGTAGGAATGACTTGTTTTAATGGGCCGGCATGGTCATGGAAAAATAGAATCAACACTTACAGTTCCATTAATATTATTTCTCTCTCACAGGGTTTTATATTGCTGCCCATCACCATAGTCAGAGCTCCTTCCATGTAATGTTAATAGGAATATCAAGTCCTTTGTGGACTTTAAGGAAGCTGTGGTTGTCCTCTCTTTTTAGAGTATGAAAACTGCTTGTGATTTTTGTTGTTGTTGTTGACTTGTGTGTGTTATCTGATTTTATTTTGGGATAGATGGGAGATGTCACTCTCGCAAGTGTCATTCTTTCTATTGTGCAAAGGCTTTTTCAAAGAGCAAAGTTTTATTACTCACCATTTATTTGATTAAAAAATTATTTATTAGTTATTTAATAGATCTGGGCAGCTGACAAATGGAGACCTGGTTCCCAATTGGTTGCAGTGGGGCTACAAATGGTAACAGAGTTAATTTAAACATGTGATTAAGAGTTTGCAGATTAGGTCATGTTTATCATTTCTCATGGACTCCAGGTCAATTTTGCTCAGATTATGCTGTTTTTAAAACAATATTGTTGATTTGTTAACCACCATCTCTGCAAACATACCCTGGGATCTGCAAGTGGAGTGGTGTTCTTTTTGCTCACACACCATTGCCAGTCACTGTGGCGCATTATAGGCATAGTGAAGGTATAATTAGGATGTGCATCTCACCGTTCTATAATATTTGTAGTTGCAAACCTACTGACAGATTCACTAGGAATGAACACTGCTTCTGTCTGAATGGGAGACTTCTGTCCACACAGTCCCCATGCATTTTAGCAGAGCACATTCAGGTTATTCAGGATATGCACTGGAGACAGGATTTAGCCCAGAGTTTGGTATAAACTATGAAGCTGACATGCACCGGGAAAGAAACAACTTTTCAGTTGGTGGATGTAAATAAGTGTGGGGTGGGGGGGGAGGTTTGCAGGGTTTTTAGAGGTTACAATTTTTCTAAATGGTAAATGATTACATCTCATTTTTGTAAAGCATATTCCTGAAAACGATTGCAGTGACTTGATCATAAAAAGCTGTTCTGCTTCTATACTCAGGATCCCAATTATGTATTTTATCCACATAGGCATTGTGTGGGGGTGAGGAAGAGAGGGCAGAGAAGGTTTGTTTTGTTTTTAGTTATCTCAGTAGCTTTCTGACAATTCACTGAGCCGCTGTTTTATGTACTAGACTATGCAGACCATGTCAAGACAGCTTGCAGACAAGCCATTTTTAGTTAGGAAACGTATGCCTAATGGCTTTAGTGGTTGAAGTTTCCTCTGAATCAAATTTTGTAGAGCACCTGCTTTGGTTTCATTTCATTTGGAATTTGGCAGAAAAGAGCCATGAAGGGAAAAAATTCATTGTTTATATATTTCCCCTGTCCACAGTAGAGGCAGAATATGAATTAATTATGACTCTGTGTGAAGCCAATACCTTGGTGACTGAGCTTGCGATGTGTTTTGATATGTTTTATTATAGTATTATATTTGGTGATTGCATTTCTGTTGAGTTTTTTTTATGTACAGTGTTACAACAATGAATTTTTATTGGTATATTTTATTGATTCTTTGTACAGGTGGGCTACCTGAATGTGATTAATTTTGTTGTTAAAATGTGTTTATTTGGTACATATTCAAGCAGTAGTTTATTGAATCATCCTTTAGTAAAAAATCTTTTTCTAGAGTGGTTTATTTAGATCAGAGTCACTGTTCCCCTGCAAATCTAAACAAACCCCAGGATCTAACAGTACCTTAATCCATGGGGATAACTATTGATACATGACACTAATTATTGATGTGCTTGTATGAAAGTATGGATCACAGGAATGCATACACAGGTAAGTATGTATTCATACTTGTTAAATACATTCAATCCTGACCCAGAAAAAAATGTAAGTTATGTTATAACACTTTGTATCTCCCAATATCACAAAAAAGAAAAACATTCTACATTTTTAAAGTGTACAAGTAATCATAGTAAATACATTTGACACCAACAGCTAGGCATGCAAGAATTCTCACATGCAGAGATACTAGCTACTCACGAGCTATTCTTGTACATCACACAGGATTCTATTTGACAGTGTTCAGGATGAAAGGAAAGTTAAGATACTGTATAGCATTAGCCTTTTAAATAAAAAGGACTTTTAAACCCATCTTAAAAGATGACAGTTTTGAGACTGTCCTGAAATAGAAAGGGTGTGCCATAAAGGTAAGCCCACGATGATGAAAGCAGGACGATGGGCTCTAATAGCCATATACTCCTTGATCTGAGGGCAAAGTGTTTCAGAGACTGGCAAAAGGCTTGCTCACTGAGATACTTTGAATCAGCCAACAAGCGTCTTTGTATACAGAGATAGGCCCCCTACAGAAGCTCAAATCTGAAACATCCTTGAACTTCTGAACTAGTGGCTGTGGAAGGAGGTTTGAGATATGGAAACAAATTTTTCAGCTGTGTTTAACAGAGAAAACCAAGATCAAAAGACCCAGAGACTTTGGTTTTGTTTATTACTCCAATTATTTGGAATTAAACAGGAACACGAAATCAAATCTGCATCCTTGAGATTCATGACAAAGTATAACTCTGTCTCCAGTTATACAGAGGCAATGACTAGTAGCTCATGTCTATGAATGCTATCACTATATACTGATATTTTTGAAGGTTTTGATTCAGCAATTAACATTTACTTCCAGATAAAAAATTAGGGGCTGACTTTAGTTTTAAATTAATCTGCTTTTAAGATATAGTAACCCCTGAGTAAATGGTTAAGCACCGAGATGTCAGGAAGTGCCACAGTTAAAGGTACACACACACACATACACACACACACACATAATCTTAACTGCCTCTAGCTTTTTATGCATTATGGTACAACCTTTTACTACGTGGTCACTTTTTTAAAAATACAGTATAACATTATACTTTTTTTCTACAATCTTTGATACACATGTATACTATACTTCCCTTCAATATTTGACACGTGGTTCTGATCAGTTGACAGTAGTTTAGGTGCTAATACAACAAAGGCCTCGCTACACAGATTTCATAGCCAGAAGGGACCGTTATGATCATGTAGTCTGATTACCTGCATAACACAGCCCATAGAATTTTATACAGTAATTCCTATGTCAAGCCCAACAACTTTTGGTTGAACTAAAGAATCTCTTTCAGAAAGGCATCTGGTCTTGATTTAGCGAATCCACCACTTCCCTTGGTAACCTCTTCCAAGTGTTAATTATCCTCAATGTTTAACATTTTTATCTTATTTCTAATTTGAACTTATTTAGAATCAATTTCCAGCAGTTGACTCTTGTTTTGTCTTTGTCTGCTATGTTTTAGAGACCTGTGCTATCAGAAAATTATATGTGTTGGTACTTCTAAAACATAATCAAGTCATCTCTTCACCTTCTCTTTGTTAAGCTAAATGGATTGAGCATCTTCAGACTCCCACTATACAGTCAGCTTTCCAGATCTCAGATTATTCTTGTGGCTTGTTTCTGAACCCATTCCAATTTTTCAACATCCCGTTTTAAGTGCAGGCAGCAAAACTGGACATAGCATTCCTGTAATGGTTTCACTAAAGCAATATACAGAGGCACTACCACCTCCCTACTCCTACTGAATATTTTCCTGTTTCTACTTCCAATGATAGTGTGACGCTGAGGCTAACAAGGCTGACACAATCAACTCATGTTCAGCTAATTATCTACCATGACCCTCAAGTCCTTTTCAGAATAACTTGCTTTTCAGGACATAGTCCCCCATCCTGGAAGTGTGACCTACCTATCTTGTTTCTAGATGTATTACCTTGCAAATTGCCTGTACTAAAATGCATTATGGTCCCCTTGACTTCAATGGGACTGACTCAGAAAGGTACTCAAGCATGCCTATCTTTAAACTTCTTAACATACCACTGTTTGAAACAGTATTACATTAAAGTGTACCTAGGAACATTTAGTGCCCATCAGCAGGGTCTACGCAGACCAATTAGTGCACAACACATTCATGTGCTTTAGAAATCACACCCCCCTAGAATGCATTACTGCACCCTGTAGACAAACTCTTAGGCCCCAGAACTGCAAAGACCTAGACACATACTTAATTTTACACACTATATGTAGTTATGGGCATATTTGTGGTGCGTAAAGTTAAGCATGCATGTAGATCTTTGCAGGATTGGGACCTTAGGTTACATAACCACTTTTATACAATCTCAGGTGAAATAGATGATTTTGTATTATTGCTTTAACTAAAAGAACAATCCATTAACAGGATAAAAATATCCCAAGTAAATAGAAGTAAGGTGAGTCTAATTAAGAGCCAGTGCACTTCAAACCTAAAAAACATTAAGGCAAAATACAGCATAATAAAAATCTAAAAGAAACACCTCTCTTTATTCCAAGAAAAATCTTAAATATTTATGACTGGTGATTGGGCTAAATCATTTGGGGAATCAATAATTGACTACTAGGAAAGTTTCAGATCCATTATAAATATTAAAAACTTTTAATAATTATTTTACAAATTCAAATTAGCACATACCATGGAGGCTTTAAATATTGTGGGAGGTAGAGACAAGTTGAGAAGTTAGGTGCTATAGAACCCATAAATTAGAAACATTCGAAGTAATGTACGCTGCTATAGTGCAAAGGAACACAATATTGTGACACTGCATAACATGGTTGTAACAGGGCTTGATCCTTTGCTCACTGAGGCCAATGAATAAATTCACAATGGTGCAGGATCAGTGCCATACAATGGTTGCTGCTGTGAATGATATGCAACCCAAGTATTGGTAATATCAGTTCAGGGCAAATGCAATGGCAATTTCCCCTTTAGAAACTTGTAATGTGCTCTTATTAACTAGAAGTAAGCTTCTTTAGTGCCTGTGCTCATAGAATACAGTACTAGGTATGGAAAGGATACAAACTAAAGGCCTAGGCTTATCACCATTAGAGCTGGGCGAAATTTTTTCAGTGAATAGTAAAATCATCCCAAAAAATGAACTTTGGGGAACACCAAAGCTTGTCACAAATCCAAGTCCAATTCGCCCAGTAATTTAGAGTGGAAAGAAAAATTTTAAAAATTGAAGCCAGGAATTTATCATTGAACCTTCCTTTTCCTGTTCTTGAAAGAGGAGGAGAGGAAGCAAAATATCATGAAGTTCATGGCTGTTGCCTGAGTACAGCTGAGTGAATTTAAAAAAAAAAAAAAAAAAAGTTTCAGATCAACTGAAACTATTCACAAATTTGACACAAATTCACCAAA
This sequence comes from Dermochelys coriacea, assembly GCF_009764565.3. NCBI lineage: Eukaryota > Metazoa > Chordata > Testudines > Dermochelyidae > Dermochelys > Dermochelys coriacea. The sequence continues at coordinate 274,671,695 of NC_050068.2, read as the reverse complement.
TGATTTCAAAGAAAATTTGGGGAGTGGGGGGGAGCTAGAGTCACATGGGAACTTAGGTGCCTTTTACAAATGTGGCAGCACAAGAAGTGGCAGTGGCCTAATACCAAATAGGCTATTGGTTCAGGCACTCACCTGACATGTAGGAAACCTAGGTTCAACTCCCCATGTAGGAGCAGGGAGATAAACTCAGGTTTCCCCTTCCCTGGTGAATATCCTTAGCACCAGATTATTAAGTATCCTGGGGTGGGCCTCTCTCATTTTAAAATTCACCCAACAGTTAACAAAAACTAATCAAACTTTTACATATTGTTCATATAATTTGGTAAGTAAAAGTAAAGTACCACTGCCTTTGGAGCCAGCCACACATCCACCCCTGGTATAAGGTGGTGTGGTGTAAAGCACCATTACAGCCAGTCCTCCACTTGCAGCTGTAAACCTGGACAACTCAGGATTAGAGAGCTGCAAATGGCTCCCTTACAGCCCCTCTTCTCACCACATCTGAGTGGAATTTAGATACAGTCAAGAGTCTGGCTTATTAATTTGAGAGCTGTTTGAAAAAGACAAAACACATTCATGAAATTTCTTGGCGAACCTTTGGTCTGGATTACTTCTCACCTCCAATTTTTGTCAAAATGTGCAAAATCTGAAATTATGCCAGTTTTTGTTGGTTTTTTTTCCCTCAAATTGATCTAAAAGATTTTGACTTTCTGAAGTATTTTATGTAATACAGATCTACTGCCCCAAACCAGTGCATTGGAAGTGTGGAATAGTAGCTGCAAAGAGGCTGTGTAGCAGCATTACTGTCTAACAGCAGTTTCGGGGAGCGGGTCAATCCCCCCCCAACACCTACTTAATGGAGCTGGTCACAAAAGTTTTTCCTTTTCCTCACAAAATGTCTCAACGAATGAGAGTGTGTAAGGCATGCACGCATGTATGCTCGCGTAAAATGCCAATTATGCTTCGAAAATTGTCAGGCTTTTGTTTAAAAAAACTGAGTTATCAATGAATTCCCACCTAGACTTCTTTTTTCTTTTCTTTTCTTTTTTGATGATGATGGTGGCGATAGATGACGAAGAAAACAAATTTCATGAGAATATCCATTTTGTCCAAATGTTTTTAATTGGAAAAAGTTTCATTGAAATTTTTTCAACTAGACTACTGCTGAGACCTGGATCCTGCAATGTTTTGTGTGGGCATGGACCTTGTGCTGGTGCAGAGCCCTGTTGACTTAAAGGCTTTTTGAAGGGCAGGGTGATTTTCACCTTGGATTCATTAGGTTGCTATACATAACTGCTGACTACTCTTCCATTCTAATCTTTAAAACTGACATGGTAAGAAGACAGACATCCATGAAGGAAAACAAATAAGAAAAAAACACAGCTGTAGAAAATCCAGTATTTTTCCATTCTAAATCAAGTGTCAATATTTTTCATACCTTACAGTATATAATCAAGTCAGAATTTTATTCTTCTCCCATGGGCAGAGGAAGAAGATAGAGAAAACGTAAAAAATAATTGTTCAGTGTCAAGTATATTAACAGGGAAAAAATAGAGTGAATAAGAAAAATGTATGAACAGCTCTTGGAAGAATAGAAGTATAACAGCCAGTCACTGACATTTCAGGCTCTTAGCATTAATTCTCAAGAGTGTCTTCTGAATAAGTTATCATTTTCATCAAACCAAGTAAAAGGTGATCCATCATTTAAGTTTTCTGTGAACCCTTACCAAAGTTGAAGATACACTTGAAGAATAATAAGGTACTTGTATTCAAATATTGTTGATATGTATTATATATTAAAGCAAGAACAGTGCATAATGAAATTAATACAGTACACATACATTGCATCTATCTGCACATGTAGTTTCCTTTCTGTCTCTAAATTGTAATTAGACATTAGGTGTCATTCTGGATGACAAGTATGGTTCATTCACTCCAAAAGTTCATAACCTTTTCTCTCACAATTGGTGTGTATCATGCATGACTGCTAGAGGCAAATGTGGAGCATTGCTATTGACTCTAGAGATTACCTGGGATCTCCTGCATCATGACAATTTCTGATCCAGAGACCCGGTTTCAAGATGAGACCTCCCTGGATAAAAGCCCTAACTGGAGCCATTAACATTTGTTTAAAAAGGGAGAAAGAAAGAAATAATTAGAACATGAAACACAGAAGTCCACACTGCAGACATTGAAAGCCACTTGAATACATTTAGAATATCTGCTCCCTGCTACAGGCCTGCCAAGTCTTGTAGCTTGGATAGATACAGGCTGTTTCACACAGCTGCTCTACTCTTTCACATGGACTATACCTTCCCTTGAATTGGGTTAGGATTCATATTTTTTCATGGTTTTCCATTGTTCAGTCTAAAAGACAATGAGCTGTATCCAATCGCTCAATACCTGCCTTTGGAAGGGCCAGAAAAGCCACCTGTCTTCAGTCAGTGCAGATGTAATAAAATATAAAAGCAAAGAGATGAGTTGACGATTGTATCAGACAGAAGATGACAGCAATAACGTTGCTGGTCCACAGTTCTACAGAGTACAATTTGGATTTTCATATAATTTACATGAGAAGAATGTACTGCAGATTTCTGATTTGAGTTCACAGATTGTTATTTCATCTAAGGCATATAGGGTGGGCTACTTTACCTTTACAAAAACAGGGTGTACATTATAAAAACAATGGTGAATGATCCAATAATGCCTAAAAATATCCTAAACAAGCAACTTCAATAAGTTTTTCTTATCTAAAAAACACAGCAAACACTAAAAGATTTGCAATGTAAATTAGAACTGCCCTTTTGCACTCAAACTACTTTTACTTTCAATTGAGATGGACGAATATATATATTCCTAAACACTGCTTATACAATAATTGGTCAATAGGCAGATGACCTTTAGCACAGGCGCTTTGCATCAAATAGCCACAAACATGTAGGGAAGTCATAAAATCTGTTTGTCTCTCACACACTCTAAAAGATCTTCATCAGTTTTGAAATGAACTTCCTATCATACTAAACTGACATGTGGTAATAAAATGTATTTAAATATGCATTTTAAAGTAAAAAGGAACAAACATTATTGAATTTTCTAAATGACTTTATCGTCTATAAAGCTTCCCTCTTCATTTTAAGGTCTGAGTTTCTGTGATGAATCTTACATTTCGTTAAACTATTCTGTTAGAACTTCCCCTTACTTTTTGTAACTGATCTTGTCTGGATTCTCTTCCACTACTAGAAATATATAATAGAATTTTTCAATAACCTGGCTAACCAGTATTAAGCACAATTTTGTTCAAGATCTAGTTAATATTGGAGAATATTCATTATCTTAGAAAGACTGGGCAGGTCATTAACAATGAGAGCTAGAGCTACTCCCTATGAAGCATTTGATTCTTTTTATTATTATTACTGTTCCTGAGTTTATCTAAGAACAATATTCTGTGAATAATTTAAGTATAGTAAAAATGTATATGCGTCAACTCAAAACATTTGATTAGTTATGCTTGTTTAAGCTATTTGGGCTCAAATAGCCACTCTTGTGATCTATGGTTTCCATCTAATTTCCTCTTTGTTTCACACAGTGGGGTGGAGTATAATAATAGTATGAGAGATGTGTCCATTTACATACTGGCCCCCAAAGCTACCAAGAAACTTCCCAAGAGGCTGCAGGACTGGGAAGCTCTTCAGTGTTCTTCTCTCTCTACATTGTGCCAGCAGGCACCTGAAGAGAAATAGGACAAGGAGAAAGAAGAGAAGCTGAAGAACTAAGACAAGGAGGAGCTACTGGGAAAGATCAGAGGACTCCAAAAGGAGTCATCATTGAAAGTCTACTGGCCTTCTAACCTAATGTATACATAAGGCACTATTTCTACAGAGTAGTGATCACAGAAGACAATGCAATTTAATTAAATGGAGTCTTTACATTTCTGTATGGATGTTTGTCTTCCCTCAGAAATGTGTGGTTTGACCAGGAGGAGTGATCATGAGGATTTTCCATTTAGATTTATTAAAAAGGCATGGCAATAATTCCTGCAGCTTCTTTATATTCAGTCATATGTCATATTTCCACCATTTTATCAAGCTGGCATACAAGTGTAGGAAGCCAGAGGACTGGAATTTTACTTCCATGTGGTTAAAAATGGAGGCATCTCAGCAGGGCCAGCAGGAAGAAACTGTTTTAAATTTAAGGGAGAGAAAGTATGAAGAGTTTTGGGGAGTAAAATAAACCCACTGCACCTTTGCATCTATCTGTACCCATTCCACCTCAAAAATCCTGCATTGCCCACAAAGACTCCAGCAGCAGCATTCAAATTTAGCTAGGTTCCATTCACTTCATCTTTGCTAGTCACCTATAATCTCACTAAAAGAAAAGGAGTACTTGTGGCACCTTAGAGACTAACAAATTTATTAGAGCATAAGCTTTCGTGAGCTACAGCTCACTTCATCGGATGCATTTGGTGGAAAAACTTTTTTCCACCAAATGCATCCGATGAAGTGAGCTGTAGCTCACGAAAGCTTATGCTCTAATAAATTTGTTAGTCTCTAAGGTGCCACAAGTACTCCTTTTCTTTTTGCAAATACAGACTAACACGGCTGCTACTCTGAAACCTGTAATCTCACTGAATCCAAGAGTTTCCTCACTAACAAATCTGTCTTCATTGCCAGTGCTATATTCATAGTCTTCATTAAAGAGCATCAAACTGCATGTTGATGGCCCTTGACTTCAGTCAGATTGTTTATATGTTTAAGTGCATTTTTGCTTTTTAAATTTTCTGACATGACTCATTTTCCAGATGGTAAAACAATGGTTATTTATGGAATTACTTAAATTATATTTTCCTTCATTGCTGGCCCAACTCTGGTGTGTCTATTTTCGTTTTAAAATATCATTACTGCCTTGGAGGGGCAATACCCATTTTGTTGGCCAGTAACAGGTCAGAAAACCATCAGGAGCTAAGAGGATTTGTTTTTAGGCCTCAAAAACATTAAGGGAATTCAGATGCTGAGCATTGCAACACCTAACATGTACGCACCTAGACAATCACATGAGCAACAATGCAATCCACAAAATGTGAGTTAGGTGCCTAGGTTCCCTATACAATAAATGGGGAGAGACAATTGCCTAAGAATGCAATCCACAAAAGCCATCATGCTAGGCAGGGAACTACCTAAGCTAACCAATGGGAGATGGTGAAGAAAGGAGTCCTAAGTATCCTAAGATCCATCCCCTTACAGAATTAGCTGCCTAAATCTATCTCTACCACTCTTCTGGACTCAGGCAGATTAGGCAGCTACATCATTTCTTGTGAGAATGAGTGAGGTGCCTGCCTCACTCTATGCAAAACAGCTGGAGGAGGCTAGAGCCCTCACCTAAGATGTGTGTGACCGGGGTTCAGTTCCCCCCACTGCATGAGGGAGAGAAAAGATTTAAACAGGGGTCTCCCAAACCTCTCAGGACTGTACTCTAAGCACTGAACTATGGGATATTCTGAGGTGGGGGATCCCTCAGCCTCTCTTGGCGAAGCTGTTCCACTGTTGATAAATAATGAAAGAGTGCTTGGAGCAAGGTGACTGGACCCTGGCTCTCCCACCTCCCAGGTGGGTGCCCTGCCTACTGAACTACAGTCATTTGCTCGCTGTGGCCCAATGACTAATTAAATATTTATCTAAAGTGAAACAGCTTCAACAGGAGAACTTGAAGGAGCCCCAAATCAGAGTTTCCCATTGGGCAGCAGTTCAAATCTTTTCTGCCCATCAGGCACAGGGGGGAATTGAACCCAGGTTACATCCAGGGTGAGTGCTTTAACCACAGGGCTAAATATAAGGTCACCATCTCCTCCTCTTGCCTGATTTTGAACAGGATCTGATCTCATAGATGGCTTCTGAGCACACCTACTGGATCATGCTCCACAACAGCCTTTTGCCTATCTTCCTCCAGTTTGTGGATCACACTGGGTCTTAGACAACAGATAGGCACCCAGATGCCTAGAATGAGGCAGCAGTACACTTTCCCAGAGGCAGAAACTTAGGGACCTAGGGAATAGTTACCCTGAAAAATGTAAGCACTAAGTAAGTTTAAGGACCTATAAGGTTTTTGGAGCAGGGTTTTGTGGATTGCAGTGATGCCTAAAAATAACATAACACCATACAACAGCTACTTATCTATAGTATAGAGATTCCACTTCAGAAGGGTGTGTGTGTGTCCGCGCCCAATGCACTTTAATTTGATTTTTTTTGCCAGCAATACCAGTGGGTGGCGTATCCTCATGTGCCCAGTTGAGGGAATAACAGAAGTGTTTCTACCACCTCTCTCTCCATTCCTTCTCATTGCTTGTGAAAGTTTCTTAACTTAACCAAAGTGGCAGGGAAAGTGGGAGGGTCATGGAATGTATATGCACAACACATGTCAATGAACATCAGTTACTGGAGGTAAGTGACCATTTTTTCCTCATACACATTCCACTATAGGTGGCTCTGTAGCAGTTCCCTTTCAGGTGGTGGGATTTGGTATCATCTGAACAGAGATTTCAACATGGATATGTTGACACTGGCATCATCACAAGAACCCTGAGTGATGGCATGATGTCTAGGAAAGATATGCACAAATGAAGTGTTATGGGACCATTGCTCAGAAAAGTTGAAGAAGTGGACCAAGCTCTGGTGGAGTGATCTTGTTAATCTCAGTGGAGGAGAGGCTTCTGCAAGATCATAGCAAAGTTTGCTACAGTGTTACATATGCTGAGGTGACATTGGTTGATTCTCTTGGCCTACTAAGAAAAGCTTAGTAGAGGCTCTGAGCAACTTAATGCAGTTAAGATAGAACACTAAAGCACTACAAACATCTAAAGGATGAAGTCTTTAAACCTCATTTTTCTAAAGCTGAATAGACTGGTTTAGGTAAAAAGCTGACAGCACCTTTTACATTAATTTAGGATGTGCTCTAAGAGAGGACTTATCCTTATTAAAAAAAAAAATGTATAGGGCAGGGGAGGGAGGCGTCTTGGAACTACAAGCTTTGTTAACTCTTCTTGCTGAAGTAATTGCCACCAGAAATGCAGTTTTCATGGATAGCAGTGGTGGTAACATCATCCTCAGCAGTTCAGTAAGGAGGGCCATTAATCTGGATGGAACTAAGTTAAGATCCCATGTCAGTACCGGGTCAGAGACTGGAGGGTAGACGTTGATTAGACCTTTCAAAATTCTGGACACCAGATGGTGAGAAAAAACAGAGAACTGCTCCTTTGGTGAATGAACTGCTGATACAGATGTCAGGTGAATTGTCACAGAGCTGACTGAAAGGACCAATGATTTCAATACAAGAAGTAATCCAATATATGAATAATGTCCAGGTGTTGTGATTGCACCCAGACAGAAAATGTCCTCCACTTTGCTGCATAGGTGGTTCTAATGGCATCATCCTGCTTTTTACCAGGATAACCTGGACATCTCTGGCACACAGTTTTTCATGAGTGTTAAACCAAGAGATCAGCCATGCAGTGAAGTGGAAAGACTGAAGGTGGGGTGCAGATACTGACCCCGAGTCTAAGAACCTTGAGCAGAGGAAGCCTTATTGGTGGCCTGATGGAAAGCTGATGCAGGCCTGTAAACCAACATGGCCTCAGCCAAGCTCCATTACTCAAGGTCAGCCTTGTCTTGTCTCAGCTTTCTAATCACCCTGGAGGTAGAGGAACTGGAAGGAATGCCTATAGCAGCTGACAGGACCATGGAAGGAGAAAAGCAGCTGTAGTGGAATCCAGACTGCAGCCTCTCCTGGAGCAAAACTCCTGTATTTGTTGTTCAGGTCAGTAGCAAACAAATCCATTATTGGAAAATCTGGAAGAGAAGGTACTTTCCAATGGACCACTCACAATGGTTTACAAAAACCCTGTTGATAATGTTTTTTTTTCTCTCTCGCTCCTGGGAGATGGAAAACTTTCAGGGAGACTTGGTTTCAGATGCATATGTTCAATAGGTGGATTGTCTCCTGACATAACTGAGTGGATCTCTCACCTCCTTGCCTGTTGAGATAAAACATGGTAGTGGTGTTATCTAGAAGGCCCTGCACTACGTGATTCCTGATAGTGGGCATAAATGTCTCTCAGGCTGAACAAATGGTCCCCAGCTCCGGCACATGTATGTGGAGAGAGACTTCTTGGAGTAACTACAGACCTTATGCACTCAGTGTGCCAAGATGGGCACCCCAACCTGTCATTGATGCATCCATTACTCAAGTCAAGGTCAGCTGTGGGGATAGGAAGGGAATCCTGCAAATTTTCCAGGGACTGAAGCATTCATGAAGGTCACAAATATTCATCTCCAGAGAATGTTTCATTGGACAATAGACCAAATGGAGCCAGAGCTGTAGTCAACATAGGTGAAGTATGGCATGTGGCATCATCTATATGCATGAAGCCATATGCCTGTGAAATTTTTGGCAGGAACGTATGGTTATGATTGGGTTTAAATTTTAGGGTTTCTGCCAGAGAGTGTATAGACTGGAACAAGCCCATTGGTGTGATGGAGTGTACAGGTGAGCCTGCACTCTGATCACTTAGATATCAATTAGTTCCGCAGAGAAAGCCAGTTGAGGTAATAAGATAAGCAGGCTGGTGGGGTAGGTGGGATAAAGCGCCAATTAGTCTATTACCCTAAAGTTGATAAAGAGGCTCAGGAAGGGGAGAGAGAGAAGAACCAAACACACACAACTATATAGAACTATTTACAAGTTTAAGATTGAAAGTCTGGCTAACCATTAGCAAAAGCCATGGGGAGCACTCACTTTCATCTGGGTGGTGAGAAAGAACTGAGAAGGAGCAGTGGACACACCCTTTTTATGCCCTCAGCTAGGCATGAGGAGAGCAGGACACATGCTGCCTAATAGTACTGCTGGCAAAAGTCTCTGACTGGAGTGGATTGGCACACAAGGACAAACACCCCTAAAATGAAATGTATATGTGCACAATCACTCAAAGGAGAATTGGAACTTAGACGCTGAATTATCTTTGTAGATCTGGGCCTTAAAGCAGGGCCGTAACTAGGGTGAGGTGAGAGGGCCAGTCACCCAGGGCACAGAGCCAGCAGGGGCACAAAAATGGGGCAGCACAGAATGGGGCCCAACAGCATCAGCTCCCCCACCCCTACAGGATTGGGTCCAGCAGTGTCAGCCAGAGTCCATGGGCATAGTTGGCAGGGGGGGCATTCCCTCCCAAACAAAGGCCCAGGCTGGGAGCAGAGGGGCTGGTCCAGAGCTGCTTCTCCTGCTGGGTGCTCATTGCCTCTGCAGCTGTACACCGCCTCTGGGTCATAGCAGTGGTCGTCTGCACCTGCTATGTGTGCTGGGTACCCTATATGCCCACCATCCTGTTTTCTGCACAATGGTGAGTGCCTGCTGGGGGAGGTGGATCAGGCAGGACAAGGGGGGAGCAAGGAGTGGAAGTTTGGGAAGGGGATGAAGTGGGGAGAACAGGCCATGGGGAAAGAAGGGGGATGGGATTGGGCAAGGGGAAGAGAAGGGATAGGGAATGGGGTGAGGCAGGGAGATGTGTAAGTGGTGGATGGGGCAGGGGACAGTGGGGAGAGGAAAAGGGATGGGGTGCATAGAGGTGGGCAATGAGGAAGGGGGAGGGGATGGGGAAGAGACTCCTCCCCTCCTCCCAACAGTGTCCTCTATTTGGGAACTTGAAATATGGTAACCCTAGGTGTCGCTCCGTTCTCACAGCCTTCGTTTCCGGAGCTGGCAGGAGTGAGTCCGCCCTGTGAGCAGCTGCCTGCTGCCAGTGGAAATGACTATTCTAGGAAGAACATAAGAATGGCCCTACTGGGTCAGACCAAAGGTCCATCTACCCCAATATCCTGTCTTCCAACAGTGGCCAATGCCAGGTGCCCAGAGGGAATGAACAGAACAGGTAATCATCAAGTGATCCATCCCATCACCCATTCCCAGCTTCTAGCAAACCGAGGCTAGGGACACCATTCCTGACCAGCCTGGCTAATAGCCACTATGGACCTATCCTCCATGAATATATCTAGTTCTTTATTGAACCCTGTTAATGTCTTGGCCTTCGCAACGTCCTCTGCCAAAAGAGTTCCACAGGTTGACAGTGCATTGTGTGAAAATGTATTTTGTTTTGTTTGTTTCAAACCTGCTGCCTATTAATTTCATATGATAGCCCCTAGTTCTTGTGTTATGAGAAGGAGTAAATAACACTTCCTTATTTACTTTCTCCACATGAGTGGTGATTTCATAGACCTCTATCATATCCACTCCCCTTAGTCATCTCTTTTCCAAGCTTGTCCAAGCACCTTGGGGAGCATCTCATGGCAGCCAGGCTGAATGGACAGGGGCCAGCTCCAGGGGGTATCACCAGCTGGCACCAAGCTACTTCGGGGCAGAGGCAAGAGCGTGTCAGGGCGCAGCTCTGAGCTGTGCCATCCTCCTTGATTGAGGTGTGCCTGACTGTGCAGAGGTGGTCTGCCTTGGGGAGCAGGGCTGGAAGGGCTGCTGAGCAGAGCCCCCCACAGCTCCCAAAAGGTGTAAAACCGGGGCCCGAGCGGATCAGGTGGCTCCCACCAGCTTCTGATCTGCTGGCTCCTGGGAGGAGGCAATGGTTTTCCAACTGTGGGGCACATCTCCCAAGGAAGGCACACCCCATGTTTGAAAACCTCTGTGATAAATGGGAGGTAGAAATTGGGGGGGGCACATGACCCTGCATGCCTACCCGCCATGTATCGCCTCTGGGGGGGGCATATATGATTGATTGCCCCAGGCGCTAAAATGCTTAGTTATGGCTCTGCCTTAAAGATCAGTTTTTCAACAACAGGGGAATATGATCCAGTGGTTGGAGTAGGGAACTGAGATTCAGGATTCCTGGAATTCATTCCTAGCTCTGCCATTGACCCACTTGAAAAAGTCCCTTGAACCTCTTTGTTACTGACATTTTCCTATCTCTTAGGGGGTATATGGTATTTATTTTAGTTCAGTGCAGTATTTCTAATTCCTCATTAGAGAATTCAGAGTTATCTGTCTCCTTTACATTCCATTTTGTATGGCAAGCATGGCAATTCTACACTAACAATACTTTGCACTTACGTATGTTCTTTCATCCGAGAATTTGAAGGTGCCATACAAACATTAGTCCTTTATTATGCCTCACTTCACCCTGTTCAGATACCAAAGAGTTCTTCTAAAAGTGTTTACAATTTATCACAGTACTTGGTTTAGATTCAGTTTTGGATTTCCTGGCAGAAGCTGAAAATGTCCAAGGGCAGTCTCTTGGTGGCAGAAATTACTCCTAGAGAAAGAGGGCTTGCAGCAATGGCACAAGTGCCTTCCACCCTCATAGTTACAGAGGTCCCACAGCTGGCTGGCACAGCCTAGAAAATGAGCAACTCTGACCACAGAGAGAACAGGGTCAAGCTAGTGTCTACCAGACAACTTCCACCAGTGGAGTTCCATATGGAGCCCTAGCTAGAAACCAAAGCCCACTCCTGGTGAAAAATGCTCCCCCAGTAGTGCAGCTGCCCCCTGTGGTGCAGACATGTGTAAATTGAATCTCCCTGGAACTACCAGGGTGAAACAAGTCCTATGTTTGTAACTATTTGTATTGCACATATATTGAGTTTGAGCTGCTAAATAGCTCCTAAATGGCTACCTTTTGTTTTCATTACTTTTACAGACATTTGCTCTTTCAGTCCTTTCCTCTTGTGTGCACACTTTAAAGGTAACCTGCATTTTGCAAGAACTGAAATACAAGTCTCATTTTCCCTGCCCCTGTAGTTCCTTGGTACTAACAGTTCCACTTCTAGTGTATCTTTTGCCAGCAATGGATATCATACTGGGAAAATCCAACTCTTAATCTTCTTAAGGCTGAGGCTAGAGCTGTAGCGATAGTATAATAGCAGTCTGCTCATTCTCAGATGGAAGTTTAGACATACAGTAATACCATTACAAAGATTGCCCACGGGGAGTCAAACTGAAGGAATCCTTGCAGTGCCTCTCAGCCTGAGTGTCTAACCTCCATAAAGAGGTAGCAGCCTCTCTTCGGGGATGTTCAAGCAAGCCCAGGGAAAATGGGCCACAAACAGAATACATTTTCTTTTCCTGTTGAATCATTCTCTCTCCACAAAAGTGAAATCATTTGTATATATTTAGTGAATCAATGGCCACAGCTAGTGTTTACAGAGCCCATGGCAAGATGTAGAAGTGTTCTCTCTTCTACCCCAAAACAGGGCTTCAAAGGCATACACTAGAAAGAAAGAACCTTACTTTGATCAGTACTTAGAAACTTAAATAAAAATTACAGTAGTAGGATTTTTTTTAATTAACAGGACCAACACTGTAACCTAACCAAGTTTTCATTTTCCATCTGTTTTCCCTTACGTATTCTAGTTGTTCTAGTTTCTCTTTCCCCCTCAGCTTTTCTAGCATGTACATCATTATTCTGTTTTCGTATTTCCATAGGTTTTAAGGCCAGAAGAGATCATTAAGATAAACTAGTCTGATCTACATAATACAGACCATAGAATCTCACCTAGTAATGTCTTCATGAAGACCATAACTTCTCTCTCCTTACCTATTTTTTTGAATTTCATCTCCCAGTATTTTGCTTCCCCCCTCCTGTTTTTCCAGTCTTTGCAACCATTTATTTTTCACCAATCATTGTAATGAGTCCTTTCTCTCCATCTTATTCCACATTTTCCAACCTTTACCATTTTTTCAATCTCCCTACTATTCCTCCTCCATGCCCTGAAGCCTATGCTCCTCACTAAAAAATCCAAAAGGTTTCCCTAACCTTGCTTAAGAAAACAAAATATCTAAGAACTTACCTCTTGCTGCTCAACCTGAATGTATTGCACTGTTCATCCAAGCTCTTCTCCCTGATCATGCTTCTGAGAGGAACCAGGTGACTGTTTCCTGCTGCTGCCTGTGCTAGCCAGTGTTTTCTCTCTTTTTTTAGGTTTACAGCATTTTTAGGTTTACAGCACAGAGAAATCTCCCCTCCCCTAAAGCCAATCCCAGAACAATAGTAATACCTGATACTGACTGGAGCATTGACTGTTTTAGAGATGGCTGCATGTTTTCCTTAGTAAAAATATCTGAAAAATGCAGCCTCATCTATCTAATTAAAGTGGGATTCTACAATTAAAGTGACTGTGTAAAATGGCTCCTTCTTACTCAGTAGGTCTGCTCCCTGCATGTAATTAAAGTCAGTTCACTTGAGTGACGAAAAATAATTTACTACTTTCTATTCATTTTACTACTTCAGAACCAACACAGCAAAGAGATTAAGTGAGATTCTGTTCTTTGTGCATCATGAACACGGTTGTTTACTAATTTCTACTCAGTACACCAATGCACACCCTATTGAAGGCAATGGGGTTTGCACAGGTGTCACTAGGAGATTAATCTAAAGATGGAGGAGGAGAGGTTGTGCAGGCGTCACAGTGGGCCTAATTTGACCTTCATTACTGATGATGATTCATGAAGGAAAACAAAAAACAAAAAAAGCCTAGCTAGACTTTGGCTTGACTCTCAAAGCTCAAGTTGAGTTTGCAGAGCTGGCAACTAGAAAAACGACCAGTTTTTACAGATATTGGCTAGATAAAAAACATGGGATCCAACTATGCCTTGTTTACAGTCCTTTCAACAGTAGAATTGCATTTATACAATCTTCTAAAATGTGTAAAATACACCATGGGATCCTTTGTAGACAGGTTTCTCCTTACAAATGCTTTTTAATAATGTTTCCTATGCTTTAGGGCAGGAATGCTATGTAAAAAATAGAGGCGTTTGTACAAACTTTTAAATGAGTCCTGTGATCCATGACAGATGAGAAGGGGTCAGTGCAGCAGAAGTTGGCATACTTCTTACAAGCATACTGAAAAGTGGTACATGCCATGTCAAATCAAACATGGGCAATGCTGCTTATGGGCCAAAATCTCCGGTCATTCTTGTACATATTAAAGCCAGAGCTTGTCTACAAGTCACAAATCATCAAATAAGTCAAACTATGGTGGGAGGGCCAGTGCACCTTGTCAGCTACAAGTGGGTCAAGTAGTGTTGACATGTGACTATCAGGGACCCACTACATGGTTTATGGTAACTGTTACAAATGGATCCTTTGACCTATACAGCACAAAACACCTATGTTTTGGTGCCACCATGTTGACCAATTGCAAAACTCTGTGGCTGACAAAAGAAGCAAAATTTGGGGAGTCGACAGTTTTTCCCACATCAATGCCCCAGCTTGAAGCAACAACCAATAACATTATAATGGAAAGCAGCTGTGCTGAGCAACCAGTGGCATCTGAGGGAACATCTGAGTCAGAGATTGCTGCAGACACGGTACTTCCTCAAGGAAATGTTCATAATGTTGGCAGACACTCTCCAGAAAGAGAACGCAAGCTGCCTGCAAGGCTTGATGTGCAACTGGACATTTGGCTGTTCCCCCACAAGTACTTCTAATGGTGTTTTGCCTATTTCATTTTGGTGGACAAGATAGATGTTATATACCTTGAATATATACCTTGTTATATACCTTGAGCAGAATGATGAATCTGTTTATGTGAATTTCCTGTTATAATTCTTTAAGCAGTTTTTTATGTTGAATCTGTTGTTTTATAATACTCACTGTTTCTTTCTTCTTCCATATTAAAAGACAGAATCAGTCCTTCAGTTGTGTGCATGTCTGTGTTTATAATCAAGTATTTGTGCTATATTATCTGCCATATACAACAGCCATGACAGAGGTATACAAAATAATGATTTATAAAGAGAAAATAAATCAGGAGCTCATAGTTACCCTTTTGTATAATACCAGACAGGAAAAGGGGACATTCAATTAAAGTGAAAGGCAGCAAATTTAAAACTGATGAAAATAAAATAAATACTTTTACAAAATAAACAATTAACCCATGGAACTAATTGCCACAATAGATCATTAAGACTAAATTTAATAATATTCAAAAAAAGGATTGGACATTTATATGAATTATAGAAACATTCACAGTTCCGCTAGATAGGATGAGAAAAATATTTAGAAAGAGTACAAAACCCTCTGCATCAGGGCACAAGCCAGCCATGAGCTGAAAGGATCTGGTAGAAACTTCCCCATTGGACAAATTATTCCCTATCTGTCTTCTCTGGAGTTGCTTGTATCTTTCTCTGAAGTATCCTACACTGAACATTGTCAGAGAGTGGGACCACTGAGATGGACCACTGGTCTAATCCAGTATGGCAGTTTTCATGTTCCTGTGAATCCCTACTCTAGCATAGCATGCAGAGATTGCAAATTGTAGCCCCTTGAGCCCAAGAAGGTGAATCTGGCCAAACATATGCAATTCACAGCCTGAGGAGGTCACTGAGTCAAATAATGTGGACAATTGTTAAAAACAGCTGCGTAATTTTATGGTCAGCCATAGCATAAGTGTATATTCAAAGAGAAATTATAATCAAATCTCCTATTTCAGGGCATCAGCTGTTTGCAACAAGGGACAGTAAGAATTATAGTATCTTGCTGGGGGTAAGATGTCATGTTCTACTGATGCCACTCCCACCACTCATCAGATCAGATTTTTAATACCAAACTAGAGAGATGAATAGTCTGCTCTAATATGACAAAACCTACATATCTATCATGCAAAACAAAACAAAAAACCAACCAGAATTCTAGTTCAATAATACAAGTGTTCTATGCTGCTATTCAAATAGCTTTTAAATTATGTTAGTATACTTCATGCTAGCATCTTTTAAATAAAGACTTTTTAAACAGCTGTCTCCAGTGTACCCACAGTGGGTTCATTCATGCTGGAATACACGTAGGAGAATCTGCTATGAATCATGGAGAAGCATTGCTTTAATATAGTGCAACACAAGAAAGAGCAAATAAAATAATGAAAACACAAAAGAGTTCAACTTTTGAGGCTGTTTATTCTGCAGCAATTTCAGCACAAGCCATGCTGATGGCTTTTCTAATGCCTTAAATCAAACAGCAGGTATCTGTGGCCTTAAGGTAAAAAATATTAAACATCTACCAGTTTTTAGACTTGAAACATTGCAGTAATCTTGTCTGAGGGGAATTCTTAGTAGTGTTCCTCTGGGAAGCTCTGTCTTGCTGTCATGTGGGGTTGCAGACATTTTCACCTATGCACATATGGCTGTCACTTTGTGATAGTGACCAATCACAAACAACTGAAACTCATGTTCAACAACCAAAGTTTTCAGCCACCAGTTTGCTGATCAAATTGAATGCTCAAAATTCATATCCATAACAATAAAGTAATTTATCACTTGGGAAAGATCTATCTTGCAGACCACTTGTTCTGACGCCTTTTAGCAGCCAAAAAACCCTCCACACAGAAACAGCAGTTGCTCATGTAAATTTTCTCAACATTCTTGTTTTTCTAAGAGAGACAAGGTGGGTGAGGTAATAGCTTTTATTTTACCACCTTCTGCAGGTGAAAGAGCCAAGCTTTCGAGATACATGGAGCTAGTCTTCTGGTCTGGGAAAAGTTATTAGAGTGTCACAGCTAAATACAAATTGGAACAGATTGTTTTGCAAAAGTAGCTAACACATATTCTTAGAAACCATTCAAGGTGAAGTTCAAAGTGAACAGCTCTGCTGTCATAGGACAAAAAAGTGGGGTTAGTGGGTTACAGATGGTTGTAATAAGCCATAAATCCAGTGTCTTTATTAAGACCATGGTTTTTAGTGTGTACAAAGTTATGAATTTAAGCTCCCAGGCTTGTCTTTTGAAGATGTTGAGCACGTTTCCTTTGAGGATGAAAACTGAGAGGTCAGATATGGAGTGCTCATTTTCTGAAAAGTGTTCACCCATGAGTAATATGGTGTTTTTATCTTTTATCATTTTCAATGTGAGTTCATTTGAGAGTGTGGTGATTATTTGGTTTCACATACGTAGTTGTTATGGGGCATTTAGCGGTATCATTCTGAGTACTTTTCCCAGACCAGAAGAAGAGCTCTGTGTAGCATAGGCGCTGAGTTTTACTTTTCCCCCGGGGTGCTCTGCCCCGAGGCTCCACTCCCACTCCACCCCTACCCCAAGGACCTGCCCTTGCTCCGCTTCTTCCGGTTGCTGCTCCGCCCCCTCCCCAAGGCCCCACCCACCAGCTGCTTGCTGCTCTCTGCCCTCCCCGAAATCCCTCCCCAAGCCGACAAACAGCTGATCAGCAGCATCGCCCAACACCTTTGGCTGGTGGGTGCAGGACACCCACTGTTTTTTTTTCTGTGGATGCTTCAGCCCACAAAATACCCCCAGAGTCAGCAGCTATGCTGTGTAGCTCGAAAGTTTGTCTCTTTCAGCACCAGAAGTTGATCCAATATAAGCTATTATCTCATCTGCCTTGTTTCTCTAATATCCTGGGACCAACAGGGCTACAACTACACTGCAAACAACTTTGTTCCTAAAGCAATGAATGATATCATCTGACACATAAGAACTGCCATTCTGTTGGACATAAACTGATTATAAACTATCATTGAAATGATGCCAGACCAATAATGCAAATGTTTATCTGCATGTTGATGGCATCAGATGCCAGAAGTACAAGAGTAATATGATCTTTAAACATCACAAAAAAGATAAACTTACACTCAAAGCTCTAAGCCTCAGACCATAATGTACACCCCTGTGACACAATGCTGCTTTTGTTTCATTTCCTGTGGTATCACACAATTGACTTAACTCCTGAAGGCCAACAAAGTACATTGCAATCCAAAGTGTTCTTGAGAGAAAAAGTCTAATTCCCAAGATTAAACCACAAAACTGAATTCTATATAAAAATCCTACTGATTTTGTCAAGTTGCTTACCCTTGATAAATAACTATGAACTACTCAACACCACATTCAGAAAACCAGTGATGTCCAAGCAAGGCAAGTCTATTCAATATATGAAGTGTTAGCAGTCATCAAAACACACAATGGCCCACCATTCCAAAGCACCTAGTTTAACACAATTTGCTTTGTATCTTGGTTTCCATCATTAGAAAATCTTGCCACATTGGCCAGCAACCAAAATAAAACTGAATACTTCATTAGGACACTCAAGAACATTCAGTGTATCTCCATGATAGCTGGCACTGATGTAAGAAATTGTATCCATGTATTATTAGCTCCTCAGGTTACACTTCATCGTTTGATTAGTGCTATTATCTACCATTCTGTTTGGCCTGCAACACAGAACCAGATTGCCCAAGGTAAAAACACCCACCTCTGATGAGTCCATAAGGGTATGCATCACACAAGCAGATGTGAAAATAAAAGAATACGCAGAAGCAATCCAGAAGATTCCACTTCTAAACACTGGTGATGTGGTGCTCCTCAAGAAAACACAACAAACTATCCACCCTCTATCACACTGACTCTCACTTTGGCCATCAAAATAAAAGGATGTTAACCAACAGAAGTAAATATGAGGTGATTTGCTATATCCACCTTGTTAAAATGCAGTTCTACACAAAAAATTGGTTCCATAAAGGCTACATAATGGAGTTCCATTTTAATTGTTTCTCATAATTTATTTAGCAGATTTGCACAGTTGTAACTCATCTTGAGATCTGAAAGTCAAGTGAGGTTTTTTCCTTCTCAAACATCAAGAATAATGCAGGCCAAATGCTGGACTGCAGGCCAACACTCTGACCTAAGCCAGCAAAACACGTAATCACATGCTTAACTTTAGGCATGTGAATAGTTCTATTGAGGTCAATGGGAGCGCACAGCATCTTGTTGGATAAAGCCCTTACTTCTAGGAAACACTAGTGTCTTCAGATTTGGCCTTCGTTACAGCTCTACACCCTCTTTGCCCTCAGTGGGGTGGCAGAGTTTGGCCGTCCATTTGGAATGTAGTTAACAGTCCTTAGTTACTAATGTGCAAGCACCAATAGAATCAGGCTCACTACCTCTTGTCTGTGTTGCTTTTGCTACCAAGTGTAAATTTTAGGAAGCAGATCTGTTGAGTGAAAAAATGTCCCACATTTACAAAGTCCCTTTTCAGAGTACAAGTGCACTTAAGCCATGATCACAGCCAAGACTTTCAATGAGAGATAGGCATCTAACCTGTTTAGGAGCTTTTGAAAAATCCCACTAGGTGCTTATCTACACCTTTAGGTGTCTAAATACCTTTACAACTGGCCCCTGCATCTTGACCCAGTTCTGGAAAATGGTGATATCATTACATTCCCACATCAGACCTTTTTCCTGACAGCACTTCCACCTGAGCTGAGCTGCTCTGTGCCATGCCCAGTGAGTTGCCTGAGCTTCAATAAACAGACCACAGGCTACTGATTGGTTTTGGCAACTATAACACATGAACAGAAGCCTGTTTTTACAGTTAGCAAAAGAAAGGATGTATCATTCTGAGTAGGTTCCCTCCAGCTTTCTAGGTTGATCCTAGAGAATCTATCTGTATATTGCCCAGTGTATGCCAGAACAAACCTGTGCATGTACTTAGCATTTTGTGCATTCAGTACAAAAATGATTAATTTTATGTACCTCATTATCAAGTCTCAAGAAACTTCCAGTAACCTGGAACAAAATATCTTGCTCTCCAAACAGCTTTAATAAACCCAAGCAGATTTTGACCTAACATTTTACTTCATTTGGAGGCAACACATTCAGATATAGTAACCTCTAGAACACACACTACCACTATAATGAAACAAATGGACTTTCTCCATTGAAAGCTATCCTTAGTGGCAGTTCTCCATTGTGACTCTCACCTCTGTTAATACAAGTTAGGCAAGAGCATCAAGGCTAGAATTGCCCAGAGTGTCCATTGTTCCAGATGTCTTTTCTTTTTTATTTGCAAATATTATAAATGTATCTTGTCTATATTTAAGTGCCCTCTATCACTCTGCTCTAAAATGCATTAGAGTTACACCAAAGTGTTTCAAAGTTTGTGCTTCACAGCAGTAAGTTTCCGTGTATATTTTCATCTGCAAAAAATCACAATGTCAAACTCATATGGGTCTGAATCTCAGTTTCCTCATTCTTGTGCTCCCCATATTCTGGGACCACGAAGGGGTTGGTCTGTCCCCCTGTATACATTAAAGCAGCCTTGGAGCTGCTCCAACTTGTACTTTGTTTCCCATAGCCCTCTCCAGTAGGCGATGGGTCCAGGGCTGATGCAGAGGCTTTATGACAGCTCTACATCAAGGAGTGAGGTCATCTCTACAAGTGGATTTGCAATGGGTCTTTTCCACTCACTTTAAACTCATGCCAAAGCAGCACAAAAGAGATTTTACTACAAATTAGCATCAGACTCTATATGTTGAAGAAAGTAAAATCATGTTGTTAGTGATTTGATTCCATTCCTATGACTATACTGACCTCTAGTGACTACAGTTCTGATTAGACTTTTTCACAGGCAAATCCATTTATATTTTTCTTAATTTTAATTTTTTTAAATCAAATATTTATATGCTGTAAAATTTGTACTAATGATCACCTCCACTGGGAGCTCACTGCCTTAAATCCCTATACTAAAGTATCACCAAGTTTCTGGTACAATTTTGTTCGAACTTTAAAGACCAGCTGTATAAGGCAACACATTTGTGTTGGTCCTTTGGGTGTCCAATAAAGAGAGATTTTGATGTATTACTTATATATACAGCTTATTTCATGTTACAATGCTGTTTATATCCCTGGAGTTTATACCCCTGTTTATACCCCTGGAATTATTGCTCTGAAATGTAGGATCTCAGGAGGGAATTTTTACAGGTTTTTATAAAACACAGGTAATGGCATTTTTTAGTCTACTAACTATCTAAAATGCCTAACCTATTTTATTAATAGGATACCAAAGACAAAGCCAATCAGCTATAAGAGGGTTAAGTAATACAGTAGGAGAGGCCCTGGTGATTTGGAAATAACAGTACCAGACATTGTTTCATTTTTGTTTGTTTGTTTGTTTTTTAATGAATCCTAAGACTATTTTCCAGCTGTGACAAAGACCTTAGCTCGGGATCTGATCCTGCAAAGTGCTGAATACTCTCAATTCTGACTGACTTTAGTGGTAGTTAAAGGCACTTAGCACCTCACCAGAAGTGTTCAGTACCTAAATATCAAGCTTTATATTTATTCTTTAAAGATTGTTTTTTTGTCACTAACTGAGACTTAACATGGTAATGAACATGGGGATCATGTTTGTAACATCTTCCTTTAAGTTAACATTTACCAAGGGGCTTGTACACACTAGCACTTACTTCAGTATAACTTAATTCACTCAGGAATATGGAAAAGTCACCCCTCTGAGCGACGTACATTACACTGACCTAAGCGCCAGTGTGGACAGTGCTACGTCGGTGGGAGAAGTTCTCCTGCCAACATAACTACTGCCGCTTGGGGAGGTGGAGTAATTATGCCAATGGGAGAGCTCTCTCCCATCAGTATAGGATGTCTGCACTAGCAGCGATACAGTGGCGCAGCTACATCGGTACAGCTGCGCCGCCGTAGCAATTCTAGAGTAGACTAGCCCCAAGTAATTACAGATAGAGTTTTATAGTTGATAACATTTTAAAAACCCTAGTTCTCAGTTAGGCTATGTCTACACTACAAGTACTACAGCAGCACCGTTGCTCTAGTGCTGTAATGCGGACACTTACTACAGAGACAGGAGGAGTTTTTCCATCGCTGTAGTCAAATCTCCTTTCCAAGAGGCAGTAGCTAGATCATTGGAAGAATCTGTCCATCGAGCCAGCTGCGTCTAAATAGGAGTTAGGATAGCTTAACTATGTTGCACTGGGAATGAAAGTTTTTCACAACCCTGAATAATGTAGCTAAATTGAACTAACTTTTAGGTGCGTATCAGGCCATAGTAAAAATAAAATAGATTTTGGAATGCAAAAGGCATTAAGGGCCTGATCCAAAACTCACTGATATAAATAAGAGAGTAAGAGCATTTCAGAGATATGTTTCAGAGTGGTAGCCGTGTTAATCTGTATCAGCAAAAACAATGAGGAGTCCTCGTGGCCACAAGGACTCCTCATTGTTTTTCAGAGATATGTGGATCACAGTGGAGCCAAAACTGGGAATTAGGGACCTAAACCCAAAATTTAGAGGCCTAAACCATGGGTTTAGGTGCCTAAGAACCTTTGTGGATCCCACCCTAAGTCCCCTAGTTTGAAGTTGTTCACAGACCCTATAATACAGATCAAGACTGTCTTTGCCTGTTTATCAAGACTGTCTATCTTACAGATCAAGACTGTCTCTGAACTGCTGCTCTGCTTCACTAAATCCAGCTAGCCACATCCATTCTCATTATTAAGTATGTCCTACAGCATTTGGGCAAACAAAATAGAAGGAGGCTGCATTCAAGGATCTTTTCTCTGTAGAGATCAAAGATCTGGTTTAGAATCAATCTGTACTTTACAGCCAGGATCACAGTTAAAAATGACTTGAATAGTCCAACTTTCAAACTAGGGTTAAACTTCAACACTATACTGAATAGACTGCAGATCTCATAAATACACAAGAAGTATGTAGGGGTTTTTTTTTTGCATTTTTATCAGTTTTGAAACCATACAGTGTACACTTCCTGCATCTTATTTTTAGAAATTGCATTTTATCATCTTTGAATCTCCAGTCTGAAGCAGGTGATAATCTCATTTCTTGAATTTGCATTTTTATCATTTTTTATTGTAAATTGTATGATGGATTGTACTTCACTTCTTTATTTTCTCAAAGTCTCTTTCTTTCTCTTTTTCACTTGCTTCCATTTCTTCTTGGATCTGTAGCCAAAATACACAGCATATTTTTGTATAATTTATTGTTATAAATCTCCATGTCCTTTTAAAGACTTATTAAGTGTTGGAGCATTTAGCACTTATAACAGTTTATTACAATAAAGAGAAAATATTCACTCAATATAACTGACGCATTTTCAAAATGCCTCACAGATTTTTTTTCTCCAACATCTTTGCAAATAGATCTTTAAGCACTGTCTGAATGTGTGTGTGTGTGAGCGCATTAAAAATGCATATCACACATAGAATTTATGCAATAACATTTGGGAAAATGTGGGCAGCTTTGTAAATGGGAAAACCTGAAGGGCAGAGATTATTTAGGAATTACAATCAGACCACCACTGAAGCCTGATCCTTCACTGGAAACATTGATTCACTCAGGGACATCATTTCCAGCATTTAAGAGCAATTCAGTTCACCATGTCTGTGAGTGTTCGCAGACTACTTAAAAGATATCTTCTGAAACTAGCAATCTTGGGGACCATATAAGACTGTATGCCACAGAGGAAGAAGAACCTGCCCTGCATCACCTAGCAATTTCCATGGCTGGAGACAATGGGAGGATCACAGAGATTCCACAAGCTCCAGCGCTGTATTGCCACTTATGGATTGGGATGGGCTCCGGGTCCGATATAGACACTGTAGTGAAGATGTATGGACTTAGGTTTCAGTTCAGCAAGGTATTTGAGCATATGCCTAATTTTAAGCCTAAATAGCCACACTACTTATGTGCTTAAGCAGTTAGGCACGTGCTTAAATATTTTGGTGAACAGAAGTCTTAGAAAGCAAAGGGAGGGTGAGGAAGGGTGCCAATTGTGATGACAACCTGCCATGGATTGTCAGAAGGGACTGAGACATCCTGCATTCAATGCATCAGCTCTACCGCTTGAGCTACAGGACTTAGTCCCCTAGCTTGCAGCTGTTGCTTTCTCATTAAGGTGTTCTTTGGAGAAACCACTGAAGGGGGATAAAGACCCACACTGTAGTAATGTGGATTACATAACCATAGTACTTGGTCCAGCACTCAAGCCAACAGCTACTCCATACAGTAATAACAGCATAGTGGCTCCTGACTTTAGAGGAAGTCATGTATCTTGCCAAAAGTGGGAAACCATGAGATATTGGGTAAAAGGACGTGGTCTCAAAATAAAAGGGCAGACAACTCTCTTGGATTTTTCAGCACCCCTCAGAAAACAGTCATCTTAAGGTAGGTGCCTGGGTAAAAGCTTCTTCCAGATTCTAGCTGGAGAGAGAATTAAAACAGATATGTCATCTTTACTATATTACATTGCACTGAAAGTAATGCTCTCAAATAGGTACCTGAATGGATTTTTTCAGATTTAGAGTATGCTTTTGTATGGGGGCTTCTTTTTCTCCACGCTGGTGAATTATAGGATGCTGAAGTCCATTTGTCTGTAAAGAAATATATTTCTTGATTTACATTTTCACTTACAATTACAGTAAACTGCTTCTCATTCTGCTACTCATGTTACAAAAATATTAGCTACAATATCAACTGACACAACAAAAGCCATCTCCAAAATATAAAATAATTTAAACTTTAAACAGAGACAGAGGGCTTGTCTACACAGTGCCTTGGTTCACACCAGATGGCATGTAAACTCTAAAGTGCACCAGCATGTTGTGCAGTAACTGGCTTGGATGGCCCCTGTTGGCATGCACTAAAAATTCCCAATAGCACATTATATTAATACCATTTCAAACAGTACTACATTAATATGCACTAGGGAACTTTTGGTGTCCGCCAGCTGGGCTGGACATGGAGGTGGATTTGTGCTGCACACTCTAAAGATGGGAGAACTACTCCTCAAGAGAATGTTGTCTGACTTTAATTGGCAACTTCCACAGAAGTGCATGAAAATTTTCATTTTTACCTGTAAATATTGCAATGAGACCTGCTTATTACAATTATATTGGGTCAAATTCTGCTCTTGGTTTTTCATAGACTCCAAGGGAAGCAGAAGGGACCATTGTGATCATCTAGTCTAACCTCCTGTATAACACAGGCTATAGAACTTCCTCAAAACAATTCCTAGAACAGATCGTTTAGAAAAACATCCAATCTTAAAATTGTCCATGATGAAGAATCCACCATGACCCTGGATAAACTGTTCCAATGGTTAACTACTCTCACTGTTTCTAGGTGATGGAGAAGCCACCATGATGCTTTGTAAGTTGTTCCAGTGGTTATTTACTTTCACTGTTAAAAATTAATGCTGTATTTCCAGTCTCAATTTGTCTAGCTGGTTATACTAATTTGGTGGAGTTGCACTGGCGTAACTGAGGTACTTGACCAATTATATGGACGATCTTCTTCTAGGCAAGGAATCCTGTGTAATCAGGAGCTCACCTGTAGATGGATTCGGCTTGGATTCTTTGGTAACACTGACATTACTGTAGGTCATGTTTGTTGATCTTCCAGGTTCTGGAGAATTCAAGGAAATACTTCTCCCAATGGCTCTTTGAGATGGAACATAAGAAGTATTTTCAGCATCCTTGCTTTGATCATTTTGTTGGCAATTTGTTTTACCTTTTGGATTTGAAGCATGCATTGCTGCAAGGGGGAAAACAATATTATGCTAAATTTGATAGATGCTATTCAATGTTTGACATACTATGTCAGAGAGAAGGGCACACAGAGTATGTCTACACCATGTTTTGGAGCGAGTCTCCCAACCCCAAGGGGGTTCCACTAGCATTCTAAAAACAGCTGTGGAGACAGTGCTTTGAAGTTCCAGCTTGGGCTGGAGCTTGGGCTCTGATGCCTAGCGAGGAGGGTGTGCTTCTACGGACAGGGAGTTATTAACTTAAAACAAATTAACCAAATGATTTCTCAAAATACCTTTGCCTGCAAACATGCTGAATGAGTTTTTTGGTTCTTCAGAAATCCATTTCTTTTTCTTCACTCCTTTAAAGTGACGCTTCTTTACTGGCTCAGTGTGGCTCACTGCTAAGGGAGAAAAATAAAACAAATTTATTTTTTGAAAAAACACATTATTTAATAAAATTGCCTCATTAAAGTAGTAGAGTGCTGAATTAAAACAAGAATAACTTCCTCACATTTTACATACACTCTCTGTTGGATACAGACCTTTCTTTTATGTGCTAAAAAACTGATTCTGAAAACAGTAATTATAGTAAGAATATCAATAAATATCATCCTTAAGAGTAAAATCATAATGGTGCTAAAAAGTTATGTTGATTCTATTAGAAAAAAAAGTTCTCAAAATTTGGGCATCAAACCTCAAGCTTATTTTAGGAAACTAGGTGTTATTAGAGTACATAACAGATATTTCTGGCCCAAATTCTGGCTCAAAAGGTGTCCATATATGCCAGCCAAAAAATCTGAGACAATACAACATATATTTTAAGGAGGGCAGATATTTGCTGTAATACACACATATGTTCCCTGACTCTAACCCATGGATTTTATGTAAGCTTGTTTGAACAGGAGGTCCTTTACAAAAGTGTGTGTGTTACACCCACAGCAGAATTTTATGCATGTTGACCCAAAACACAGCATAGCAACTATGGAATGAGCTATTGTGCAACATATAACTGACCCTCATATGTCCTTGGCCTTGTCAGTCAGCTGGTCTAGATGAGACACTGATAATTATGATACTTAACATATGAAAGAAAAGTCTTCCCTCTGTGTTTACACCAAGAGTAAGGAGATTGAGTAAGGGAAGGGCAGAATCTCACATCCTGCATTCCATGGCAACTATCAAACTCTATGACCTTATGTCCCCTGCTCCACTACAGAAATCCAGGGCTTTGTCTGCTTTCACATCCAGCTGATCAGCATAAGCACTACCTTTTGCTCCTATCAGTTCAGGCCAAAATATAGTGCAAATTATGGTCCCAATTTAGCAAGGTACTTTACCATGTGCCTAATCTGAAATACGAGAGTAGTTCTTAGGTAGATTTAATCATGTGCTCAAGTGCTTAGATGAATCAGGGCCTTACATTGGTATTCATTAGGGTCCTGATTCTTTGAGATGCTATGCGCCCTCAATTCTCATCGACTTTCACTGTAATTGAGAGTGATCTCCTCCTCCCAGGATTAGATCTTTGGGCTTTAGGAAGATAAAGCTAATTAGCAAGCTGATACTGTTTATATTGAAGTCATTGGGAGCAAGATTGCCCTAACCCAATAAAAGTGCTTTCATCATTTAGTATGATGAAAGAAACCACATTGTTGATGGGACTTCACCAATTCACTCAAAGTGTGTGGAATATAACAGATGTCATTTAGGTCCTGCCTCAAGTGTCCAGTGTAATTACAAAGGAAGCAAAAATGTTTTCCAAAATTACAAAACGCAAAAATAATGATTCATACCTTTCACATCTGAACGTCTGGATGTAATTAATTCTTTTTCTCCAGTTAATGTTTCACTTTGCTTCCCTCCAACAAATATGCTCCTTTGTAGTATATAACAATCACCTCCTGCAAAAAATTATGATGCATCACCAAATTATAAATAGAGACATGGTATGTTTCATTTTAAGATAAACTTGATTGTACTGTGTTTAAAATGCAGAATCCAACCTTTTCACTTTATTCTTTTTTATCATTTAATTTGTATTAGTTTTTGGTTAGATTCATATAGAATAGTAAGAACATAAACATGAAAAACAAATAGAAAGCAGTTATGTAAAAATGTGTATATAAAAGTCAGATAGATGAAAAATATATTTAATATTCTTTTAATTTATACCTCTCAGTATGAATGTACATTTCCATAATTAATTCTCTCTCTGAATTAACTCTTGATTAACCAAATACAAAGCACCAGGACAACAGGCAATAAGATATTAAACATAAAAACAAAAACATACATTGCTTATAATACATACAGGGCTCAGGAAAGTGATACAATTTATAAAATGCTACCAAAAACCCTATTATTTCTGCTATTACTTACATCTGATATGTTTCTGGTATGATCAATGATTTTTTTTGCAAAAAAATGCAGTAAAATTAATATATCTGGATTTCAGTAAAGCATTTGACACAGTACCACATGGGAAATTATTAAACTGGAGAGGATGGGGTTTCAAAAGAAAAGGAGATAACCAATGATAGGTAAATATAAATGCGTGTGGTGTCCAAGTTCATCCTTAATGACTGAAATCCTGATCCTGTACTGAGATCTCTAAGCAGACTCCTATGAAAATGGGCACAAGGATTTGCCCACATGGAACAGCTTGCAGGATTGGGGCCTTAATACTTTCCCATGTGACTGCCAAAAACAAGTCTGTTCAGCTTTACTGAAGATATTCTCTCAAACATAGCAATTTCTGAAAGTTTAGTATACCCCTATTATATCTGACTGTCATGCTTGTTTATGTTGATGCTGTGTGAGCTTCTTTGCAGCCAGGGTAGCTCTAAGAAACAATTTTTTTTTCAAAATTAAATTAAAATCCAATTGAGTGGAGTCACCAAACTGAAAATATTTTTTCACTATGTTACTGAGATGGGTGGAATCCAAATACAACAGTAATATTTTTTTATTATTATTAACAGTATTAACAGAAAGAAAAAGACTTTACAGAAAATACAGAAATAAATTCCATGAAAGGTATATTTGGAAATTATTTTATCTACCAAAGGATATTAGATAATGAGAACACATATTTTAAAGTTTCATAGTGGTAGCCGTGTTAGTCTGTATCAGCAAAAACCACGAGGAGTCCTTGAGGCACCTTAGAGACTAATAAATTTATTTGGGCATAAGCTTTCATGTGCTAGAACCCACTTCATCAGATGCATGGAGTGGAAAATACAGGAGCACGTATGAATACATGAAAAGATGGGAGTTGCCTTACCAAGTGTCAGAGTAGCAGCCATGTTAGTCTGTATTTGCAAAAAGAAAAGGAGTACTTGTGGCACCTTAGAGACTAACAAATTTATTTGAGCATAAGCTTTCGTGAGCTACAGCTCACTTCATCGGATGCATTTGGTGGAAAATACAGAGGGGAGATTTATATACGCACACAGAGAACATGAAACAATGGGTTTTATCATACACACTGTAACTATTTCCCCATGTTATTTCTCCCCACCACCCCACCCCCCACTGTTCCTCAGATGTTCTTGTTAACTGCTGGAAATAGCCTACCTTGCTTGTCACCTTGAAAGGTTTTCCTCCTCCCCTCCCCCCCCCGCTGCTGGTGATGGCTCATCTTAAGTGATCACTCTCCTTACAGTGTGTATGATAAAACCCATTGTTTCATGTTCTCTGTGTGTGTATATAAATCTCCCCACTGTATTTTCCACCAAATGCATCCGATGAAGTGAGTTGTAGCTCACGAAAGTTTATGCTCAAATAAATTTGTTAGTCTCTAAGGTGCCACAAGTACTCCTTTTCTTCTTACCAAGTGTGAGGTCAGTCTAACAAGATAATTCAATTAACAGCAGGATACCAAGGGAGGAAAAATAACTTTTGTAGTGGTAATGAGAGTGGCCCATTCCAAACAGTTGACAAGAAGGTCTGAGTAACAGTAGGGGGAAATTAGTATGGGGGAAATTGGGTTTAGGTTTTGTAATGACTCAACCCTCCCAGTGGGTTCTAGACCACGAAAGCTCACGCCCAAATAAATTTGTTAGTCTCTAAGGTGCCACAAGGACTCCTCGATATTTTTAAGTAATTACCTCCATTTTCAAAGGCACCAGGATCAGTCCTGGTGTTACCATCTAATGATGCTGTTACCTCTCCTTGTCTTTCTATAATATTAAACTTTGTTGGAACTGTAACACCATCACCTAGAAATGAAGCAGAGGGATTTTTTTGGCTTAGTTATGTGGAGTCAGTGCATTTGTGGTACATAAATGAGCTTGGGAGAGTAAAGGAAGTTACGGATAGCACTTTGCAACATGGACATTTTTGCACACTGATTTTATGGATAGACACATCTGCGAGCATTTCTGAATTATGAGTAAAACTTGCATGAATGCTTAAAGGCTTAATAGAATTAAATCTCACAGTATAAAGTTGAGGATAAACCCCTATCTCTGACAGAGGTATTCAAAAAATACAATGTATTAAAACTTTTGAATTGTTTTGGTGAGCAAACCATGTTTATTGCACATATATCAAACATATTTAATTGTACTGCCAATGGTTAGCCACTTCACTTCAGCATAATTAATTTAATTCTACTTGTATTATTTCTTTCTGTAAACAATGACAGATCATGAGCACATTTTTATTCATCTGCAGATCTGGTCAAAATTCAGACCTATGAAAGGAAGCATCCTCATAGAATGCAACTGCTCCAGTCTCCTGGCAAATCCACAGAGTTCATATTCCACAGACACTCCACAGCCAGACCCAGGGAGGTGGGATTCTATGATGGGGAACGTGGGCAGTATGTTTTAATAAATTCCCTGACTTTTGTCTGGCACAGATCATACCTGGTCTTAACAGGAAAGATCTGCTTAGGGCCTCTGGGGCCTCAGTGGACATTTCTACACTGCCTCTGTGAGCAATCCCACTCCTGGTCCACAGACACGTGGTAGATGGGCTCATGTTAGAGCTTTAAAAATAGCTGTGTAGACATTGTAACTAATGCTGAAGCTTGGGCTCTGAAGCGCTGTCTACACAGCTATTTTTAGAATGCTAGCATAAGCCCCCACTAACACAAGTCTGTGGACTCAGGCTGGGAGGCTCACTCCCAGATGCAGTGTAGACATACACAGTGAGGTTAGATTAAGGGTCCAAGTTAGTGCTGCTTTTGCTAATGAATATCATAAAAATGAACAGAACCTGACTGCATCCCAAGAAGTACAGTGAGACGTGATATTCATAAGTGACTGCTTTGTGCCATTATAAACCTTCCTTTTTGAAGATAATGTCACTCTCCTCCCACATCACTCTCCATGACTTAATCATTGGTTTAGAATACATTTCTGCTAACCTCTCCTTAAATGTTCTCCTTTCCACTTTTATTAATCATCTGGGTGCTGTGTAATGTAACTAATGCACATGAAATATACATTACACAATTCCTGTGAAGTGCCACAACACACAGGCTATAGGAGGGCTGCAAAGAGGTTAATATTATAGCTACTCAGTTCACATGAATAATGTTTATGAATATAATCTATGGTATTTCTAAGGGCCTATCACTGTGATATCTAAGCCCTTGAATTCTCATTAGAAATACCACCTCAAAAGTACTTTAATGGAAATATCTCTACTCCCAAGACAGAATTCAGAGGATATTGTGCAGAGAAACTATTTTTCTCTCTCTTCACTCCTATTAAAAAGGCTAAATTGGTAAAAACCAGAGGTCCAAAAATATCATACTTTTACCAACCAATATTATCTCAGATTATCTCTATCTGAACCAAAATAATATAGGTTTCAGAGTAGCAGCCATGCTAGTCTGTATCCGCAGAAGGAAAAGGAGTACTTGTGGCACCTTAGAGACTAACAAATTTATTTGAGCATAAGCTTTCGTGAGCTACAGCTCACTTCATCGGATGCATTTTGTGGCACCTTAGAGACTAACAAATTTATTTGAGCATAAGCTTTCGTGAGCTCACGAAAGCTTATGCTCAAATAAATTTGTTAGTCTCTAAGGTGCCACAAGTACGCCTTTTCTTTTTGCAAAATAATATACTCTCTTTCACTTTGCAGTTCTTCATTATTGTTCACTATCTTCCTGCTTCAATTTTCTTTATATGTAATTGTAGATCCAGATGGTTATCCATGAAGTTTTCTATTATGTTGTAAACAACTTTATGGCAATGATAAATGTGCTACTCTCACTTATATACTAACATCTCACTTCTTTCTCAAACACTTTAATGACCAACACACTAATTACACTAACGTCCAGGAATGTTCAGAGCATAAATTATTCTGTTAAGAAGCAGCAATACTATCACCTATTATAATAATAAAAGCTGACATTGATTTTTGCAGGCATACCACCTGGCTAACGGGAAAAAAGAAAAACTCTAAAATCTTGAGTGGGATACATGTTCATTAATTCATGTCCCTTGGAGCTCAGATGTGTTGTAGCAGGTCCAATAAAAAAAGAGATTGTAACCTTATTTCAAAAGATACTAGAAAACAAATTGTAGCAGAGATGCATGCCATGAAATGCAGGAAAGTACCAGATGTTAACCTTGGCTTTACTCAATTGACCTGGCCTTATTCCATCATGCTGTAGTCAATGCAGGTGTCACATCCTCATCACCATGTCTATGCTGTTTCCATTTAATTAAAAAAGTCACAAAAATATTTCTATTGATTTTATTTTGTATAATTCTTTTTTTCTAAATTTGCAAAACCTAATATTTGGATCTAAACTACCTGATAGTTTCTTTCTATGTAATTACATATATACAAACATTATTCTTAAAGTGAAAAGCATTACCACTCAAGTACTTACCTTCTTGTAAATCTCTGCCAGTTTCCATGGGTTTCAATAGCTCATTATTCAGTGTTGAAGACATGATTTTTGCTGACTGGTTCTCCTGAGGAGTCTGAATTCTGTAATATTCTCCTACTCATGCCCCCCAAAAGAAAGAAAAAAATGTCCTTACTCACTGATTATATTAATAT
Source organism: Dermochelys coriacea (assembly GCF_009764565.3). Classification (NCBI taxonomy): domain Eukaryota; kingdom Metazoa; phylum Chordata; order Testudines; family Dermochelyidae; genus Dermochelys; species Dermochelys coriacea. The sequence continues at coordinate 274,639,331 of NC_050068.2, read as the reverse complement.
TTTTAAATGATCAATAATTAGATATTTACCAGATTTATAACACATCTCCTTTATTGCTTTTTCTTCCTCAATGTCTGCCGGAGTTTTTGTCAATAAATAAGAGGCATCTATAGGAAATATTTTTAAAAGAGAGAACTATACCTGAGTACAGACACTTCAAGATTTGTTAATGCACTATTCATAAATATAAACAATTTCATTATAAAATGAAGGAACTTCCCCCTGCCCCCCTTTCCTGTTGCTAGTTTATCCAAGCCCTCTGCTTTCTGGGCAGAAAAACTATTGCTTACTGACAGATATTTTCATGACCAATATTGTCTTAGTTACAATGAAAGTCAAAAGGTTGACCATTATTGATGTTTATTTTAGATGATGATTAAATTAAAAGTAATTCTAAAGCCTTTCTTCAGTCCTCTCAAAACAACCATACAATCACACATAAAAGGAAGTGATCCTGAAGGGGCAAATAAATACTTGAGCTGAATGACCTATTTATTCTCTGATAAGCTATCTGAGGATGCACTGAGCATATTTTGCACATTCATAAGACACTTGGCTAACACTTTGTCTACATAAGGAAGCTGCACAGATATAATTAACAATTTGTTTTTTAACCGATTTAGTCAATTCAGTGCAAACCCATGTTTGGACACTCTTATTTCAGTTTAAGAGTGACTTAGTTCAGTAGCTCAACCAAAATAAGACTGTCTATGTAGGGGTGAGAAATAAAACTGATTTAAAATAAAGTGGTGCAACTTTCTTACGTAGACAAGCCCTGTGGCTATGACCCTGGCTCTAGGTTGAATAGTTGTATGCAACTATATGCAAGCAGCCTCTTCAAAAAGGTAAGTACACACTAAAGGCATGGCTACACTTGCAGATGTAGAGTGCTTTGAGTTAAACCAGCCTTCATAGAGCGCAGTAGGGAAAGTGCTGCAGTCTGTCCACACAGACAGCTTCAAGTGCATTGGCGTGGCCACATTTGTGGCACTAGCAGCGGCATTGGGAGTGGTGCATTATGGGCAGCTATCCCAGCATGCAAGTGGCTGCAACGTGCTTTTCAAATAGAGAGGTGGGGAATGGGGTGGAGTGTGACAGGGAGTGTGTTGTGTGTATGTGGGGGGAGAGAGAGTGGGTTTTGGGGGGCTGAGAGCATGTCAGCATGCTGTCTTGTAAGTTCAGATAGCAGCAGACCCCCTTCCCTCCACTGCCTCTCTCACACACAGCATTCCACATGGTTGCTGTGGTTGCTTTGTCTCGGAGGAGATAAGCAGTGGCCTGTCAGAAACGGAGCTTTCAAAGGGCATTTCTGCATTCCTACAGCTGATTCCAAACAATGACAAGAGTGGCCACTTGACTTAAGGGGATTATAGGATGCTTCCGGAGGCTGATTAGAGTCCAGTAAAGCAACACCTCGTTCACACTGGCGCTGCGGCTCTCCAACTGGGGTGCAGCAAACGTTATTCCACTCGCCGAGGTGGAGTACCAGCAGCACTGTAGCCACAGAGTCAGAGCGCTCTATGTGCCTTGCCAGTGAGGACAGGTAGTGAGCTAGTGCACACGGGGCTCCTTTATTGCGCTGTAACTTGCAAGTGTAGCCAAGCCCTGAGACAGCGACTAATTCAAAAGCAGCAGGTCAGGGAGTAAAGTGAGAAAGGGTATGCAATTTACACAGAATTTCTTTTACAAAAACGAATGTAGAGTAAAATCCCTGTCCAGATGGGCAGTTCCTATCTCTTCAAGCAAATATTGCCATTACCACTCAAAGAATTAATCCAGTTCAACTTTAAATGGGGAAAATATAGCCCATACACCCCATTTTCTCTCCTTAAATGTCCCTGTTATAGGCCTTTAAAATCAATTTGGCACAAAAAGATGGCAAAGGCAAAAATAGAAGCAAGTCAAATGAATTAGTTCAAGAGGAAGCTGCACACATCTTTAGAACTGGACTGCCCAAGGGCGCAGTCACAAACTAGACTTTTGGGTTAGATATTTTGAGCGATAGCATGGATTGTATTTACTAGAATGATAAAGAATTATGAGCTTCATATTTCTCTCCAGTTCTTAATTACTAGATATTCTTTTCCTGCTTCTCATGCAAAACTATCAATACAGGGCCTATGATACCACCTTTCTCGAGTACAAGCAGTATACAGACCATAGGGGCCTTATATACACAGCATGGCAAAACAGGCCAGAGGGATGTTATTTGTAAAACTAACTTGATGTGCTCTGACTGCCCCATATAGACCCTGCTGGCATGCTCTTAAAGGTATCCCTTCATATTAACACAGTCCTTCCTCTCCCTTGCACCTTGTGGAGGCATTCACACGCATGCCAAATGGGTGTAAAACTCTACCACCAATGTGAGTGGAGGGGTGGGATAAGGAGAAGATAAGTGAAATCTCCAGCTCAGCAGCCCAGGGAGAGGCACACATTTCTGTGTTCACTAAAGGCTGACTTTCCAACCGGAAATTATCTCACATGCACATGGGCAGAGAAATAGAGGGAGTTAAATAGTCAAAAGACAGACTAAAAACCAATTTAATTTAAAAAAAATCATGATTTTTGGGCTAATCGCATGATTTTGAGGGTCTGACTCATGTTTTTGATCTCTTGAGGTTGGTAATACTATGTATAGCCACCAGTTATTTATTACAGAACAAATGTAAGCCCTAAGAATAGGGGTAATTTCATGGGCAGGTGTAGTCCATGAGGTTTGTACAACCTCTGTAGAACAGCAAGCATGGAAATGATTTTAGGCTGGATAGAACTCTAAGTCTCGTTTGGCATTAAAATTACTTCATCTCTGAATTTGCGGCAGATGCTTTCAATTCTCAACGAAATGCCACCTAGCAACAGCTAACGTGTTTCTTGTTAAAGCTAAAGCACAAAATGAAATTAGCATCCTGATCAAACCTATAAAGTGATAAATCTAAGAGCCTCGGGAGAACCTTTTCAATGAGTAAAATTATCATTTAAATTACAGATGGAGCCAAATAATTCTGAACATCCCTGAACTCTGAGAAAGTTTGGATCTGTATCTGAATTGTTGTATTTCAATGCCATGTGAATTGTGGCACTTGGATTCATTTCTAATTAAGGAAAAAAGAGTATTTGAATTATATCAGTAAGAAAAAATAGATATTAGATCTTTTGAAAGTTTATTAATGAGAGTCTACATTTACTATGTGTTTTATACAATAAAATAAAGATAAGTATAAAATATTCCCAAATATTTGACCTCTTTCCTCAAAAATGGCATGATTGTTGAAAACAGCCAAAAATCTGTTGGCAACCATTTTGCAAATTATTTGAGAAAATCCACTTTAGTTTCAGATTTCAGAAAAAAGTCATATTTACAGTTCTCCTCTTCTTCTTCTTCCTCTTCCTCCTCCAGGCTGATGTTTATGATCAGTGGAGGATGAATGGGTCTTAAAATGCTTTCTTGACCTTTTAGGGGTTCTTGAGTGTGGGCAGGATGCAGAGTTCCTTCTTGAACTTCCTTTTGGAGTGTGGCATCTATAGGAAAGTACATGAAGTTCAGTCTGTTAATAAGGCACTAGAACACCAAAATCAGGTTCTGATCAGTTTGTTATACATTTGAAATAATAATTGTATTTGACAAAGTCACAAATTGCCAAATTGTGTCTTTTAGGCGCTGTACTGAGAAGGAAGTTGACAGAAATGTGTCTCCAAGGCAGAAGGAACATGGGGAGACATGGTGACTCAGGGGCACACAGTGCCTCCCAGAGATTTTCAGCATGCAATGATAACACATCATTGCACCAGCCTTGAGTAGTAAATAGCATGCAGTCCTTCCAGTCGCTGGCCATCTCTTCTGGATGGTGTGTGTATGGGGAGGTATAAATAATCTTGCCTACTCCTGCCCCTTTTTAGGGGCATGTCTACGCTGCCTGGGCTCTGGTTCAGGCCCAAATTCCCCTTCACCTACACACAATTCTGTCTAACTTGAGCCCAAACCCCAGGATCCCACAGGAATTGAGGGTTCAAGCCTGAATCTAACAGAGGCGTGGGCCCAAACTCCATTGTTTTGCACTGTAGACTCAGCTCAGGGCTGGGACCCCCAGATTCGAGTCCTGAGAGTCCACCAATCCCATCTCACAACCCCATGGGACAGTGTCCTTTGTCTTTCCTGTCCCAAGACTGGCCAATTGACTCCCAGGAAACAGAAACATCTCTCCTGGTTCAAATGCAACTGCTCAGCATTTAACCCTTCCATTTTATTCTGACCACTGAGCTGCTAGCAGAGTGACCCATCTTCTGCATTTGTAACGGTCACCGCCATCAAGAAGTCTTTTGCCAAGCATGCTGCTAGCTGGTCATGGGAGCACCGCCACATTTTGCTTAATCTCTGGTGCAAGGTGAGCAAACAGTTCAACTTTCTCAAGAATTCCAGGAATGAGCATGCATACCAGATAATTGTGAAGAAGCTGGCAGTGCTGGGGATTCACTGGACCAGTAACAAGTGCAGGGAGCAGATTAAGCAGTTCAAGACCAACTCCTGGAAAGCTAGGGATGAGAACTGGATCTCTGGGAACTCACTGTCATCCTTCCACTTTTACAAGGAGTTTGACCAGGTGCTGATACTGCGCCGAGCACTGAGCCACCAATGCTTTATGGTCAGTAAGGAGGGCAACCTTCTCACCCCTGAATACAGTACAGGACCAAAAGGGAGCCAGCAAGTGCTGGCTGAGGCTGCCCAAGTGACTCTTGTATCCAGACCAGTCCCCTAGAGCAGCTGTAGCCCATTCTGGGTCCCTACTCTAAAGAACTTTTTGATGCCTCTCTGGAAGAGCTGTCCACCACAGAACCGGCTTCAGAAACACAAGAGGCAGAAGTAGCCCGAGTCTGGTAAGTTTCTGGATTCATGTTTGTTGTTATTAATATAGGGATGGAAGTGATTTCCAGTTTATGGGATGGATTTCCTCTTTATTACCCAATGCAAAATTTATTGCAAGCTCCAGGCAGCACCATGTATCTGCTAATGGGGGATTGGACAAAGATTATGTAGAACACAGCAAGCCATAATAATACAGACAGCACTGATGACACTGGAATCCTAACATGTCTGTAAATAGCACCAGCGGGATTTCAGTCTACTAAATGAACATTCAACCACCATTCCACACATACTCAGAGTATAACTAAACCTTCTTTCACTAGGGACTCTTATCGGGATATGGTTTCATAAGCGAAAGAAAAAGGGAGTACACTGGGTACGCTAAAATAACAGTGGGGATAGTAACTCCATTTATGACAATGTTATTTGGTGGGAATAGTGTCCCAGCTTGTCCATGAACATAGACTCCTGATCAGTGGAAAACCCTGGCATCATGAACTTTCCAGTGCAGCCCACACTGGTGTCCATAAATCAGCCTCTGTGGTCCACGAGGGCCTGCATAACAATGGAGTAGTACCCTTTGCAGTTTATGCACTCATGTACTTCTTGAGGAGGTCAAGCTGTGGCCATATGAGTCCCATCAATGTCTCTGGCATGCTTGGAAACCCCATTCTCTCAAAACCAGCAATTGCTTAAGGGATATTTGTTTACGCTCACCACCTTTGGGTAAATCATATGCCTGATTGCGTCTGAAACCTCTGTGACCATTTTACGCATGGTTGACTTTTCAATGCTGAACTGGTTAGCAACAGACTTGTAGCAGTCTGGAGTAATCAGGTTCCAGACGATTATAGCAGCCCACTTCTGGACCAGTATGGCTGCCCTCATGAGTCTCTTTACTCTGGAGCATAGGTGTGACCTGCTCACAAAGTTCCAGAAATGTAGCTTTCTTCATGCAAAAGTTCTGGACCCACTACTGGTCATCCCAGGTCTGCATAATGATGTGATCCCACCAGTCTGTGCTTGGGCCCCTGCTCCAGAAGCTCTAATTTACATGGGGGGAATCATCAGCTAGAGCAAGAGGTGCAAGCAGCATCAGCCCGTTTGAGTCTTCCATGTCTGTATCATCCTCTTCTTCCATCAGACACCTTTAGTAGGTCAGAAATCACCAACAGAACATCCACCAGTGTCTCATGGGTGCTTTGCCTGTTTGCTGAAACAGGCTTGGCAGGATCTATTGCTAACTTGGCAGACTGCGACAACTTCTTGTGACGTGTGGGGTGGACAGTCAAGTTTTCCCACACTGCAACACTAACCAGAGGCTGGAGTGGCTACAGCTGGGGAGGGCGCTAGGATGCCTGAGAAATAGTGGTTTGACTCAGGACTGAGTATTGCAGTGTGGAGACTGAAGCCCCAGATTTGCAGCCCAGGTCAAAAAATTCTAAACCTAGGGTCAATATGCAGTGTGGATGCCAAGCCCTGGACTTGTTTGTAATATGTAATGACCTGCTCTCACACAGACATGCGGAACTACTGTTGGTAAGAGTAAGCCCTACTCCACCACTGAATAAAGCTCCCTATTTAATGCCCCCATGTACATACAGCTGTGGATCACCTGTGAGTTTAGAAATTATACTTGCTAATAGCTCTTCCAAGCCACACTTTCATTCATAATTTGGAATACTTTTTCAATTGTAATTCTAAAAACAGAGCTTCCTCTGTTAAGTCTTTCATGGGTTGCTCAGTGCACCAAAATGTGGTTGGCTTGGACACGTGTCATCATGTACAGTATGTTTTGGACACACTCCCATGAAATAGCTTTGGCAAAGTCTGCATTCCCAGCTTTGGTTAGATTTTTCTCACGGATAGAAAAGAACTCCCTCATTAGGCTACATTTTCTTTGTTCCGATTATTCTGGAACAAAACTGAAGCCTTTTGCCAATGCCTGTCCAATAACTATACTTGGAAATATGCCACATGATAGTCCATGTTAATGTGACACCACTATAATGATCAGCAGTGATCTAAATTATTGAGAAAGTATTGTTTAAGTTGTAATTCAATTTTTTTTTGCAAATTAGTATATATTCATGTGTTTAATATACATATTAAAGTACTTTATAAAAGTCTAGAGTCATACATAAGTCAAATGAACTGAAGATTCATCACACATGTGTTGTTTAAGGACTACATAACACTCCCACTGAAGTTATTATTTCACTGACTTCAGCATGAGCCCGATATCTTTAGCGTCCATATTGATCCAAATGTTGACCTCAATCAGTAGGGTCTGTGACATATTCACTAACACCATCCCATTCTATGAAGTTGAGTTTGCCTTTAATATTTTGCCTTAAAGCTACAGTCACTTTTCTTGGTTTACAGATCCATAAGAGGGACACTGAGGTCTACCTTTACAGGATACAATCTACTCCACAAAATACAATCTTGTATGTTTTAAGTATGTTTATGCAGTAGCTTTGGCTCCAGAGTCTGGATGTGTACACATGGTGATCCCAATCCTGAACACCTAACTCAGGCAAAACTTCATTAAAGTCGATAGGAGTTTTGCTTTAGGAAGGGTTGAAAAAGAACTAGCCATTTTTCCAGAAATAGTCTGGATTTCTGGAAATCAGAGAGTAAAAGAGAAATCATAATTAAGAAGTATTTGCTTCACATATTCTCTCCCTACCCCCATCCCCACGTGCCCAGCCTGAAAGGCTTAACTGAAGTCAATTATGGGGGGGGGAACACTTGAAAGTGACTTGCACACATGATGCTGCATTAGAAATTTTTTTTTAATTGTCTCCAAATGAGGGCCATTTCACACATATCTAATTTAAAATTTGCGTGTATTGTGGACCCTGACTTGGTGTGATGACCCATCATACACTGCTGGTGACATCACACCCAGCAAAGAACCTTTTTCTTTTAAAATATTGCCTGGGTTTCTAAACTTTTTCATTATTTTATGAATAGTAAAAATAATAAAATATAGTAAACATTCTGAGTAAACCAAAATACGAAATAGTAAACATTTGTAGGTGTTGGTTTTGGTGAACATTTTATTGCTATTCCTATTTGCTAAATCTAATCTGTCCTTCACTTTGAGATTTTCTATTTTCATCACCATAGTTTCTATGCGCTAATTCTCTTCCCCACCTCAGACTGTTTAATAATTGAAGGCAATTGATGGAATCTAAAATTTATCTTTACTTAGCTAGCCTGTATTTGCAATGGCAGAAATCAGTTCTCTCCTATTTCATTTGTTCATTGTATTTTAATTTCTGGAGTAGCATACACCATGTTGTGGCCACTGTAAATACTGTGTTTTACACCAGGAAAAGGTTTACATAGATTCTAACTCTCTGGTTCAATGTAACTATGAGTTGTTTCAAAAATATTCCCATTTGGCAAAGCTAACTATTTAATCAACATCTAATCACTTGCTCCATTACTGAATGGAATCTTAAAATAAAAAGTTTTCCACTCAGCCAGAACCCCACTTTGAAAACACAGTGGTCTCCCAAATGCCAAGAGAGTCTGTAAAACAGGCGCAGGGGGAAGAGTTCTTATTTTTTTCACTGACATTTGGCTGGTTACTTGCTTTGAACTTATAAGTGAGAATTTTTTACATCCCTTACCCTCTTCAGATGTATAAATTAGATCATTTGTATCAAGAATGTGAGCAGAACGTCCAGCAGTTGACAGGAGAGAAGGAGAAAAAAATTGATTATATTATATATAATCTTTCTATATTAAGATCAGTAGATAATTCCCACAGATGGAATGGATTATTTCAGATGTTGTTTTAGAAGGCATACTTGATTTGTATGTATCAGAGGGAATGGGGGGAAACTGAAAAGGATAGCGAGAGAAGATGTAACTGCTGCCCACACAGTTGCAATCCACTAGTCATGTATGGTTAACCAGTGAACCATGCAGTAATGTACAATATACATTCTTCCAAAATTGTGACTGCATAAATGACCTCAAATGAATACTATATGCTGTGAAGAAAGTACTGTACTGCTTTAACACTCAGCTCCTGTGTTTGAGTGAAACCCTGAAGAGACCTCACTGTGAGTGTAGAGGCCATTATGTAGTTGGAAGTGGATGAGTGGGTGTCAGGAAGGCCCAAAGCTTTACAGAGGTAGTAAAAATTACAGGGATTTCCTAAAACACAAACTCTTCAAACTAGATTTGACTGCTTATACACAAATCACTGCCTCACATGACTGTCATTCAGCACATCAAGGATACACACAGCATGTAAAATATTACAGTGTATAATTTTTCACTTGTGAGACAAATGGATTAAAATTTGAATTGCTACTCAGTACATCACCTTTGATGTAACTGTTATCTACAGAAATTCCTAACACAATGGCCAAAGAAATTCCTATGGGAACCCTAGTCAAAGATAACCATAAGTCCTTTACTAACGTTGACTTGAGATCATATTCCACCCAATCTGCAACGCTGTCTTTCTTTACCTACAAAGGTATTATATCAACACTAGAAGTGGCCAGTACATTTTTATCTATTTCAATGTTCAAATTATTGAGAAAATATTTTTACTCACTGCTACTAGGTGGCAAAAAAAGTCCATTTATATTACGAGGTTTGCTATGATGGAAGACACAACTGATCCTCACACAGCCTAAAGGCTGTGTTTCCCAGAAACATGAGATTCTGTTGCATTTTTGCTATAGGAAAAATAAAAAATGGACAGTTTTCAGATATGATGATTATAACAAACAATAAAAAATAATGGACAGAACACTGATTAGTACAATATATCAGTGAAAAAAGAAGAAATATGGTATTGTTGTGAAGGCATAGGACTAGGATACATGGGGCCTGATTCTGATCTTTTACAACAGTGTAAATTAGGAATTTCTTCACTGAGATCAATGGAGTTATAATGGTGTCAGATCAGAATCAAGGTAATGGATTCTATTCCTGGCTCTGCTACAGACTTTCTGAGATGCTTAGAAAAAAACATTAATTTTCTAATACCCCCAATTCACTTAATTTTTGTGTCTCAGGGCTTGTCTATTTGAACAGTTAATGCGCAATAAGCTGGGATGTAAATCTACCTCACATTAGTGTGCCGCACACTAACTTTACATGTGGACCCTGCTGCCACACATTAAAAGTTCCATAATGTGCTTTGATCTCCTCTGCTTTGAAATGGGAACAGAATAAAGTGAACTAGAGAACTTTTAGTTTGTGGAAGCAGGCATCACACTAATGTGGGGTAGCATTATTTCCGCACTTACTGCACACTAACTGTTCATCTAGACAGGTGCTTGGTTTCCTTTTCTGTATAATAGGGATAATAATATCTACCTCACAGGCATGTTGTGAAACTAAATACACTCATGTTTGTAATGTGCTTTGAGATCCTTGGATGAAATCTGCTGTATAAGTGCAAAGTATTACATTTTTATTCTTTTATTATAAAAAGGATATTATTAATTATTATTATTATTATTATTAAAGGAAAATCAGAAAAGGAATTAACACCCAGTGACTGACTTTGAATCAATACAAGTTTTCAAGCTTGCAGTGCATGCTAGCCATGGATTGGGGTGGAAGGGGGGAAGCTTGTATCTGGGTGCCAAAAGGTCTTCATATTTGAATGTGAACTTGGGTGTCAGATGTGAAGTTTAACAGAAGTGAGGGTCAGTTTTGCTTTAAGAATGAGTGTACTTAAAGAAACATATCTACCTGTATTTCCATATGTCTAAATTGGCAAAGCTGATGTGAACATCTTCCCTCTCTCCATAATGAGCACACAATCTCACTGCCAAGGGCTTTTTCACAGTGACGGAATCGGCACTTGGAACCCTAACACAGAAAAAAGGCAAGTCAAAGTTGTATGATGTTAGATGTGTCAGTAGTTGGCTTACATCTTCTTTATTAATGAGGAAGTGGACAATACACTAGTCCGTATAGTACAGTATTATTGTTGTGACAACATACCTGCAAGCAATGGAAAAAATGTAGGACCTGATTTGCTGATGCTAGTTTAGCTCCATTATGCCCAATTCTGCTGCACAGGTGAAAATCCCAAACCAATGGGAGTTACACCTGTGTGGCTGAGGGCAGAAGAGGCCATTTGCCTCAATGGAACTGCTACTGATTTATGCCAGTGTAAATGGGGGGAAATCAAGTCCTGTTAATGTCACATGAATTATGCCATAATTGCTTTGTCCAGTCTAGTTTAAATACCTGAAGATAAGGGGCTCCTAGTACTTACGAACTCAGGAGAGTCAGTCTACTGGGTATTACTATTTTCCTGATAATTGAACTAAATTTCTCTTGCCCAGCTCTATCCCTTTACTCCTATTTATATCCCACTGGATCAGCCTAAGCAATTACTCACCCTCCTTGTTGTTTATACTGCTCTCAGATACTAGCAAATTTTAACATAACTCTCCCATAGTAATCACTAAGCAAACTATATAGATTTTGTTCTTTCAGTACCCTATTCTCCACTACATAAGAGCTACGCTCAGAGGTAGTGGGCAGGGGCAGTCACAGGAAGCTGGCTGCTGCTCAGCCCCAGCGGATGTTAGGGGGCATTTTCTAACATCTGCAGCTGGTGTAAAGCCTATAATGGGGTTTAAGAAAGCAAGAGATCAGGCTTAGAGAAGCGCAGCTCAACCACATCCCCAATGCCAGCCCCAGTCACCAACTGACACAACTCTTTCCTCTCCCTTACAGCAGGGTGTTATGTGGGGCAGCTGTTACAGCGGGGCAGCTGGTATTATGCAGCACAAAGTAAATTTAGCAGATTGAGAGATTGACGCTTAATCTTTTCTCATAAATCAAACATTCCAGCTACTTAATCATTTTGTTCTCTTCCTTTGATTCCATCCAACTGGTCAATATTTTTCTGGTTCTGCAGTGCCCACCACTACATGCAGTTTTATAGATGTAGTTTCATCAGTCTTGAAGTTCACCAGGAAGCATGGAGTGGTGTGATGCATACTACTTAAATGCTCTCTTGTGTTAGCTAGCATTTGTCCAGGTTAAATTTATTTTCCTTCTGTTATTTCTCTACCATTTTTGGAGTTTGCAACACCTCCTAATTTAGTAATCTCTGTGAATTTTAATACCATTTACTCCTCTTTCCAGAGCATCATAAAAGACATTAATTATAATAACATCAAGGACTACTGTCTGTAAAATGCACTACTTTATTAAATAAAATCACTGCAGCTGGCCAGACTGGTAACATATGCTAGGGATTTGTACTGAAATTAATACCTAATCACTAAGGTCCTGATCCTGCAATTGGATGTACTAACATAGACTTCTGCATCACCCCATTGACTTTGCCTACTGGGCCCATTCTCACAAGCACTTCTTCAAAGGGTGATAACATCCAGAATGATGTGATTTCAAAAAAACAGTATGAAGGAAAGTCAGGCAGTCAAACTATCAATACCAGGCAAAGTTCCTGTTGTCTAACAAATTTATAAATGTTGTTTAGCACAGTTTTAAAAACGTTGTTTAAACAAAACAGGAGAAGTGTGTTGAGTGATCTTTATGTAGTGTTTGCAAAAGTCCACCTTGCACAGTGCACATTTTTCATTAATTAAACTCCTTTAGAGTGTGAGCTTGATTTTCAGAACTAATGACCAGCCACAAATCAATCTGAAGTGAATGGAAACTGCAGGTCCTCATCACCTCTCCAAATCAGGACCTATGTGTGTGTCAAATATACATGTATGGAGACACACAGAGAGTGACATATACATCCGTATATAAAGAAGAGACATAAGTTCAAACTATAAACTCCTCCTTACAGCAGGAAAATCAAAGATGCAAACCACTGTAAATTCTACAATATTTACCTTTATGCAGGCGGAATAAAAATAGAAATAGCAGTCATTCCCAACTTCTGCCATTGTCACCTCTTGTACTTCTACTCCACTGTCTTTATACAAGAAGGGTATAAACGTACAGGTAAGAACTACCAATGTGTATGGAAACAAAACTCCTTTTTCTGAAGACAGTGGTTTTCAGGATCTAAGCTCTATTTCCTTTTAAAAAGAGACCTCCAATTATAGTATATCTCAAAATTATATTTAAACTAATTACAAATCAGACGGTACCTTCTCCAGATTTGCCGAAGTGATGAAACATTGAAAGTGGTTGCTAGTCAGTGCACAAATTCAAACTTCCAGAATTTCTCTCATTGTTACTTTAGTTCTTATGACATCATCACAAATGACATCACATGACCGTTTAGACTGGGGCTGCTCACTTATTTTCATTGCTGTTGAGTAAAATAGAAAAAAATGAAGTTGTTCCCAGTAGTCCGTTATCTAGTGTTTCTCTGATTCAAAATAGATTGAAACATAATTCACATGAGTTAGAGAATACAGAACATTCACTTAACTGTTTGATGCAGGAACATGTATAGTTTGTAGCCGTATCGATCCCAGGATATTAGAGAGACAAGGTGGGTGAGGTAATAACTTTTATGGGACCAACTTCCGTTGGTGAGAGAGACTAGGGTGACCAGACAGCAAGCATGAAAAATCCTGACAGGGGGTGGGAGGTAATAGGAGCCTATATAAGAAAACGACCCAAAAATTGGGACTGACCCTATAAAATTGGGACATCTGGTCACCCTAAGAAAGACAAGCTTTTGAGCCACACAGAACTCTTCTTCAGGTCTGGGGAAGGAACTCTCAGGTCACAGCAAAATGCAAGGTGGAACAGATTATTTAGCATAAGTAGTTATTGTAAGGGACCATTGAAGGCAGAGTAGCCCATTAACACCTCTGCAAAAAGAACAAAAAGAGGGAGTTAGTGGGTTACAGATTGTTGTTTGTCCAATGACTACAGGGATGCTAACAGACCACTTTACCTTGACTGGTCCCTTACAATCTGTGCTAACTACTTTTGCTAAAAAATCTGTTCCACTTTGCATTTTGCTGCAACACTGAGGCTGTGTCTACACTACAAATTACTTCAGTGTAATTTACATTGCTCAGGGGTGTGAATAATCCATATCCCTGAATGACATAAATTATACCAACCTAAGCACTAGTGTGGACAGTGCTATGTCAGCTGGGGAGCTTCTCCCACCACCATAGCTACCACCTCTTGTGGAAGCAGGAGTTATTAAGCCGATGGGAGAGCTCTCTCCTGTTGGTTTAGAGTGTCTTCACCAGAAGCGCGACAGTGTCTGTGGCGCAGCTTCATTGGTGCAGCTGTGCCACTGTAGTGCAGACATAGCCTGAGCATTCCTTTCCCAGACCTGAAGAAGAGCTCTGTGTGGCTAAAAACTTGTCTTTCTCACCAAGAGAAGTTAGTCCAATAAAAAATATTACCTCATCCATCTTGTCTCTCTGTTGCAGGAACAGTAATTTTAGTTTCAGAGTAGCAGCTGTGTTAGTCTGTATTCGTAAAAAGAAAAGGAGTACTTGTGGCACCTTAGAGACTAACAAATTTATTAGAGCATAAGCTTTCATGAGCTACAGCTCACTTCATCGGATGCATTCGATGAAGTGAGCTGTAGCTCACGAAAGCTTATGCTCTAATAAATTTGTTAGTCTCTAAGGTGCCACAAGTAATTTTAGTGTTAAACCTGATTTCAACACTCCCAATGTCAGTCTCTTAGGGTATGTCTACACTGCAATTAAAAACCTGCGGCTGGCCCGTGTTAGCAGACTTGAGCTTGCGAGGCTCAGACTAAGGGGCTGTTGAATTACGGTGTAGATGCTTGCGCTCGGGGTGGAGCCCAGGCTCTAGGACCCTGCAAACCCGACCTGACACCTAGGAAAGAATTTTCTGTAGTATCTCAGTGCCCTACCCATCTAGTGTCCCATTACCAGCTACTGGGGATATTTGCTGCTAGCAGTCGCAAATTGGCTATATGCCATTATTGGCAGTCATCATACCATCCCCTCCATAAACATATCAAGTTCAGTCTTGAAGCCAGTTAGGTTTTTTTTGCCCCCACTGCTCTCTTTGGAAGGCCGTTGCAGAATTTCACTCCTCTGATGGCTTGAAATCTTCGTCTAATTTCAAGCGTAAACTTGTAGGTGGTCAGTTTATATCCATTTGTTCTTGAGTCAACACTGGTGCTTAATTTAAATAACTCCTCTCCCTCCCTGATATTTACCGAAAGCAATCATATCTCCCCTCAGCCTTCATTTGGTTAAGCTAATCAAGCCAAATTCTTTGAGTCTCCTCTCATTAGGTAGGTTTTCCATTCCTCGGATCATCTTAATAGCCCTTCTTTGCACCTGTTTCACTCTGAATTCTTCTTTCTTAAACTTGGAAGACCAGAATTGCACGTTATTCCAGATGAAGTCTCACCAGTGTCTTGTATAATTGTAAAAACACTTCCCTATCTCTCCTGGAAATACCTCACCTGATGAATCCTAGGGACTGCATTACACTTTTTCATGGCCGCATTACATTGGCAGCTCAGTCGTCTTGTGATCAACTAATACACCCAGGTCTTTTGCCTCCTCTGTTACTTCCAACAGATAAATCCCCAGTTTATAGCAAAAAATCTTTTTAGTCCCTCAGTGCATGACCTTGCTCTTTGTGCTATTAAATTTCATCCCATTTCTATTACTATAGTTTTCAAGGTTGTCCGGATCTTCTTGTTTGATATTCCAGGCCTCCTCTGTATTGGCAATACCTCCCAATTTTGTGTCATCCACAGATTTTATTAGCATACTCCCACTTTTCGTGCCAAGGTCGTTAACAAAAATGTTAAGTAAGATTAGACCCAAGACAGATCCCTGAGGAACTTCACTAGTAACCTCCCTCCACTCTGACAGTTCACCTTTCAGTATGACCTGTTATAGTCACCCTCACCCCTTTAACCAATTCCTTATCTACCTTTCAATTCTCATATTAATCCACACCTTCTCCAATTTAACTAATAATTTCCCATGTGGAACTGTATGAAGTACATTACTGAAATCCAGGCAGATTAGATCTACTGTATTCCTTTTGTCTAAAAAATCAGTTAACTCCTCAAAGAAAAAAGATCTGGTTGGTCTGACACAATCTACCTTTTGTAAAATCATGTTGTATTTTATCCCTATTCCCGTTTACCTCTATGTCTTTAACTACTCTTCAAAATTTATACTAAGGCCTTGCATGCAATTGAGGTCAAACTAACAGGCCTGTAGTTTCCCAGATCACTTTTCCCCCTTTTCCTAAAAATAGGTCCTATATTAGCAATCCTAAAGTCAGAGGGTACAACATCCAAGTTTACAAATTCATTAAAAAATCCTTGCTATTGGGCTTGCAATTTCATGTGCCAGTTCCTTTAATATTCTTGATGGAAATTATCCAGGCCCACTGATTTAGTATCATTAACCAGTTTGTGTTTGACTTCCCCCTCTGATATAGTAATTTCCATTAAATACTCTGCCACTATTGCTAAGCTCCTCGGTACCCTTATTAAAAACTGAGGTTAAGTATTTATTTAGGTGTTGGACCATTCCTAGATTGATCTCCACACCATCTTTACTGTTTAACAGTCCCAATTCTTCTTCCCTTGTTTTCTTTTTATTTATATGTATGTAGAACTTTTTA
This sequence comes from Dermochelys coriacea, assembly GCF_009764565.3. Taxonomy (NCBI): domain Eukaryota; kingdom Metazoa; phylum Chordata; order Testudines; family Dermochelyidae; genus Dermochelys; species Dermochelys coriacea. The sequence goes on along the minus strand of NC_050068.2, from coordinate 274,622,878 downwards.
TTGGCTGACTGTGGTAAGAAAAGAACTGACGTAGTTAGCTCTGCATAGCCCTTGTATAACCTCAGATCAAAATATTCAGAACTGTGAAAAGGTGTTTGAGGAATCTTAGTGGGTGCTGCTTTCCAGCAGATTTCTGCAGCTCAACAGTGCCAGTGTGTTCATCTCATAATAAGAAATATACAGAGGCCAACTCCAGAACCAAATTAGTTTTAATAAATCAAATTAGTTTGTGATGTTTGTGACCTGAGATGATTCTGCTTTCTCTCTGTGATTTCAAATCACTCTAGAAACATTAACTGAGTACTATTCCACTTCTTATAGATGTGGAAACTGAGGTACAGACCAGTTACCTCCATAAGGTCATACAGCAAGTCTGTGGGAGAGCTAGGACAGAACACAGTAGTCTTGACTTCACACAATCCTCCATATTAAAAATGGTATTGTTAACAATAAAAATATATACATAAAATAAATAATAAAATGTCCTGGTACTTGAATAGGCCTTGTTGAGAACAGTTTAGGAAACTGGCAATCCACAAAGACGTACCATACAGCACATGCTAGTACTTGAGAAATTCTTACATGAAATAGGATAGGACCCCCACAATACATTAAGTTGGAACCAGCAACATTTTGCAGTGACGAATATTTAGTTTATGTTCTTCCTGAGAAGACAGCCATCGCTGCTGTCAGTCCCGTCCTGTCCGTTTGCCCAATGTCTCATTTCTATCTTTTTCCCATACCCAGGTTTCACGGAGTTTCATCCACCCTTCCAAGCCTGGAAAGTGAGCAAGTAAAGATGTGTTTACATTACTGCATAGAGAGGATAATGAAAGCCACGGCCAACACAGATGTAGAAAATGGAGCTGAGCTACCGCAACAGAGGCGGCTTACAACATTGAGGTTGCTTCTGAGCTGAACCAAGGTTGAGGCAGACTGTGAAGGTCTCCGACCGCGACACAAAAGCGGGAGGCTAGCGCCCGCCCCAGCAGGGGACTGTAACACCCACCCAGCTACCCCCGAACCATCCCTAGGGCAGGGGACTGTGGGGCTGTAACACCCACCCAGCTACCCCCGAACCATCCCTAGGGCAGGGGACTGTGGGGCTGTAACACCCACATAGCTACCCCCCAACCATCCCTAGGGCAGGGGACTGTGGGGCTGTAACACCCACCCAGCTACCCCCGAACCATCCCTAGGGCAGGGGACTGTGGGGCTGTAACACCCACCCAGCTACCCCCCAACCATCCCTAGGGCAGGGGACTGTGGGGCTCTAACACCCACATAGCTACCCCCCAACCAACCCTAGGGCAGGGGACTGTGGGGCTGTAACACCCACCCAGCTACCCCCGAACCATCCCTAGGGCAGGGGACTGTGGGGCTCTAACACCCACATAGCTACCCCCGAACCATCCCTAGGGCAGGGGACTGTGGGGCTGTAACACCCACCCAGCTACCCCCCAACCAACCCTAGGGCCGGGGACTGTGGGGCTGTAACACCCACCCAGCTACCCCCCAACCATCCCTAGGGCCGGGGACTGTGGGGCTGTAACACCCACCCAGCTACCCCCCAACCATCCCTAGGGCCGGGGACTGTGGGGCTGTAACACGCAGAGGGCCACCCGAGGCAATGACCGGCCGCCGTGCCGCGGGGAGGCTGTACCTCTCGCCCAGACACACCCGCCGGGCCCCGGGGGCGGGACACGCTCACACACACACACACGCAGGGCGCAGCTGCAGGCCGCGAGGCCCTGTGTCGGCTGCCGCCCCGCGAGCTCCTTTTCCCGGCGCGCGCGCTGCGGACCCGGCCCTGCCGGCGGGAGGCGGCTCCGGCTCCGGCTCCGGCTCCGCTCTCGGGCCGGTCGCGCGTGGGGGGAGCCGGGGCCATGAGCCGCCTGGGCTCGGTGCAGCGGAAGGTGCCCTGCCTGTTTGTGACGCAGGTGAAAGAGGAGCCCTCGGCCAAGCGGCAGCGCCAGGTACCGGGGCAGCGCCTGGGCCCGGTCCAGCGATGTCGGAGGGAGCGCACGGCGTCCTGGGCCGGGCGCAGAGGGGACCTGCCGCCCATGAGGGGCGAGCTCAGGGGTCTCGCTGGAGCCACTGGCCGTGGGGGAGGAAAGGAAGCTGCTCGGGCGTGGGGGACACCGGGTGATGTTGGGATTGCCGGGGGGGAGGAGGGGGCGCGGTGGGTACCCGGGTGATGGTGAGACTGGCTGGAGGGGGGCTCGGGGGGCTGGGGAGGAGGAGGGGGCGCGGTGGGTACCCGGGTGATGGTGAGACTGGCTGGAGGGGGGCTCAGGGGGCTGGGGAGGAGGAGGGGGCGCGGTGGGTACCCGGGTGATGGTGAGACTGGCCGGAGGGGGGCTCGGGGGGCTGGGGAGGAGGAGGGGGCGCGGTGGGTACGCGGGTGATGGTGAGACTGGCTGGAGGGGGGCTCGGGGGGCTGGGGGGGAGGAGGGGGCGCGGTGGGTACGCGGGTGATGGTGAGACTGGCTGGAGGGGGGCTCGGGGGGCTGGGGAGGAGGAGGGGGCGCGGTGGGTACGCGGGTGATGGTGAGACTGGCTGGAGGGGGGCTCGGGGGGCTGGGGAGGAGGGGATGCAGCAGGCTGGTTGGGGACAAGGGCATTTGAGACTTGCAGCCACATCCAGCTCTAGCAGTGTCTGGTGCATCTTTGGGATTCTTGGTGGCTCCATGCATCTTTTAATTGTGTAAGGCAGCAATAGGGAACTGCCCACATACCAGGTTGAGGGTAAGCCAGGTGGAATAGTACTGATGACTAAAACTTTATCGGAATGATGATTTCTTTTTCAGAAGTAATTGGGGTCATTTGCTCTTCTTTATCCCTCTTCAGCCCACTTTTCTTCAGCATCTTTCTGGGGAGGTCTTTCCTTGAGGCTTTGGTTGGTTGATATACTCCAGTGACTTCAGGGGTGGCCTGCTGACATCACTCTTCCTTAAGTCTGATGGCAATAATTGGTCACATAACGCTTGTGATGGGTTCTCTTAGTCTCCTGTTAAAAGGATTTAGGAGTTTATAACCCAGCAAGTAAGTATTGTGAAATCCTTGCTCTTGCAGGATCCAGTCCTTCCTCTGTTTCAAGGAGTTATCTCCTGCAGACCCGAAAGATGGCAATGATATGGGTATTTGGTGTTTCACATTTTGTTTGTTTAAGTTCTTGGATCTAACATTGTTTTGACTGTGTTTATGTTAGTGTGTTTTCTTCCTTAAATTAGTGTTTCTTACTGGTTTAAGAAGCAGACAGAAGGTTAGGGTAAAGTAAGAACTTTTTATGTGCATAACTATAAAAAATTAGTCAAGTATTATGTGGAAATACAAAAGATTAAGTATACGTGTACTAAAACGGAAAGAAGAAAGTGTGAACTTGATTCTGTCCTATTTTGCACCTTCTGTATTCACCTACACCAGTGCAATGTGGGTGTACTAATCAGATCAGGTAGCATTTCACACCCATAATGCACAGAAGTAAATTGCTGTAGAAGGTGCAAAACGGAGATAATCAGGCTCTTTCTTATGTATTTCAATAACAGTAGTACTTAGAGGCTTCAACCAACATTGGGGTGCCATCATGCTAGGTGCTTTGCCACACAGTGAAAGAGACAGCTCCTATGCCAAAGAGCTGACAGTCTAAAGAAGAGTAGGGGAAAGGATATTATTCTACAGGAGAATATTTTAGAAGTAATCTTTACCAGAAATTATTTTTCTTCATCTAAACCTATTTTGAGAAATCTTACCAACACCATCTCTCAGAAAACAAGATCAGCTTCACGATGTCCACTGGGTGTCTGTTCAGACTCCTTGGAACACTCACCTCTTTATTCTTTAAGGAAGAAAGATTTAGCTGAAGACTACAATCTTTATTATGTTGTTCAAAATGTGTTTGCCTTAACCAGCTTCCATCACTCTGGTATGTTTATTATTATCACCATCATTTTAGTACTAGTAGGGCTTCCATCTCTAAACTGAAGTTTAGGAACAATTAGTCCCTCAAATGATGCATGGAACTTTTGTTGCCATAGTGATGCCATGAAGGCATCTATTGAAATTCTGTAGCACCAGGCTGGAACTCTTCTGCATTACACACATTAGTTTAAAGTGTGGGAGCAGGTTGTTCCTAAAGATAAATCCCGAATGGAAAGGAGGGAAGCAGCCTCATTAAATGATTCTTTATAAGACAACAGGTGTGAAAGTTTTATTCCTTTGCCTTGATGCATTTTCAGATTTGTAATATATTGTGAAATAGTTGCATTCTTAGGCAATATTAGAAACTAGGAATAAAAAAAATGATTCTGGGTTTGTGGATGTCAATTATAATATATTAGAGTCCATATGGGAAGTTATGGAGTGAGGTTTAAATAATTGTTGTCTTTTCAGCCATTTAAAGTTTTGGCAACTGAAACCATAAATCGGAAGGCGTTAGATGCAGATATATACAATGCAATTCCAACTGAGAAGGTGGATGGAACCTGCTGTTATGTAACAACCTATAAAGGTAATACAGAAGATTTGTATGCAGACTTCTCATGTTGATTAAGTTGTAAATAATTTTCATTTTATTGCATTCTTGAATCTGGGAAATTCATATTCTCTCATTAAAAATATGGCTTTAGTATAAAATATGCATTAACTGATAATGTAAGTTTACTGTAATTTTATAGAAAATACACCTATCTGTAAAATTGTTCTGGATTTTTGTATAGCTTGTGAAACCAAAGTCCAGGTGAAAATGATCTAGTTTAAATTAACCTGGTAGCCAAAGAAAACTATTCTACCTGGCTAGTCAGGTTGGCATTTTGTCATTAGAATTTTTTTTTCTCAGAAAGTCAGATGGTATTTTATTTGCAGAGGTGTGAGGAAAAAGTGTGGTTCAATGAATACCTGATGAACCCTTGAAAATTCCTCCTGTTCTCGCTTCCTACTGAAAGTATATTTTGAATATGCATATATCTGTTTTGTGTTTTTTTAAATATATATTTCAAGCAGTTTGTGCATCATATTAAGTAAACAAGGTACTGTTCATGGTGCTCTTAGGTTTTCTGACAAGTGAGCAAATTAACCTCAATTTAAATATGTCCTCTTTTTATATGACTCTCTTTTTTTTTTTTGCAGGCAGGAGGGAATAGAATATTTACTGCTGGATATTTTACGTCTCATGTTAAACTGTCCATTTCAGTGGGAGAAATCCTGTCCTGCATGCTATTATCTAAACAAGCTGTTGTTTTCCTAATTCTGAAACCTGTAGGGCAGCCGTATCTTTGGGCCAGGTTGGATAGAAAACCCAACAAACTGTCTGAGAAAAGGTTTAAAAGATTCCTGTATTCAATGGAAGACTCAAAAGGTCAGTGAGGGTTTTTTCTCTTTTTTTTTTTTTTTTTTCTCTTGGTAATTGAAGCATTTCTTTAAGAGAGAAAGACCTTTGGTTAAACAAAACTAGTATTATGTTGAAATATTAGTGATCCGGCTCAAAACTTCTGTATTTCTTTTCAAATGCTATTATGACTTTACTTATTTCCATGTACTATCGTTATAATTTTGGCTAATTGGTCACTTGTTCCTCACTCTGGGCTAGTATTAAATACTAAAACTTTTTCCGAGTGTATATCTCCTTCATTGCCCCATGGTATTTCTTTTGCTAGAATGGAAATTCATGGCTAGAACAGAAAATTTCTTATCAAAATTTCCTTTCTGTTAGCTGCATCTCCCACAATTCTGGATGTCTAGAATCATAGAAGATTAGGATTGGAAGAGACCTCAGGAGGTCATCTAGTCCAACCTCCTGCTTAAAGCAGGACCAGCACCAACTAAATCAAGCCCATCCACTTTTGTCAAACTGGACCTTAAAAACCTCTAAGGATGGAGATTCCACCACGTCCTAGGTAACCCATTCCAGTGCTTCACCACCCTCCTAGTGAAATAGTGTTTCCTAATATCCAACCTAGACTTCCCCTACTGCAACTTGAGACCATTGCTCCTTGTTCTGTCATCTGCCACCATGAGAACAGAACAGCCGATTTCCATCCTCTTTGGAACCCCCCTGCAGGTAGTTGAAGGCTGCTTTCAGATCCCCCCCTCACTCTTCTCTTCTGCAGACTAAACAAGCACAGTTCCCTCAGCCTCTCCTCGTAAGTCATGTGCCCCAGCCCCCTAATAATTTTTGTTGCTCTCCAATAGACTCCAATTTGTACACATCCTTTCTGTATGGGGAGCCCAAAGCTGGATGCAGTACTTCAGATGTGGCCTCACCAGTGCTGAATAGAGGGGAATAATCACTTCCCTCGATCAGCTAGCAATGCTCCTACTAATGCAGCCCAATATGCTAGTAGCCTTCTTGACAACAAGGGCTCACTGCTGATTCATATCCAGCTTCTCATCCACTGTAATCCCTAGGTCCTTTTCTGCAGAACTGCTGCTTAGCCAGTTGGTCCCCAGCCTGCAGCAGTGCGTGGGATTCTTCCGTCCTAAGTGCAGGACTCTGCACTTGTCCTTGTTGAACCTCATCAGATTTCTTTTGGCCCAATCCTCCAATTTGTGTAGGTCACTCTGGACCCTATCCCTATCCTGCAGCATATCTACCTCTCTCCCCAGCTTAGTGTCATCTGTGAACTTGCTGAGGGTACAATCCATCCCATCATCCAGATCATTAATAAATGTTGAACAAAACCGGTCCCAGGACCGACCCCTGGAGCACTCTGCTTGATACTGCCTGCCAATTAGACATAGAGCCGTTTATCACTACCTGTTGAGCCCGACAACATGGCCAGCTTTCTGTCCACCTTATAGTCCATCCATCCAATCCATACTTTTTTAATTTGCTGGCAAGAATACTGTGGGAGACAGTATCAAAAGCTTTGCTAAAGTCAAGATATATCATGTCCACTGCTTTCCCCATATCCAGAGAGCCAGTTACCTCATCATAGAAAGCAATCATCTTGGTCAGGCATGACTTACCTTTGGTGAATCCATGTTGACTCTTCCTGATTACCTTCCTGTTCTCCAAGTGCTTCAAAATGGTTTCCTTGAGGACCTGCTCTGTGATTTTTCCAGGGACTGAGGTGAGGCTGACCGGTCTGTACTTCCCTGGATTCTCTTTCTTCCCTTTTTTTTGAAGATGGGGCTGTTGTCCTCCCTGGGTTCTCCTCCTTCCCTTTTTGAAAGATGGGGCTGCTGTCCTCTCTTTGCAGCTCTCAGAGGCAGATCAGTGTTTTAGTTTTGCAGTCTGACCACAGCCCTTCTGCTCCTGCTTGCTGCCAGATGAGTTATTCCCAAGATGAAAAATTTGCATAACATCATTATTAAAAAACATTCCAGGAATAATGGAATAGCTATGTACATTATACCAAGGAATATGGTCATATGGTAAGGATTCCACTTAATATCTGACCTTTGACTCATGAACTATCCAGGGTGACTAGAATTTTGGGAGATGCTGCTATCAAAATAGAAATTATCAGTAAGAAGTTTTCCATTCTGCAGCCTAGCATCTCTCACAGTGCTGGACATCTGGAAAGTAGAAAGCAGTGAACATATGAAGTGAGATTATGAAACAAAAGTTTGGTAGGAAAGAAGTACCCCACTTTTTGTGAGTCAGTATTTATTTCTGGCCACCGGTTGCATCATCTTCCTGCCAAAGGAGGCCTCTGCAGAGAATAGAAGGTCCATGTTGTAATGCTAAATGAAGGGGTTGGCTGTAGACCAAGTGGCTGCTTTGCAGGTTTCCGCAGTGGATGCAGTTGCTTGTTCCACCCAGGAGGTTGCTAAGGATCTCATGAAGTGCGCTTTGATCCCTTCTGGGACAGGAGCCTCTGATGATTTATAGGCTTCCACAATACATAGTCTAATCCATCTAGTGTTGGAGGACTTGGAGAGCTCTGAGTACTTGGCATTTTGGGTGGAAAGACATGAATAGGGAGCCTGATATTTTTGTGGATTCTATATGTTTGAGAGAGATTTTCAATGCTCTTTTAACATGTAAGATGCCGTGCCTTTTTTAGTTGGCTGCTGTTGTTTTGGACAGGGTGAAAGATGCCCATCCTCTTGTGTAGGCCTGAGACCTGGTCAACCTCACTTTCCCCCACCCCATCTCCACCAATATTAAACCAGCCTTAGGTGAAACTCAGGGAGTTCACCACTAAAATTGGAAAAAAAAGAATGTTCTGCTGCTGATGAAGCACCCACACCTCAGGAATGTCCCTAATGAGTGTTATAGCCACCGCCGTTGTAAAGTAGAGACGTTGTAAAGGCGCTGGGAAATTAGGGAGGATACAGAAAGAGATTCAAGAAGTAAGATAAGCTCTAACCAGCATTTTTATGCTGACTATCTTCATAAACAGAGAAGGTCACAACTAAGTTACAATTTGTGCATGAAAGATAAAATGTAAAAAAACTTGGGCAGAAAGGAGGACACATAGGTGCCAGTGTGTAATTGGTAAAATCTTTTGTTATTTAGGGATGTGGGATAATGGGATAGGTTTAGTACATTTGAAGGAGTTAGCTAGCTGTACCTATATAATATAAATTAAAAACAGTGCTCTTTGGGAACCATTTCTGGATGGTAGTTCAACATCAAGCTGCTGGAACTCTGACTCCTCTGCACAACAGTGACATGCAGAGGCATCACCAGAAACCCCCAGATGAGTGGATCCTGACTGGCGATCGGGTGAACTTTGTCTCTGTTGGGAGTGATGAGCATAAGAAGTTTGCTTGGTATATGTATTCTGTGGGTGTTGCTAATAAATAGATCAGGGATCAGCAACCTGTGGCACGCGAGTTGATTTTCAGTGGCACTCTGCTGCCAGCCTGGGGTTCCATCCACCGGCCGGCTGCTGGCCTGGGATACCGGCCGCCGGCCCCGCTCAACCCGCTGCCGGCCCCGGATACCGGCCTCCGGCCCTGTCAGCCCGCTGCTGGCCTGGATGAATAGAATCTTTCTCTCCCCAGAGAAGATAATCTATTTGCAGACATTGGAAAATTCAGCAAGGAAAAGCAAGGGCAAGGATCGTACTAAACTGATAAGATCTGCATTTTAATTTAATTTTAAAATGAAGCTTCTTAAACATTTTAAAAACCTTATTTACTTTACATACAACAATAGTTTAGTTATATAATATAGACTTATAGAGAAAGACCTTCTAAAAACGTTAAAATGTATTACTGGCACACAAAACCTTAAATTACAATGAATAAATGAAGACTTCGCACACCGCTTCTGAAAGGTTGCCAACCCCTGAAATAGATGTTTAGAGCACAGCTGTGTAAGGCTCTTTCACTGGGAAAAGATCTTGCAGATCCGTAGAGCCTTGAGCTCCATGGGAATGGGCAGGTACTTAAATTGGCCAGGTTTCTCCCTGAGCCCCATGGGAAAGGGTAGGTGCCTTACACCCTGAGCCTTTGGTAGGGAAAGGGTTGGGGTGCCTAAACTGACAGGGTCACATCTTGAGCCCTCGGAAGGATATAGGCCGGGTGCCCTATATTGTGCGAGTAACACTCGGGAAGTGTGGGAGGAAGAGCTTACCTTCAAAGAAAGGATTCTGGTGTCCTGAGCATCTTCTTGTCCTCATGGAACATGCAGTAAGGCTCCTGTATAGATAAGGGTGCCAGCACAGGCATTCCCCTGGCAGACGTAACTGCTTTTAAGAAATGAATCTTATGGATAAATAAAAGGCTAATGCTGAAATCAGAGGCTTGTCAGGGCGCACAGAAATTGCAGAAAGTCTCATTTTGGGAAGAGTGGCTGGCTAATCAGACTGCTTGAAGGACTCTGGCCACCCGTGGATTGTCTGCAGAGAGTCTGAGGATCCTGTGAATAACATGCAACTAAGAGCAGAGATAGTCCAGAATGATTGGAATTCCTGGATTTCTGAGATTTGCATTGTGCTCCTGGCACGAATTGTTGAATCCTGACCAGACAAAGGAGTACGCTTTAGTATTGAGACTCTGCTAGATGAAAGCAGGCAATGAGTATGGAGGACAGACAGACAAGCACTAGAATGTCTCATTCTCAATAACCAGGCTGTTAGTTGAAGCTGCTTGAGGACCTCAGTCTAGAGGTCCTGCGCTATTTGGGTCTTCAAGTGAGCTCCTCAGGCTTCTAGGCTGGAGTCAGTTGTAAGGACTAAAGGATCTGTAAGACAGATGAGCACATCATTGGGGTTATTGCCATGGGCTGACCACCGCTGTAAGGAGTTGAATGTGTTGGAATCTGTACTTGATCTTCCATGTGTTCTGGGGAGTGGTCCCACACATTTAGTATAAAGGCTGAAGACTTCTGATGCATGATTGCGCCTATGGAGTGTTCCTCATACACAGCACAAGGAGTCCTAGCAATTCGAGGCATAGAGCTATGCCTGCAGCTCTGGAGTAAGAAAATAAATTCCTGGGTGGAACCAGAGCACTTTTCTTGGTGTTTATGATGAAGCCATGCACCTGGAAGAGATCAGAAGAGGGTCTGAAACATAGCCCTTGTGTGCTGCTGACTGCGGTGGAACTCTGATCAGGATGTTGCCCAGGAAAGGGTACAGGTGAGTTCACTGTGACCTGGCTGTGGCTATTATCATCAACATAATCTTTGTAAAAACCCTGGGCTTGATGACCAGCTGAATAGGAGAGTTTGGTACTGTTAATCTTTCCTGCCATAGGCAACCCTCAGAAGTCTGCATTGACACTGTCTGATGGGGATATGAAAATATGTATCTGCTAGATCTACTGAAGTAAAGAAGTCCCCCAGGACAGCGATGACATCTGTGGGCAGGGTCTCCTTCTGAAACTTCATTTTCTTCATCTACTTTTTGAGCCTTTTGATGTCAAGAATGGCTCAAATATCCCCGTGCACTTCTGTACAGTGAAGAAGACAGTAAAATCTGGAGAACCTTTATTCTGGGGGACCACAATCTATCACGCCCATATCCAGAAGATAAGACATTTCATTCTGGATCAGATTTTCTGGTCATTTAGAGCTGGGTGAATGGATGAAGAATGGATGGAGTGGAACCCACAGCTTATGGGAGTATCCCTAGCTTATTATTTCCCTCATCTACTTGTCTGTTGTTGATGAAAACCATTCCTTTACAAAATGAGAAATCCTCTCCCCTTGCTTCAGCTCTGGGTGAAGGCATATGAGATCTTTGTCATAAAGTGGATTTCAGGGAGGCTGAGGTCACTCTGAACTGTTTCTTCCTTTCCCCTCTCCTGTAGGAGCAGGATTTTATATTTGTACTATAAGAATTAATGTATGTTTTGATTTCATCCTGCTAGCCCTCCCCATTTGAATAGCAGAAAGGAATGACCCTCTGGGACTATGAGATTCTGTTTTCCCATATGCATTACAATTAGGACCTGTGATAAAGTTTAGTTAATAAGAGACAGGATTTTGTATTGTGTCTGTGTTAATTAGATTAAAGGAATGTTGAAGGCCTGAGCACAATGTAACTGTTTTTGACCACAAGATTTAGTGAAGTTTAATTTCAGTTTTCTCTGTGAGAGATTGTGTGAATGAGGAATGCATACATCAGGAAAAGATAAGGTGTGAAGGCCATTGTTATAGCCAGATGGTCAAGGAAGGTGGAGTGAAGAGATTTAAGGACGCCAGAAAATCATAAATGCGCATCCATAATGAAAGAAGGGCAGATTGATGACCCTGAGAGGAAGTTTGTCACCCCTAAAGACAATTGATTAAATCGAAACCAGGACAGGATAACCCTCTCAAAGGTGTTTTGAAATGTTAACACCAATCAAGGAGTAATTGTCAGAAACTGATGCAGCAAAATCCATAGACTTCAACAGAGAAAAAAGACTATAAGAACAGGGTGCTTGGCCATGAGACTTTGGGTTCATCTTGCCACACTCCAGGAGCATTGGATCATGACTGACAGAGCCCTGCTCCCCTCTGCGACCAATCTGGCTGGCCACTAGGTTGATCCAGACTCTGGACTGGTAACTGTAAACATCAACTGGTAAGACTGTGTGCATGGTGTGCGTGTGAGATTGAAAAGCATATGCTAACTGTTGTATTTACAATAAACGCAAATACAACAGTTAGCATATGCTTTTCAATATCACACACCATGCGCACAGTCCTGCCAGTTGATGTTTATCGTTACTAAGACTAAATCTTGTGGTCAAAAACCGTTTACGTTGTGCTCAGGCCTTCAACATTCCTTTAATCTAATTAACATAGACACAATACAAAATCCTGTCTCTCATTAACTAAACTTTATCACAGGTGCTAATTGTAATGCATGTGGGAAAACGGAATCTCATAGTCCCAGAGGGTCATTCCTTTCTGCTATTCAGTTGGGGAAGGCTAGCAGGATGAAATCAAGACATACATTAATTCTTATAGTACAAATATAAAATCCCGCTCCTACGCTCCCCAGTCCCCAATTCCACTGTTTCCCTTGGGGAATCTGTTGACTCTCTGTGAGGAAGAGGAGAGAAAGGTGCACCTCTTTCTGAATGCCAGTCTGTCTTTTTCTGTGGGCACTTAGTGGGGAAGGGAGAGAATATTTGGATTTAGCCACATTGTCAGCAACTACCGTATCCAGCTTTTCTCAAAAAAGGAGGGAGCCTGTAAACTTGGCTGAGCATGGGACATGCTTAGGGTTGGAGCCATAGGTGGCGCCTAGCTACTAAGTTGGAAGTCACAGCTTGGGCTTGAGGACCTCATTGCATCCACTGAACTATCAGTTACAAACACTGTTTCTAGGAAGAGTTCTTTAAAGTGGAGTAAAAGTCAGGGTTATCTCTGTCCTTAGAGGCCTTGAGATCTTACAACCAGGAAAAAGATGCTCTTGCAAAGCATGTGGCCGCCAGGGACACTTGAAGAGTGGTGGAGGAATCTTCAAAGTCCATTTTAAGGGTGGCCTTCATCTTTCTATTTGTGGGTTCATTAGGCTTGAACTCCACTTCTGAGGAAATAATCATATCCTTGGTGAGGGACGCTACACTGGCATCAACTTCTCGTGTATCAGTAATAGAGCCCTTGGGTTCTTGAATGTTGTAGAGTCTGAGGTCAATGTTGTTAATATGCTTACCTTTATCAGGCTTGTTCCGTTCATCCCTAATCACTTCCTCGAAGGGAGGAGCGAACGGGTATTGCAGCCACATATGAGGATTTTGTGGGGAGAAATTTACTCTGAAGCTTACTCACAGGAGCATGCTTAGGTTTCAGAGTCAGAAAGCTCATCTTCCTCAGTGGGGGAGGAAGAGGAATCAGAGGACTCATAACTTCTGGATTTTTTTTATTGCTTTTTCTTTCCTTTTTTGCCCTTTTAGATTTTTTTTTTTTAAAGCCTTTTGAATGCACTTTGGGAGTGCAGAAACTCTGCTGTGGATTTGGTGAGGTCTTTTCCGGCTTGCCTTCCTTAAGACGTGAAGACCCTCTCGAAAGATCTGTCTCAGAATCCTTCCCACTCAGTCCCATTGTCCCTGGGAGGAGGAACTCATTGTCAGCGGATATGTCTACACTGCAGTTAGACATCCGTGGCTGGCCCCTGGGACTTAACCCATGAGTCGAGTGGTCAGGGTCCACCTTGCTTTTGGACCCTCTCTCTGTTCTGCTCTGAGGTTCCTTGCCTGTTTTTTCCTCGCTGGAGTCATGGTTGCCTTGGTTGGTAGGGACCGCACCTCCCTAACCAGCTTGTAGCACCAGGACCTAACAGAGTTAGAGATGGAAGGCTGAGTGCAAGCTGGGCACAAGTCACTGTCTGAGTCTCAGGAGACTGCCTCAGTTATAGAGCACTAGTTGGAGGAACAAGCAGGGAGACAATGTAGTGGTGGTTCAGGGAGGGTTGAACTCCCAAAGGGTTAACTGACTCAGGGAGGGGGAGGAATTCTGAGCAAAGAAATTAAAATAGAGGTAGAAAGGGCAGGAGCAAAAGAACTTCTGCTGAAGTGGCAGAGAATCTGGCAGCAAGCAGGAACAGAGGTGTTCTGGCCAGACTGTTCAGTGCTAAGAGGCTGCTCTGCCTCCGTGAGCTGCAGAGAAGAGAGCAGCCCCAGAAGTCCAGGATTGTGGGAATGAAATGGAAATTCTTTGCCTAAATATCTTAGTAGACCAAATTAGTTAAAAAAACAAAAATTGAACAAAAAACAACAACAAAAGATTAGACCTCGTGCTGGTACGCTTCTTATATCAGATTATTTGAATGATTACTTTGAAAGAAGGTCAAATAGAATTAGCTAAAATTTTGTCACAAAATAAATATTTAACATTTTTATTTTTAGAATTTATTTGGAATATTGAAGAAGACTTCAGACCTGTCCCAGAATGCTGGATTCCAGCAAAGGAAATCCAGCAATTGAGTGGAAACCCTTTGCCCGATGAAAACGGACACATTCCAGGTATATACTATACAGTCTGGTTTAAAGAAAAGGGGATTTTTCTCTACTTCTAAAGTGGATTAGAATTAGACCCAGAGTTAAATACCCACAGAACAGGACTCGGAGTGGCACCAGATCCTGCCAGAACAACAGATGCAAAACCTGAAGACGCATCTCCACTGCTACAATGATCAACGCCACACCTTTCAAGATTCATTGATCCTACACATGCCTACCCCAAGATATGGTGTACCTCATCCAGAGCACTAACTGCCTGAATAACAACTGTGGGGGTGAAACCAATCACTATGCGCTCTAATGATCTCGCACCTGTGGATTAACCCTTTTCACAAAGTGATCACTCTATATCTGACCTTATCCGTCCCTCATCCTCAAAGGAAACCTGCACAACACTTTCAAATGATAGGCCTGGGAGCTTAAATTCATTACTCTGCTAGACACTAAAAATGTGGACTGAACAGAGATGCTGGATTTATGGCTTATTACAACACTAACCCCCTCTCTTTGTCCTATGACTAGAGAGGGGTTAACGGGCCACTCTGCCTTGAATGATCCCTTACAATTTGTGCAAACTGCTTATGCTAAACAATCTGTTCCACCTTGAATTTTGCTGTGACACTGGGAGTACCTTTCCCAGACCTGAAAAAAACTCTGTATAGCTCAAAAGCTTGTCTCTCTCACCAACAGAAGTTGGTCTAATAAAAGATATTACCTCACCGACCTTGCCTCTCTAATATCCTGGGACTGGTATGGCTACAACTACATTGCATAGCACCATAGTCAGAAAATTCCTTTCTAACATGTCATTTACTCACTGTTCAGTCGTGCTTTGTTCTGCTGTCATAGAAATTTTTTTTTTCCTGTGGCATTTGGCCACACTGATTTGCAAAGCTTTGAGCCAAAAGACACAGTTGTTCCTGTTAAATTCCTTTGACACATTTCTTTGAGGTACAATGTAACTTTGTCCTTGGGATAAGTTTTTCCTTGTAAAAATATAATTAGGTATGTAGCTCTTCATATTAGTAGAATGCTATAGTTTATAGCTACTTTCTAATGCATGTACAGCTTTTAATGTGCCTTGACAAGAAGTAAAATGGAATGTTTTTTCATAGGTTGGGTGCCAGTGGAGAAAAATAGCAAACAATATCGCTGGCACTCATCTGTTGTTAATTATGAGGCAGAAATAGCCCTTATATTGAAGTGCCATGCAGATGATCCTGGACGTTTGGAAATCAGTTCCGTGCCATTATCAGATCTTTTGGAACAAACCCTGGAGCTTATTGGAACTAATATTAATGCAAATCCATATGGTAAGCATAGCATATGTTGTTGTTTAACACTCATTAATACCTTAAATATTTTACAAAAAGAAAAGGAGTACTTGTGGCACCTTAGAGACTAACAAATTTATTTGAGCATAAGCTTTCGTGAGCTACAGCTCACTTCATCAGATGCATTCAGTGGAAAATACACCAAAACACTTTTAAACACTTTTAAAAATATTTAATCCTATTATAAATGCTGGAGGTGAAGCAGTGTTTGGGGTGGAGCTGACAGCTCGTGACCTCTCTATGTAATAACCTCGTGACCCCCTGAAGGGTCACAATCTCCAGTTTGAGAACCCCTGGTATAACTCTCTCTTTAAAAAAGAAAATAAGGGGATAACTACAGTAGTGCCCAAAGGGTGGAGTTTAGAGATATTTTTAGATACTTCAGCGATTGGTAGTTTCCACACAATGCATACAGTCTTTTTAACTATCTCCTTCTCCCCTCCCAACCTGCTGCATGTAATTCCAAAGGGTTGCCACTAAGGGTATGTCTTCACTACCCACTGGATCGGTGAGCTGCGATCGATCCAGTGGGGATTGATTTATCATGTCTAGATGTGATACATCGACGCGAGAAGCACAGGCAGAGCCAACAGGGGAGTGGCAGCAGTCGACTCACTGCGGTGAAGACACCACAGTCAGTTGATTTAAGTATGTCAACTTCAGCTATGTTATTCATGTAGCTGAAGTTGCGTAACTTAGATGGATCCCCCCGCCTAGTGTAGACCGGGGCTGAGATACTTTTCTTCTCCTCCATGCAAGACTACAGCTATGTCTTCACTGCAAACAATAGCTGCGTTTTTACAATTTAGCTAAATTGAGACAGTACAGTAGTTTGTTACCTCTGCGTAGCTAGTCACGTTAATCTCTGTGCCTTCCACATGGGTTGACCTTAGTTATATTCAGGTAAAAACTACCCGGGCTATGTGTTCACTATGATTTTACATCAAGATAGCTATCATAATGCAAAAACACATTTTTTTTCTTTTTCTTTTTGTGAAGACATAACCTTGAACTAGCAGGGACAATGTTTGCTCCACTTTCCAAAGCCAGTCAGTGATTTTAATAAGAGGCCTCCACAAAAAAAATTCCCTTTGGGTGGAGGCAAACTGCTGCTGCAGTGAAGTTGGATGAATGACTGGGGCATATACATCTGTTTTCCAATTAAACAGACCTCTTTTCTCAGAACCAAAGAGTGGTGCAGCACCACTTGGGAAACAAACATTAAATTGCACTTCATTGGACATTTTTTATTTTAAAAAATGCATTGCGCATATACATAGAACAAAATGTATCGCCTCCGATATATAATTGTGTGCTGAAGGGCTTTGGGGGGAGAGGCTGGTGCTCTTCTTTGAAGACTTTTTTTTTTTTTTAAACACCTGCTATTTGGTGCAATTTTTTATGTTCCAAAAGCAAAACTTTATTCTTCAGTAGCATTTTTATGAACTCCTAACCTTACTTATGTACGCCAAGGATGACTTCATATTATAAAATATCTTGGAAATATTTTTGATCTCAGCTACAACAAGGTTATGACATTCTTTTAATAAAATCAGTATTTTAAGACATCACTGTGCGATAGTTTACTGACAGGCAAAAAGACCAGGCCCATGCACAGTGGAACTTATTTCCTTTTGATCCTTCAAATCATTCTTGAATCTTTTATAACGCAGTGTGACTACATGATTTAACAGGTTCATTTTTTTTATATAAAGGATTAGGAAGTAAGAAGCACCCTGTCCATCTTCTTGTACCGCATGGAGCATTTGAAATAAAGAATCCACCTATGCTGAAGCACAGTGATATATTATCTTGGTTTGAAAGCTGCAGAGAGGGTAAAATTGAAGGAATTGTATGGCACTGTAATGATGGACATTTAATCAAGGTAACTATTTAGAATGTCATGAGTGAATCTGCACTCCCCAAAACTTAAAAAAAAAACAAACAAAAAACACTTTTGCAGAAGAAACACTTCAAGGACAAAACTACTAGTGTAAAAGGCACAATGGATTAAAACACAATATGCACTGCTGCTTCTAATTGGGTGAGAATCAGTTTAGCTACTTTGTGAGATCATGTTTCAAATTAGCACTTGACAGCTTTGATCAGCTCCTCATGAGCCCAGTGTGATAATTTTCAACATAAACTGTGAGTTAGGCACTAGTCACCTATCTTTGTTCCCAGTACAGCTTCTTACCCAGTTTCTTTCCGGGGGCAGGAGGGCTCCGGCACTCGACATGCCACTTCTCGTTGTAGCCAAAACACGTGGCTCTCTTGCCTAGCAGCTGTATCTTTTTGTAACTGCTGTGTGATGTAGTTTTTCAAACCATGTTGGACTCCTTAAATACTTACGGTATTTATTATCTGTTATAAAGACAAATTAACCTCAAAATTGCTATAGTCATTTATGCTGATGAAGGTAAATCCACCTGGCATTATCCTATACATTGCTTTCCATGGTACTTTCAGTAAACGTTCCACCCCCCTTCAGTGTCTCTAAAATGGATGCCAATAAGAGCACACAAATGTCTTAGCATAATGGCAAATATTCAGTAATAGTGTATAAAAACTCCTGCTTCCATCCTAAATAAATTATGCCAGTAGTTTGAACAGTTAATTGAAAACAGACAAAATAATGGATGATGACTGTATTGTCTTCTCCCGTGGAGAATTAAGACAATTAAGGCTTGCTTTTTTTTTAAAAAAAATTCTCAAAAAAACCCCAAAAACCCTAAATTAATTTGCTTTTTATTTGTGGATCAGTGGCTTGAAGCCATGCACACCTGTATTAGAACGGACATGTGCAAGCACTCAAAGAAGAACAGTTCCTTATAAAACAAGGGATCACTTTATAATAATCAAAATGAGCTGGCATTGTTTCTGTAAGAATGGTCTTCAAACTGTGGTTTGTGGAGGACTACGTAGTGATGTAGTCTGCTTCTTTTCACATTCACCTGCTAAATCACATTAAAATGACAGCCAAAAAAATACAACCCTGTCCTAGTTTTCATCACAGCAGTTGGAATTGTTGCTACCTACTTTTGAGATCCCTGTCCCCCTGCTTTTCTTTACTTGGTCTGAATTCCTGCTGCTGTCTAAAACAAGTTGTCATACTTCAGCTGTAGGAAAGTTAGTAGTTTGAAGTGGTATATGGCAAACTTCCAGAAGCAATTTGACATAAGTTTCACACACTGTGTACAAGAACTATGAGCTTTGTAAGTGATATGCCAAAACCGTGACGTCAGTGACCAAAGCAGCTAGCTGTTGAGATACCAGTGATGGATATTTGTAATAAGTAGTTGAATGTATGAGGATGTTTACACTGATCTCCTGTTTCTCTCTTCTTAGCTCCATCGACATCATCTTGGTATGTGCTGGCCAATTCCAGAGACATATCTGAATTCTCAACCAGTTGTCATTGCTGTTAATGGGACCAAATATGACTGTGATTTTGAACCAAAATGTTTGTTTAACCATTTTTCAAAGCTGGATGGGCAAAGGTTCAGTAGACTCAAAGATATAAAGTTTGATGTTTAAAGAGAAAAAAGAATCTTGTCACATGTACGATTGTACCTTCTTCCGCTTTGCCTACAATATAAGTGGATATTTTTGCAAATAATTGTGGCATAGGTAGCTCTGTAGCTACAATGCAAATGATTGGGATAAATATTATCAATAATATGAAGCAAAAGCAGTAAAGGCAAATCCAAATCCAAAATGGATCTCCCTCTCTTAGATTTCAGCACATTTGCTGTTTTGGTTTTGAAAGACCCTTAAATGTTGAAGCTGTTAGGGCTAAGAGGAGGACAGTGTTTAATGGTAGCTGATTCCAGGGGCTTGTATAGCGAAGCAGATAGTGATGGTTTTAAAAACAGAAAAGTCAGCTAACTTTTAGAGTTTCTGAATTTTTACAGCCTGCAGTTTATTCTGAAGTCAAACTGCAACTCAAACATTCTCATGTTTAGGCTCCAGACTTGGGGCCCAATGCATTCTACTATATCAGTGAAGTAACACAGATTTAAATCAGTAACTGAGACCATAATCAGGCCCTACATTTTAAAAAAAAGTTTAAAATTGTGACAATTTTTTTTTATTTAAACATTCCACACTATTTGTATTCCCCCCTGCCATGCTGCAGTAGTGTGCTAGGGCTTGAAAACCAAGTAGTGAAATTGTTTACATTATCCAATCTCTTGGGACAAACTGGGGTTTTTCTTGTTAATAAACTAGCATAAATAGTAAAAAGTAAACTCGTTTTAATTATTTTGAAAAGATAGTCCATAACAGTTTAGAAAATAACTTTATCAAGAGCAGCATGTAAAGTAATGTTTCAAACTTAGAAAAATAGACAATACAAATTGTGTATTCTCACACTTTGGTTCTATTTACATCTGTGCTCTGCATGTACCAAACATCTACCAACACTAGATCTATACAAATATTGACAGTTTCCAAATGAAATTAAATTAGCTTTACATCTTAGTACAAAAAAAGTTCATTGCCTTGCTGAAGTATTACAACTCTTTCTGTTATGCAGCAGGTCTGGCTTTGAAGTCAAGGGCTTCACCCCAGGATTGCTGAAATCCTTTGATCTCCCCTGCTGTCATTTCTGAACTAAAGCATAAAATATGCAAAGCAAGGGGGGAGGTAATAAGACAGGTTTTCACATTGATTGCTAGATCTACTGGATCTGAAGCACTAATGACAAGATTTTAGTAACTTTTCTGAAAAGTCTGCTGCTTCTCTCTCTCTCTAGTGTCAAACTATTATAACTTCAATGAAGCTGGCCCTAATTCACAATGGTGAGAAATTAGAATCAGGCTTGCATATAAGTGGTATTACATATAACAGCCTACTGACTGAATTTGTGTGTTAGTTCTTAAAATACTTAACATGGATTTAATCAATAGACACGTTGGCTGGAATATCCACTTGAACACCAAACTGTTCAGAAAGCTTCTTTAATTTCTCCTCCAAGATAATATTTTTTTTTACTTCTTCATTGTAGTTGTATTTCAGATCCTCAATTTCTTCAAAAAAGGAAGGGTCAAAGTTATCCAGTTCTCTTTTCAGTTGTTTGATTTCTTCCTAATAAAAGAATTGAATATTACCAACTTACTACAATTCAAGATTCTACATTCTGTTTTTGTGTCAAGGTATATATAAAAGGCCTAAATGACAACATTAATTGTGTGCCTTTTCCTTCATGAGATATTTTAAAAGCTTGCTTTGATTTGTGCACTCTGAAAGTAAAGATACAGGTTATCATTTATATACCTTAGTACCTAATTGCACCTGCAAGTCAGGTGCTTTGGTATATGAAAAAAGAAGTGAGGTTAAAAGTTTAGTACCTACCATATGTCAAAACAAATGTTTACAGTGAGACTGGAGTGCTTTGTAAAATTAATCACACAGTCAGTACAGCATAATTGCATACTGTCATAAGAGGAAAGAGATCTTGGGGAAACACAGTGCTGTGCTTCTAAACAATATATTCTTCTGACCCTAGCTTTAGGGCCTGAGTCTCAAGGTCCCAGTGCATTCTGTTCTGGATTTCTCCTTAACAGTTTAAAGAGAGCATAACTTCCCTTCCTCCCTTTTTATTTGATCCTCTCAGTGGCCCCATCAAAGTTGTGAACTAAACATGCAGCTGTAAGAAGATTCTGGTTGCAGTTTGAGTCATTTTGTAAAAGTGGATGGGGCAAAGGAGTGGCAGTTACTGGCTACTGAAACATTTGGGGAGTGTGGGGGTAGAGGGAAGCGGGGTGCAACAAGCTGGTAGAGTGGTTCAGTATTTTTAACAATAGCAATTTCCATCTGTCGTGCACTACACGCATGAATCCATAAAGTAGGGATGTACTATAAACTTGTTTTTGGAGAGTTTGTACTTTAAAAGTCATAAGTCTGGCCATTATATAAGACCTCAACTAATGGGTGGATGTAATCTTGTTTCCTAGCTATCCATTAGTTCATAAGATAAGTGAACAATATCACTGTGGTGGTATCCATACGCTACTCACTGTAAGTTGCTGTTTTTCCAGATCTGAGGCTTGCAGCTGTGTCTGGAGATCTACTACATCTACCATTAGCTTGTCAATTCTGCCTTTCTCTAAAAAAAATAATCTTATGTTATGAAAAGGACAAGCTAGATTACTAAATTCAAGATACTGCAAATCAATTAATGTTTAACCTATTCATAACTATTATATTTAATAAGCAATACATAGTGGAGAACATTAAACCCAGTTACCCAATCTTGCAATGTCAAAAAGTCATCCCCAACACTATTCTGGTAGCTCCATCTACTTCACAACATAAGCTCTCAATGAAAAATATTAAATGGCTAGTCTTTGTTGTGAAGCAAATGTTTTGATTGACTGAGTGCAGTGCTATCCTAATGAGTCTGCCTGAAACATAGCTCTGAGAGGTTTGACATGCCCCATTTTTTAAAAATTAAGTCTTATTAACCTTCATTCCTGATAAGTTTAAAGACCAATGTTGTTAATTTCACTCTGACAGCTGAATGTTTCTGCTGAACGTTTTTTTTTTTTTTTTTAAATCCAGTGTGGCTGGCTGTGCTAGACTGTTAAATACAGAAGAAAGCAATTATGTCATTTACTCCACTGCATTTTCCAATCAAAAATGCTCTTACCACTTCTCTTGAGAGACTATTCCAAAACTAAATAGATTTTACCATTATTGAGTTTCTATACCTAATTGTTTTAAAATTTAATCCAGCTATTTCTAATTATACCACAGTGCTCAGAGTGAATCACGAGGGAAGGGGCAGCAGCTGTAAGGAAGGGGGAGCTATGGTAAATGTTCTTTAGATCAAAGGTGCTTTTTAAAATTAATTTAATAGCATAGTTCCACTGTTACGCCCCCATTCATAGTCTCTGTCCTGACACTTGTTATGTGGTTACAAGTAGTACTAAGTAGCTGTAAACTTGCTAGTGGATAGCCTAAACCATGATTTCTGGTAGCAGCTGTATAATACATATGCCACTGAAAACATGCAAAACCAGTGTTGCAATAGTTGTCAAACAATTATCTGCTTCTAGTGTGCACAGAATCCTGATGTGTGCATCAGGAAACTATGTACGTTTTCAAAAAGGAAAGGTATTCTCTTCAGCAACTGCTGTTAACATAATCACAAAATTACCATAAAATATCCTTTTCTGAAGATAAAAATATATTTGTAAAGGATCTAGCTTTTTCGCAAGTATTTCTTTTACAACAGAGTACCTGCAGCTTTACATAGGTGCTCAAAAATTGAAGGCCTTATTGTGTTCTTACTTACACTAGTTTTACACTGGTGTAATTTAATTTACTGTTACAGAATGACTCCCAACTCTCACTAGTGTAGTAAATGAGAGCAGCTCCAGCCCAAATTACTGAAAAATCCTTATACTTTGGATACTGAAAATGGCTACCGGCTGCAGAGCCTTTGCTTGCATTGGTGCCTGTTTGATGTCGGTAAGCTTCCACCTGGTGAGCTAGTTCTGCTTTTTCCTTCTCCAGTCGATTACTGGTTAATCTGCAAGACAATTAATTTGAAATATTGTGAAGAGTAAAAATTGCTCTGGGTATTCATATCTAAGAACGTCTTATTCTCATTTCTGTACATAGTGGAGCGGGGGTTCATATTTTAGGGATGATTCTTGGTACTTTACCTGAGAAGCTGAAGCTCTCTGGCAAGGCCTTGCTCCGTGCTAGCACCTTCAGGAAAGTGTTTGAGAAGCTCAATCTTAGGTTTAAAAAAAGTATAAGGAAAATGAGAACATTTTACATTTGAAAACAATACCTATAGTTACATTTACTAACTCAAAGCAACTCAACTTGAGAATACCATAGCTAAAGTAATACAGGGAAAGAAAAAAACAGAAGCCTAGTAGCAGAGAGAACTGTAGTATTAATCTTAGAGAAAAGGTAAACTGAACTTTTAATTGGACAAACATAAATTGCAATATAAAAACTTTCAGATGCACCTTTGTATCTGGTAAGGACCTGGTAAGTCCTATAAAGCGTCTAAAGTTATCTATAAGCCTATTATAGTAAATATGAATTAGTGCTTCAACTGCCTTGTAGGAAGGAAAAGAAAATACAGTGTAGTCTAAATAAAGATCAAGGGCCAGATTTACTAAGGTATTTATATGCATAAAGATGCAGATAGACACCTAATGGGATTTACAAAAGTGTCAAAATGTCACCTAACCTCCTTAGGTGCTTTTTGAAAGTCCCACTAGGTGTCTGTCTGCATCTCTAGATGCCTAAATACCTTTAAGTTTGGCCCTAAGGACCTGATTATATATATATATATATATATATATATAAACAAATATATATATATAAACAAAAATAAAAATTAAATTAAGGTAAAATATTTTAATCTCTATGAATTCCACTATTTTAAAGAATTAACTTTTGAATTGTTTGAAGGTGATCATAACTAACATTTTTTAAGCAATAAAAGCAGAGGACCTGATAATGTGATCCTTATTTTTGTTAGAAAAAATTACTTATGAGTAAAGGTTGTAGGATCAGGCCCATAGTCAGTAGTTGAGGAATTAGTGTCCTTTATCCTCACATACTTTTCTCTCTCAGAGGTTTTGGAGAAGGGAAGTGGTCAGGAGTCAGAAGTTTCAGAGTAGCAGCCGTGTTAGTCTGTATTCGCAAAAAGAAAAGGAGTACTTGTGGCACCTTAGAGACTAACAAATTTATTAGAGCATAAGCTTTCGTGAGCTGTAGCTCACGAAAGCTTATGCTCTAATAAATTTGTTAGTCTCTAAGGTGCCACAAGTACTCCTTTTCTTTTAGGAGTCAGAAGGAGTTTTGAGCGTTATCAAATATGGAAGAAAGCAAAATAGAGGTGGCAGTGGGTATGGGCAGCAATCAGTTAAAACAAGGCATTCAAAGAATCAGTCATATCAAACAGCACAACTGGCAAATCACCTAGATAAATGCAGTCAAATAATTAATTAGTTAAAAATATGGTAGTCAGTTGAAAACAATGGAAGATAAATGGGAACTTATCAGTCCAAATATAATGATCAGTCCAATAGGGGGACTATACAGAGAAGGCAAGAATTCTGGGACAAAGTGGATGCACTCCCTTCAAGCTTTGATCCTGGATAGGCTAGATGCAGCTGAATGGAACCTTCCTGTGGCAGCTCGGGGCTTGCACAATATGGCCCTAGCAAGAGCTCTGGCTATGTGGCATGGTTCGCTACTGGTGGCAGGTCAGAGGGAAATAGGCTCGGTGAGGTGACTACTATATTATTTGAGTGAGCCCTAAGATTTTCTTGGCATGGGAAGCCTGCAAGAGAGTAGGAGTGCTGGATACACACACTGATCCAAAGAGACAGATACATCAAAGAGTTTCTCCCTTTCTTGAGATCCTTCAGACAGGATTAATAATTCTTTACTCTCAAAGTGCTGTTCGTCTGTAGATCTCAAGGTGCTTTACAAAGCAAGCCAAGTTGTATTATCCGAATTTTACAGAGGGGCAAACTGAAGTTGGAGATAGAAAGTGACTTGCTCAATATCAAACAGCAGGTAAGTGGTAAAGACAGGACGTGAACTCGGTTCTCTAGATTCAAGATATGTCTACGTTTACAGCATCATGTAGAGTACAGACACTGCACATACAGCTAGCATGGGTACAAATAGCAGTACTGATGGGAAGGCATGGATTAGGTGAGTAGAATACCCTTGCTTAGTCTGATAAAGTTTAGGATTTAGATTGCGTGTTTACTTTTTATTTCTTAGGTATAAAGGTCAGAGATGGTTACATAACACTTCCAATCATTTAAAAATCTATCTTTCTGTAGTGAATCAACTTATTTTAATGTTTAATCTTAACAAGTGAGTTTGTCCTAAGCGCTTGGAGGAGTCTGCTGAGATTACAAAGGCTGGTGCATGTCCACTATCCTTTGATAAAATGGCAAACTAATTAATAAGCTTGTGTTGTTCAAGAGGGTCTTGAGCAGTGTAATATTTCTGGGGTGCAAGGCTGCGTCTGGTGGGAATTTGCTGATGCTTCCCTGTGTACAGTTCATGAGTGGCTTGGTGAGCACTCATGCAGCTTAACTGGGTGTGTCTCTGCATGTTATTGGCTGAGTGATAACAGTACCTGGATGGGTTTGCTGCTTGTCACTAGCATAGCATTGGAAGAGACAGTCCTCTCTGAAGAGTTAAGGGGGCACAGGGTCCCACAGTTCCAGATTTTACCCTGGAAGTCTGTCACAGACGTAGAGCTATATGTATAGTGCCTGTACTATATATTTCTTTAAGTGTAGGTACAGCCTCCATCTTGTGTTCTATCCTTTGCATCACAGTGTATTCTTGACCTAAGTCACTGGGACATTTTGTCAGGGGCAGGGTATGAATGGAATGTTCAAAGGGAAGCATTTATACATGGGAATAGGTGGTGAGTTAGTACACTGTGAGGCCTAGCTCACACTCTACCTTACTATCAGATTAAAACACAGAGCTTGGGGAATTTTGCCAGTTTCTCTCCAATGAACTAAGGTCCAAGAATGAGAATTCTGTGCAGATGGTACCTTTCAAGGATGAAATGGTCAATAGGAGAGAGTTTAGAGGTAGTATTTTAATTAAGCAAAACTTTCAAATCAATATTTCCTAAATAAAGCCTTTTTCTTTCTGTACTAGATATGTTATGAATACAGTGGTTTGTATTTCAATTAGAATAGTTTTATTCCAATTAGGACATTTTAATGTACATGCTCCTCAAATGAACTGTAATAGTCAATGATCTCATATACTTTTGGTTTTTGTACTGGGTATTTTAATCTATTGTTGGCTTGCCAAAGTGTTTATTCTTAATCACGTCCACAATTTCTGTTCTGCTGATATAGAGTTATGCTTGATGAAGGACAGCTGCAAACTTTATTTGAGACACACAAATAAATTGCAAAGTGTCTTGCTCCAGACTGATAATAAAAACTGCGAAGTTTACATACAGATCTCTGCTGATTTTGCCCCAGCCCAGTGTTCAGATTACTGACACATATTCAAAAACTATAGCAAAGAAGAAAATAGCACTTAAACTTTAAAAATTACTCAAAATAAGTCACAGTTCTATGCATTCTGACAAACTTTTGATTCCTCACATAGTGCTGGAGAAATGGCATATACATATTAAAACCAAGACAAGCCTGGGGCTAATCTTGGCGAATACAGTCCTGGGGCTAATTACTCTGGGACATTTAAAAGAACTCTGTGTCAAGATTAGTGGGCCAAAAATTTGACCCAACTTTTTTTTTTAAAACATATGATTGTAAAGTTTTTATTAATTTATATTTTTCAAAATATTAAATATACTTATAAGCATCTTTATGTGTTTCATATACAGAATATAACATTAAACAGTTACAAGTGAAATGATAAAATGTCAAACTGAAAACCTTCCTCATATACTGTGTGGGAATCCACCCTCTGAACCAACCCATGAAAGCAAAAGTCTGAATAAGGAGACAGTTCTTGCACTATGCTCAGAAAGTCAAAGTCAACAAACAGCTTCTATTGCATGAGTTAGAAGGAAATTTTAAGGCATATTAAAACATCCATACCTACAGCACAGCACTTATGAACAATACTACAGTGATAAATGTTTAGACATGTACAGTGGAGGAAAATCTACCTCTGATTAACTCCATTTTAACATAAGTAAATGGGAAACAAAGTTGAGAGTTCATATCAGAAATTTAGGGTAAATTACATTATAGGGATTATCCCAATATTAAGCTTTATTAACTAAGGAAAAAGAAAAGGAGTACTTGTGGCACCTTAGAGACTAACAAATTTATTAGAGCATAAGCTTTCGTGAGCTACAGCTCACTTCATCGGATGCATTTGGTGGAAAAAACAGAGGAGAGATTTATATACACACACACAGAGAACATGAAACAATGGGTTTATCATACACACTGTAAGGAGAGTGATCACTTAAGATAAGCCATCACCAGCAGCAGGGGGGGAAAAGGAGGAAAACCTTTCATGGTGACAAGCAAGGTAGGCTAATTCCAGCAGTTAACAAGAATATCAGAGGAACAGTGGGGGGTGGGGTGGGAGGGAGAAATACCATGGGGAAATACAGGTTTCAGAGTAGCAGCCGTGTTAGTCTGTATTCGCAAAAAGAAAAGGAGTACTTGTGGCACCTTAGAGACTAACAAATTTATTAGAGCATAAGCTTTCGTGAGCTACAGCTCACTTCATCGGATGAAGTGAGCTGTAGCTCACGAAAGCTTATGCTCTAATAAATTTGTTAGTCTCTAAGGTGCCACAAGTACTCCTTTTCTTCATGGGGAAATAGTTTTACTTTGTGTAATGACTCATCCATTCCCAGTCTCTATTCAAGCCATTTCCAGCATTTAACAAGAACATCTGAGGAACAGTGGGGAGTGGGGTGGGGGAAGAAATAACATGGGGAAATAGTTTTACTTTATGTAATGACCCATCCACTCCCAGTCTCTATTCAAGCGTAAGTTAATTGTATCCAGTTTGCAATTTAATTCCAATTCAGCAGTCTCTCGTTGGAGTCTGTTTTTGAAGCTTTTTTGTTGAAGTATAGCCACTTTTAGGTCTGTGATCGAGTAACCAGAGAGATTGAAGTGTTCTCCAACTGGTTTTTGAATGTTATAAATAATGGACACAAATCAGACGTCAAGAATTATAACATTCAAAAACCAGTTGGAGAACACTTCAATCTCTCTGGTTACTCGATCACAGACCTAAGAGTGGCTATACTTCAACAAAAAGCTTCAAAAACAGACTCCAACGAGAGACTGCTGAATTGGAATTAATTTGCAAACTGGATACAATTAATTTAGGCTTGAATAGAGACTGGGAATGGATGAGTCATTACACAAAGTAAAACTATTTCCCCATGGTATTTCTCCCTCCCACCCCACCCCCCACTGTTCCTCTGATATTCTTGTTAACTGCTGGAATTAGCCTACCTTGCTTGTCACCATGAAAGGTTTTCCTCCTTTTCCCCCCCTGCTGCTGGTGATGGCTTATCTTAAGTGATCACTCTCCTTACAGTGTGTATGATAAACCCATTGTTTCATGTTCTCTGTGTGTGTGTATATAAATCTCTCCTCTGTTTTTTCCACCAAATGCATCCGAAGAAGTGAGCTGTAGCTCACGAAAGCTTATGCTCTAATAAATTTGTTAGTCTCTAAGGTGCCACAAGTACTCCTTTTCTTCATGGGGAAATAGTTTTACTTTGTGTAATGACTCATCCATTCCCAGTCTCTATTCAAGCCTAAGTTAATTGTAACCAAGGAAATTCACTGTTAAGGTTAAATTTAAAAGAAATCCAAACATGCTTAAGTATGGAAATGTATAGTTCGGGTATGCAAATAATGAAACACACTATAACAACAAACCTATAGACGTGTACAAGGGAAGAAAAATCTGCCTTTTATTATTATAGATAGGATAAATTTGTCACCATTAGGCTACGTTTTACTCACCTGTTCCTTTAAGTCTTGTGTGTGTTTTTCAATGTTGTGTTCACGCTCTGTTGCCTCCTGCAGTCGCTGTTTAAGATCAGTAATGCTTTGATTTTTTTTGGCAACATCAGTTTCCAGTTCTTTCATTTTAGTTTCATACATCCTGAAAACAGGAAAGAAAATTAAGGCCATTCTGCAAATACTATGCCTAGTCCAGAAACCATTTTTTCCCCATCCTGCAAACTCGACACACAGTCCAAACGATTAAACGCAAAAACTAACCCTTTGAAAAACAAAGATGGTGACCCTAATAGAAAGCGTGCATGTGTGTGTGCTCTAAAAATAGAATGCTGCCAAGCAGCAGGACAGGCTAGTCACACTGAGTATCTATGTATGGTCTCGAACGGGTACTTAGGGTGTACCCATCACCCTGTCTGTGCCACCGCAATTCCACTCTATTTTTAGCCCATTAGCTCAATGAAAGCTAGCATGAGTATGTCTCCTTGAGCTGGGAATCATACCCCCAGTTCCAAGTGCAGACATACCCTTAATGTTTTAGAGTTCTAGTGCAGAGACACTTATTTAGATAGGCTATCAAAGTTTTGGGAAAATAACAGCCCTGTTTGTAAATAACTTGTACAGAGCATAAGAAAGGGTGTTTGCTTTGATTTTCAAGGGAACAGTTGAGGAACATGATATGTTGCAGTTTATATGAAATTCATCAACATTAAATTACTTGCTACAATAAGAGTAAATCTAGTGTCAAATAACTCATAGGAGAAAAGATCCACAAGGCACGATTTATTAAGTGAATTGACTGTAGAAGAATGGAAGTTACATGAATACTGTTGAGCAATTAATACAACTTACCACAGTGTGTGGAAAACAAACTTTCCTTCAATATTAGCTAAGAAAGTGTTCTTTATTATGCATTTTTTCTGGGAAAATATATTTACTGTGGCGAATACAAAGGGAATTTGATGCTTTAAAATCAGAGTAACCCTTTCCCATCCACTACAGGTAAAAAAATTGACTGGCTCCAGGCCCAACTGTTTACTGAAAACATTATCTGGGAAAGGTAGGCAGAAGGGTCTGTGTATATTACCTTCTGTCTACTCCAATCCTTTGTAGGATGCATGGGGTTCATCTACCATCACACTCCTGGTGTGAGGAAGGGGCTCCTTCCTCCTCTCAGACTATTGTTTTGTTGAGTTATTTTGTGATGGTGTAATTTTGAAGCAGCATCACCCCTCTCTTTATACCTCTTCCCATTCACCATCACCACCAGAGTGCTATTAACAAGGCAAAGTCTGAGAAATTCAGGTCATAGACCTTTCAACACTTCTCTGGGTGACTGTTGTTTGATCAGTTGTGGAGGAATTTGCCTTCATGGTAGGATGCTAAGGAGCTTGCTTATCATGTTCAGCAAATAACACAAAATTATTCTTCAAAGCCCAGTTACAATATTCTGTAATAGTACAGGGCAGAATCTGGAAGGTAATCTCGTCAGTTTAGCAATCCAGCATTTTGAAGCTGCAAGGGAGGGTTCATTCTCAGACAGGAAAAACAGTTTCTGGAGCAGCAGAAACTAACAGGGTTTATGGACTGAGGACGCTACATGTCTGCTGGATCTGGGTTAGAAGTTTGTATATTGAACATATGTAATATAGTAAATTTGTCAATGTTTGCTATGAGGTCAGTAAGAAATGCTTTAGAAAAGGAACTGAGAACTATGATCATGAAAATATTCATTTAAAAATACTTAAAGAAAACAAATAATTTTGCCTATTTTATTCCCAGTTCCTACCTTGTTACAACAATTGATTTCCAGCTTTTGC
Organism: Dermochelys coriacea; assembly: GCF_009764565.3. Taxonomy (NCBI): domain Eukaryota; kingdom Metazoa; phylum Chordata; order Testudines; family Dermochelyidae; genus Dermochelys; species Dermochelys coriacea. The sequence continues at coordinate 274,591,876 of NC_050068.2, read as the reverse complement.
TGTCAGCTCCTTCGAGTTGTGGACCTCTGCTTTCAGCAAAGTTTAACCTCTTAACAGTGTCCTCCAGTTCCACAGTCAACTTCTCATTTATTATCTCTATGTTATTCTTTGCTATTCGTAGCTTCTCTGCAGTGTCAGCCTCCTGTTGTCCAATGAGGCACAAAATTATATACATTGTGGCAAAGTGCCTTCATGCTTCTTTTATCCAAAATGCAGAACCTCACGCAGCACTGAACGCTATAACATTACACTCAGAAATTGGATCAGTACTGATTCAGAAGGAAGAGTGCCACATACTAGATCATAAACACTATTTCCAATAGCATCTGGGTATTTCTTGGAGGTCGCCCATCCAAGACACTGACTTTAGTCAATTCTGCTTAGCCTTTGTGATCTAAAAGGACTACAGCACAAATTGGTACGGTATCAAGAATATCATGAATACTATCTGTTATGTATTTAGGAATCCCATCAAAATAGTATCTGAGCATGTACAGAACTGTAAATTCAATATTTAATATGTATACTTCCAGCCAAATTAAAAGAAAAGATGCTTAATATAACCAACAATTTGCTCAAATGGCTGGATGTTATCCTATAACCGTACTTTTTTCAGCTCTTTACGTAGTCTCTCATTTTCAGCAATGATTTTTTCCATGCCTCTGGTTTTTGATTCATAACGCATACTCAGCTGGCCACCCAGATGAAGTTTCATTTTTTCCATTTCAGACTAAATATTAAACAAAAAACAAAACAAAATATGTATTTACACAACTTGGCATCTTTCGTGTTCTCATTTTGAATGTTACAGTTATCTAGCACATGCAGGTCCCAATTCAGCAAAGCACTTTAGCACGTTTATGTCTATACCTCAAATACATTAAAAGATATTTTGAATATCAAAATTTCCCTTAGAAATTTATCTCTGTCACAATAACTTGCATTACATTAAAATTCACATTTTGCTTTACAAGTTACTCATATAATTATGAAAGAATACAAAACATCTATTTTGTTTGGCGGGTTTAGTACTTTGTGGAGGAAGTGCATATGTAAAGCTTTGCTTCTGTGTAGTACAAAGTTCACATTTGTGATTTTTTTTTTTAACTGAAGCAAATTTTTGTGCCAAATGTCAATAGGTTTGATTATATGCACTACTGAAGTTATTTATGTTTTAGGTGAAACACTATTATTCATCAGTTTTCCTAATTAATTTACATACAAGTGGCTACACAAAACAATAACGAATGATAAATCAGTACCTTTAACCTCTCATTTTCAAGTTCAAGGCTAGCTAGTCTCTCATTAGAGACAACTCCTGGGGCCTTTTTCAGATCTTCGTTTTCTCTCTGCACTTTCTCTACAACCTTTTTCATCAAACCAATGGTTTTTTCTAATTCTGGAACGGTCTTTCCACTTCTACCAGACTACAAAGAAAAGACAGGGGAAAGAAAAGAAAAAGAAAAAAAAAGCATAATAAAGTAAACGCTTGAAATTTTAAGTGAGATATCAAATATGTCTGAAGTCTTTTTTTTTTAATCGCTTTGTTGTAAACACACAAAATATGGTAACTATAGTTTGGGATTATAGTTCTGAATCTGAAATTTGTTACCTGCAGGTGGAGGACACAAAGGAGCCCCACTGAAGTCAACAGGCACACATGAAGTCTGTCCATGAACAACAAATTGCATGATTGGGGATCTAAATTTTTGTGTTATTAAAAGAACCGACACAACATTTATATATTTGGTATGTAAATACATTGTGCTATGAAAATTCTGCATTTATACATCCATATTAGCACAGTTCCACTATGCTAATTCCTTTGGAATGCAACACCTGGCCAAGCAAATATGAAGAACTGCATTTCAGTGGATTATCTACTCCCCTTCCTACTTTATTAATATTTTATTAATACAGGAAAAAAGAGGGAAGGGGAAAAGACTCTATCCACAGTAAACTCCAATGTACAATCACTTCAGTAAATTAAGAGAATTTCACTGCTACTTTCCTCTTCTCCAGTAAAGGAGGAGGCAGACCTTGTTGCTGCTGAAGTCAAGAAGTGAAGAAACAGTGGCATAATGTAGGAGGTCAAAGGAAAGTGGGGAATCCTGTTATGGCTCTCTGCAGCACTATGCTGACTCCTCTTTACTTCTTGGGAAGCCCAGGGAGCAACAATTGTGGAGGCAGCACACTTCACTCCCTGTACAGTGTAAGAGCCACAAGTGTGGCTCTTACAGTGTTTGCATCTTGTAAGTGTCTCACTTGTGGTTTCATGAGATGTTGGCAATGGAGGAGTAATGTTTCTGCTGCAGTATTTGTTTTCTGGTCTTCTGAGGAATGAAGAAGGGTTTACTTCACACCATTACTCTTGCAGTGTACTTGTATTAATGTACTGGTGAGAACGGAATTGAAGACTGCATCAATCACTAAGATAGGCTTGAGGTAAACTGAAGGTCCACTTATGTAAACCTCTTGTATATTAAAAAAACAAAATATTTCTCTAGCAACGGGTCCCACTTTCTAACAACCTAATCCCATTTGGTTAGCTCTATCAAAAGATTTTCAAATACATTACTAAATATAATTTGCATACACTTATGGCTACATTCTCATATTGGTGAAGAGATAGTTTTGCAGGTAACTGTTAATCCAGGTGGCAGACCACAGACCTGATCCTGCAAAGATTTAAGTATGTGAGAAACTTTACTAACAGTAATAGCCAATTGACTAATATCTTGGTTCTTTGATTAAAGTACCAAGATAATAAAAAAAGGAGAGGTAACCAAGTGTAAAAACTAACATTTCCCATCTTCTTTTCCTTGATGATAAACATTTCAGTTGTAATTAAACCTTACTAGTAATCTTATTTCAATCATTTAATTATTCTGAAAAACACTGTAGCATTACTCACCCCTCTAACACTGCCTAGCTTGCGCTCGGCTTCTGCTTTCTCTTTTTTGAGAAGCTCACACATTTCTTTCAAGTCACCTACTTGGTCCTAAAGAATACAAATAATAACCATTTTATTTAAGCTTTACTCAATTAACAGGTGAATTTAAACTTTTTTAAATTTCAAAATTTCCATCTTCAGTTAGTTTACTTTGAAAAACATGAAACAAAACCAACAAATAAATTCCCCCTTGCCATATAATTCATCACTTGCTACTAACCACCCAGGTTACAAAACCCATGCCCTCTAAATTTGCCCCCATATTTTATTCTTTAATCAAAACATTAAATAATGTTGGTATGCTGCTGGTCTTCCATATTAAGTGCATTATAAAGATCTTAAAAAAAAAACCAAACAAAAAAATTATTAGAGAGAGTATGTGAGAGTTCTGTATGTTTTCTCATAATCTAGATTCTTAGGGTACAGCACAATCTAGCTTCAACTAATATTTTATAATTTAGGAATAATTAAAAAAATAATAATATATACACCTTTGTTGATGTTTTCCCAAATTTCCCAGGAAAACTCTACCCTAGTAGAAGACATGTCAATCTGAAATTGGATTGGTTTTTTGGGCGACGGAGTGGGGCATAAATTGGAAAAGGGCCAGTTTGAAAATAGGGACTGTAATGGGAAGCTGGCTTCAACTACACTATGGAACAGCTACTACACCACTCCATAACTTATAACATAAAGGGACAAATTTAAAAGGGACCTCTTACCCAGGCATATTTAATTATTAATTTTTAAAATTTTCAAACATTTATGTATGATAAACTGCAGGTACATATTTAGGTCCCTACAATGGGCAGGACTCTGCACATACACAACTTCATTGACTTTCAAGTGCCTCTCTGAGGGTGCAGGGTTCTACCCTTATGGTACTTATTACAGGACAGGGGCTTTAGAGTCCTCAGCTGTAAGTAGATATGTTTACTTGAAAGACTAGGCCTTACAAGTGGCTTCTGAAATCTGCCCCCAGTGTATTTGGTTTTCTATATATTTACATCAAATGTATATAGTATGTATGGAATACGTATTAGTACAACAGAGTTCACAGAAGTTCGGGGTTTTTTAAATGTACATTTACATTCTCAATGAGCCTTTAAAATGTCTTGTATGCTAAAAAAATACCTTTAATCTTGGCAGATCTTTATTAGCCTGCTCTATCTGGAATCTTAGTTCAACATTTTCAGATGATAATCTCAAATTTTCTTTCTGAAGCTCCTGTTGTCTTTGACATTGATCATCTGATCCTATTCCTGATGTCTTAAGAAAGGGAAGGAGCAGAATGAAATATTATTAAATGTTGAGGTATTAATCCTTACATTATTTACACTGGATAAAGATCAATAATCTGGGCAATAACATTACATTCCATATTGAAACAAAGTGTTTATGCAGCAAGATACCTTCTTATAGAGTTCTCCCATCAGTATTTTTTTACCACATTAAAGTTAAAAAAGCAGATAGAAAAAGCTAATGTGGACCTTTGATTCAACTTCTTCCTTAAATTCCTTTATGAATATTTTAAAAAATTGCTTTAATTAAGTGAAGTGAAGGTATAAAACAGTATAAACTTCTGTTTGGCAAAAATAAACGCTGATTTTTGAAATCTCAAAATTCCAGTGTTCTAAACGAGGCTACTGTACTTGTGAATAGCATCTATTTTAGAGCCACCTTCTGATACATTTAGTCACATTGATAGCACTTCACACTATAATCAGTCCCCCCCTGAAGTCAGATCATTCAGACTCAAGTGTATCTCAACAGGAAAAGGGTATCTGAATCTGGTCCCTAGCAATACCTAGCTCTTGTACATCACTTTTCATCTATAGATCTTAATAAAGGAGGCAAGCATTATTATCCGTATTTTCACAAAGGGGAAACAGACACAGAGGTGAAGTGATTTGCCTAAGGTCACCCAGAGCATCAGTGGCAGAGCCAAGAATAGAAGCCAGGTCCTTTGAGTACCAGTCCACTGCTGTGACTACTCGACCGTTCTGTAACTATCCATCTAGGTATTCTGTATCAAATTAATTACCACAGAATCTGAGCACTGAGTAAGATGAACAAATGCAATAATTAATAAAAGAAACATGTAATTATTCCTAGTATACTTTTACAGAGACTCAACTTTGAAACAGCTATAAATTGTCACTAGCCAAGAGGCTCTGTTAGCATAATTTATGCAAAGTTAGTCTCAGAAGAAAAAGAAAAATCCCAAGAACCTTTTCTCTTTTTCAACAGGACCAAACTGCTTGGATTTAAAAAAAAAAAAAAAAAAACTAAAAAAATCTGAACAGGGAAACAAAAAACTCCACACTGGGCCCAATTCTGCAAATATGTGCAAAGAACTTACTCTCACAAGATTACAACATGAGTAGAGATAAGGCGGTAAAAACTAAGGATGGTTTCCCTTGAAATAAATATAAAATAAAAACAGAAACCTGCAAAAATAAAATAAAGAAACGCTGATAATTCCACAAATAATTAGAATTAATGAACTAAGTATCACCAATAAAAACATGGGGGAATAAAGTAACTGCCTCACTAGTAAAATATATTCTCTCTAATAAATATAAAAGATATTGTCACAACACACACTGCTAAAGAAGCACAAAACAGGAAGATAATAATAAGCTAAATACGTATCAGGAAACAAAGTATTCTACAATAAATATTTTAGTCAATATAATTTATACATACAAACAATGCAGCTAATAGGGAAGTGAAGGATTAAAGGACTGCTATAGTGCCAAACCTGGGGCATTTCACAAAGACCTGGGGTTGGTTCAGTCCCCTCTGTATCAGGTTGGTGATTTCCACTTGTATCTTCTTCAGTGTGTTTATCCACTCTATTATTCATTTTTAAATTTTCTGGCTCATAACCATTAGGTTGATTAGAAGGCTCCCCTGAATCAGACTGATTGCAGCTCATTGCATCAGCACAAGATTCTGCTCTACTTCCTTCATTGTCATCAATTGATTGCTTGCATACTTTTTGCTTCCCTTCTTTCTCTCCATCATGTTCTTCATTAACTTCACCCTCTTCAGGGCCTGTTACTTTTTCTTGGTCATCACTGATACCCTCTTCATCCGCTTCAGTTTTCAGAGAGCTATTCCTTTTGCCTTTTGATCCTACCCTAGAATTATTTGAATTTGCATGTTTTTCATAATGTTCAGATTCCTGTTCTGGAGTTAATTCAGTAATTGCATCTCCAGCAACCTGATGGCATTGATCAGTAATGTTTGCACCCTCATCTATTCCATTGCCATCTGTAATACTAATAGTGGGTTGGTGTTTTACTTTGCTCTTACTTGAAGCAGTTTTCTTCGATAGATATTTCAAATGCTTGTATTTACTGACATTGTTAGCAAAAGAGGAATTAATCAATGCAGCTGTATCACATGCAGCACTCTGTTTGAAGCAGAAGAAAAGAGTAATAAAGCATGAAAAGAAAAGAGGTAGACAGTAAAAGCAATAAGACAGCAACCTATATATAACATCATGTACACTTGTGGTAGGTTTAACAGAATCAGATCATTTGACATTAGGAATATAGAGAACCCTGTGTGTAAGAGACAGTGTAGCCAAAACCAAGCTCATTATCTCCTCCCCAATTTTCCATGCTGTGGACAACATAGCATCCTCCCAGTCTCTCAGTCTCACACAAAGCTGGATAATCTTTGACTCCTTGTCTTCTCCCTACACATTTAGGGTGTTAACAATAGTGCTGTTTCTATTTGCAGAACATTTAAAAGAGCTGGAGCTTCTTCTCTATCCTAAAGACTAAAAATACTCGTTTATGCTTGGTCAGTATGTCACAGACATGCCCAAGCATGCGCTGTCAGGTGCATTACATCTGTGTCCAACCATTTTCTTGATATTACACGGACAGGGGTCTTATGTGGTCTCTGCCGAAAGCAAAGAACTACCTGATTGTCATGTTTATTACAAGATGTTTGTATGGTAAGCAATTTTAGAGTGATATAACCTGTATTGTGTTCCAAATCTGTTGAGAGTGAAACCTAATCACCTGAGGAGGTGGAGTCTGACAGCAGACTCAAGCAATATAAGAAAAATGAACATTCATGGAGACAGCCTGTGGTTACTGTCAGGACTAGATGCAGGCTGGAGATTTGCAAAGACAAATGAACCCCAAGAGAGTTCTGAGAAGAGAGGGCCCTCTTGGTTAAGAGACAACAGCCTACTGTAAAAGAGCAGGAGAAACGGCCCTAGTGGTTATCCATTATAGGAAAAAACTGATATCAGGAAGGAGAGGTCTTATGAACGGTGAATCCCAGCTTTATGGGCTGGACAAGACTGAAAGACTGACCACTGGATGCGAAATACCTTATTTAGACAGGAAAGTAACTTGTTAATAAGTATAGACTACAGATTGTGTTTTTTGTTTTTACTTTTACCTGTAAGGAGAGGTTACTCATCTTGTGCAATAGCTGGAATTCTTCAAGACGTGTCTGTAGGGGTGCTCCTCTTCAGGTGCAAACCTAACAGAGGGAGGGCTGCAGCCACTCCGCCCTTTATGCCCTTACAAGGAAGCACAGGGCACATGTACCGCCCTGGCAGACATTGCTATTAAAAAAAAAAAATCTGATCTTGTGCATGAGGTGCATGCACACGAACAGTGGGATCCACACTGATACACATTCAAAGAAGAATAATTTATTTCCTACAGCCACAGCCAGCTTTGTATCTTCTTCCATGCTGTGCTCTAAACTGTCCTCCATCTTATTGTGCCAGTTCCCTGTTCTATTCAAAACCAAATCCCTCCTAAACAAGCATTTCTGTGAGGCTCCAAACACTAGCCAATGCTAGGTAATAAATAATGAAAGGCAAAAAAAAAAACCCCCTACACTAAGCCAAGACCTTCTTCTGAGTCTCCCAGTGTGTCTTGCCTTTATATGTCTTTTAGACTGTAAGACCTTTGAGGTAGGGAGTGTCTGTCCTCTTTGCTTATAGCACTAAGCACATCTTTCTTCCTTCTAACCACATAATGTTTATGAAAAACAGTAATACATTTTAGTTCTTTGAATTAAAAAAAAATGCTAAACATTATTGCCATAAGGTTAATAAAGGAGAAAAAAGTTAATTTTTTCAGATGCTATCCTGGATGATTGCAACCTGAAACAAAATGGACCAAATACTGCAGAATAATAGATGCATGATAAATATGTCTTTGAGTAGGAGATGCATTCAATTTGGTAATAATAAAGTTGGTTACTTACTGAAGGTCTTGAAAATGTGTCTCTTGAAAACTGTCTCTCCAATGCATGAAGCTTTTCCTGCAAATACTGATTTTTTAAATTTAACTCTTCTACCACAGAATCTCGTGGGAGAGCTTGTTGTGTTCTGTATCAAAAATAAAGAAGTGAATGTTTGTTATTAATGCAGGAAAGCATCCTTTAATGTAAATCAAGTATGGACTTCTGCTTTCCTAGACTGAAGATTTTTAATATCTTGTGTTAGATAAATGTAGCTATACTAAATCAATTTTATTTATATAAACTGAATTAAATAAGCCCCATAATCCAGGAATTTGGCATAGTATTCAGCCTTAAGAAATCCTAAAAGTCTATTTTCTCTTGATGTTTATGTGAAATTTCTGTTACCAATAATGGTGCATTATGCATATACACTGAAAATGTAACAGGTTTCCAAAACTTGAGAGAAAAAAAACTAGAGCTAAGGTGTTATAGTTGAACTAACAACAACTGTGTTTTCACTTTTACGCACAAGGAGCCAGCTTCTGTGAATTAATTCCTTGAACAATAAACCCAAAATGTATTTAAGGGGAAAAATTGTAAGCTTTCCAAATGGGGTCTCTCCTTTTGAAACAACTCTTACCTCATATGAGCAATTTCATTTTCTAAGTCTATATTCCGTTTTCTTAGTTCTTCCAGCTCTTTCTCTGACTCTGACGCCCGCACTCCCACAACATGGTCAACAGTAATACTGCTGGTCTTGAGTTTCTTTTGTAAAGCAATTTTCTCTTTATCAGCTCTGCAACATTCAATTTGTTTTTACTAAAATCTTGGTACATTTGTTTACCAATCTGCTTCATCTAAAAGTGAACAGTATTTCATTCTAAAGATTCTAGACCTGCAATCCAATTGCTCATTGAATGTTTCTTGATATAAATGACCTTAAAAATGGACATTTTTCTAGTTTCTCATAAAAGAATATTGAGTGAATATTGTACATTTCACAAATCACTTGCAGGTTTTGCTTAAGCATTCATTAATATTTTATATTTATGTAACCCTTTACAAAAACAGAAAGCCTAAGTAAAGCACAGCTAGTGAAAGGAATTTACAAATTTATATAGTTCTTGTTATTCTTTTGTTACTTTTCATCTCTTGAATTCTAGGTCAGTGAAAATTTTTCTATGACTACATTGAAAACATGGTTAAATGAAATAAACACATCTTTTCTGGAGTTTTGCTGAAAAAGTCTTGGTCATCACAATGCTGGAGGTGTCAGAACACTACAGATTAACACAGCTGCTATTTCTAGCAGTTTTGATGAAACTAAACAGTGGTAAGAAAAGTCTGTCCTCACCTGCAGTTGGTGCTTCGACTGTGCTAAAAACAAATTATTAATAGGGCTGTCGATTAATCACAGTTAACTCACACGATCAAAAACATTAATCACAATTAAAAAAATTAATAGTGATTAATCGCAGTTTTAATTGCGCTATTAAACAATAGAATAGCGACTGAAATTTATTAAAATATCTTGGATGTTTTTCTACATTTTCATAGCTATTGTATTCTGTGTTGTAATTGAAATCAAAGTGTATACTATTTTTATTACAAATATTTTCACTAAAAATGATAAAAGAAATAGTATTTTTCATTTCACCTCATACAAGTACTGTAGTGCAATCTCTTTGTTGTGAAAGTGCAACTTACAAATGTAGATTTTTTTTGTTACATAACTGCACTCAAAAACAAAACAATGTAAAACTTCAGAGCCTACAAGTCCACTCAGTCCTACTTCTTGTTCCATCAATAACTAAGAGAAACATAGGAGATCATGCTGTCCTCCTCTTATTAGAATGTCACCAGAAAGTGAGAACAGGCATTTGCATGGCACTGCTGTATCCAATACTGCAACGTATTTACGTGCCAGATATGCTAAACATGTGTGTGCCCCTTCATGCTTCGGCCACCATTCTGGAGGACATGCTTCCATGCTGATGACGCTTGTTAAAAAAATATTGCATTTGTGACTGAACTCCTTGTGGGAGAATTGTATGTTCCCTGCTTTGTTTTACCCACATTCTGCCATATATTTCATACTATAGCAGTCTCTGATGATGACCCAGCACATGTTGTTCATTTTAACAACACTTTCACTGCAGATTTCACAAAATGCAAAGAAGTTACCAATGTGAGATTTCTAAAGATAGCTACAGCACTTGACCCAAGGTTTAAGAATCTGAAGTGCCTTCCAAAATCTGAGAGGGACGAGGCGTGGAGCATGCTTTCAGAAGTCTTAAAAGAACAACACTCCGATGCGGAAACTACACAACCCATCCACCAAAAAAGAAAATCAACCTTCTGCTTGTGGCATCTGACTCAGATAATGAAAATAACAGGTATCTGTCTGTACTGCTGTCATAAATATAAAGAGAAGGGTAAACACTTTTAAAGTGCCTCCTGGCCAGAGGAAAAACCCTTTCACCTATAAAGGGTTAAGAAGCTAGGATAACCTCGCTGGCACCTGACCAAAATGACCAATGAGGAGACAAGATACTTTCAAAGCTGGAGGGGGGGCAGAAACAAAGGTTCTCTCTGTGTGTTGTTTTTTTTGCCAGGAACAGAAAAGGAATGGAGTCTTAGAACTTAGTAAGTAATCTAGTTAGATATGCATTAGATTCCGTTTTGTTTAAATGGCTGATAAAATAAGTTGTGCTGAATGGAATGTATATTACTGTTTTTGTGTCTTTTTGTAACTTAAGGTTTTGCCTAGAAGGATTCTCTATGTTTTGAATCTGACTACCCTGAAAGGTATTTACCATCCTGATTTTAGAGATGATTCTTTTACTTTTTCTTCAATTAAAAATAAGGTGTTTACCCTTCCCTTTATATTCATGACAACTGCTTTGGATTGTTATCGAGCAGAACCAGTCATCAGTTTGGATACACGTCCCCTGGAATGGCAGTTGAAGCATGAAGGGACATATGAATCTTTAGTGCATCTGCCATGTAAATATCTTGCGAGGCCAGCTACAATAGTGCCATGAAAATGCCTGTTTTCGCTTTCAGGTGACATAGTAAACAAGAAGCGGGCAGCATTATGTCCTGCAAATGTAAACAAACTTGTTTGTCTGAGTGATTGACTGAACAAGAACTTGCAAGCTCTAAAATTTTACACTGTTTTATTTTTAAATGCAGGTTTGTTTTTTTTAACATAATTCTATATTTGTAAGTTCAAATTTCACGATAAAGAGACTGCACTACAGTACTTGTATTAGGTGAACTAAAGAATACTATTTCTTTTGTTTTTCACAGTGCAAATACTTGTAATCAAAAATAAATATAAAGTGAGCATTGTACACTTTGTATTCCGTATTGTAATTGAAATCAATATATTTGAAAATGTAGAAAACGTCCAAAAATATTTAAATAAATGGTATTCTATTAACAGTGCGATTAATTACGATTATTTTTTAAATTGCTTTACAGCCCTAATTATTAATAGAGAAGTTAGAAACAGTCTTTGAGCAAAACTAATTTAATTAGTAAAATAATGTTAGCTCCTACAGAAAACAGGATACTAGAATAGCTAGAAACATAAAGGCAGCTTGCTGCTTGAAAATAAGCTACCCCTTGTAGTCTCAACAGGAATGTAAATTGTAAGCATCTATTTTTTTAATATAATAAAACTGTTACAATATTTTTGTAACTAACAAACCAAGTTTCCTTTATTTTATACCATCAGTTTAGAAAGATGTCTAATTAAAATCAACTCACTTGGAATAAAGTTCCTTCAATGTACTGAACTGTTTTGTTAAAGCGTCCATTTCCTTCTCCTTTTCTTTTAGTTTGTTCCGCATCCCTTCCATTCTGGCTTGCCATTTTTTACCCTCTTCCCACCTAGCTATTTCTTCCCTAGAGCTCTGTAAAACATTCAAAAAGTAGTAACATTTACTTTTGGTCTAGTTTAACACCACAGAACAAGAAACAAGTTAGACTAGCACTATTTGATTAAAAGTTCATGTTTCAAAATTTTAAACAAAAATAGATGTTTAAATATAGCAATTATTACGAGGTGACTGGTGCATATACTGTGTGTTATGAAATCTGATGCACAACCTGGTACATCTGAATGCTAGCAGAAAATCGTTCTGTAAAATTAAACATTCACTTTACAAGGAAGGACTGAAATATTTTTATGAAATCCAATGTTAGGGATGCTTACACTATATATTCTCCCACTTTGAAACAAGTTAATGGAAGACAGGAGAAAAAATCATGATGTTATTCTGTGCTAATTATAATATCTACAGCAGACCTCTCTTTCCTCCTCCAACTCACCAAGAGCTCACACACCCCTGCAGTAACGTAGTTGCTGGTCCAATGATAATTTTAAACTCACTTTCCGTCATAGAAAAATGAATTTCTATTTAATCGTCCCAATTCAGTTTTTATAACAGAAAACAAGGTAAGACTTTATGACAAATGGCTACTAAAAAAGCTAAGCTAAAGTTTTTTGTTTTTTTACAGGTGGCAATGAAATTTTTTGTTCTGGAGTCCCTCGCCTCCCTTAGGTGATCCTCTCTCCTTTTTTTTTTCCACATCCAAACTTTAAACTTTTACTGTTATCTACAAAAACAAATTGGGATCTGATTCAGAGGAAAATGGGGGGGGGGGATTATTTTTCCTAGCATTTAATAGGATTTAGTATTTTATTTGGGTCATGAGATCCCAGCTGTGCAATGTTGAGAGTTGGTAGATAGCTGTCCTAGCATAAAAAAGATCAAAAAGTGATTAACAGAAGCATGTCTTTTGAAAATCAGTGAACTGGATTCAGTGAATCATATTTCATAGTGAGAAACAAAATCCTGAAACCTTAACTGTGGAGTCAGGAGTGTGAGTGGTTATTTAGCAACTGAAACAGTGATCCCCTATGATAAAGCCCCTACCCCCTGCAAAATTCAAAGTTATGACCAATGTTCCAATCCCTGCGGAAATGTGTGCATGTGATGTGCATATGTCATTGCAGAATTGGCCACCAAGACTGAATTGGAAAGTGATGTTGAATAATATCAAACAGCATAAAATGTCTAGAAATGTTAGGTGTAATTGACATTAGTTTTGATCAGTCACTTCAATTATTTGTTGGAAATTTATTCTTCCACTGATTAATAATCCTCTCACTACAAACATGTATAAGTAATTTCAAGAACTAAAAACGTTCTTTACCATGAGGCTGGCAAAAGAGAAATAATTGTAAGAACTCCAAGTCGTTTTATACCCAAGATTCAGTCTGCAGAACCAATACATAACATGCATAAATATTTGCTCTGCATAGGCACACCCTTACTCCTTAAGAAACTCAAACTGAAGTCAATGGGCCACTGCATGGATACAAGGAACTATATACAGATAAAAAATAATGAGGAGTACTTGTTTTTGCTGATACAGACTAATAAGGTTACCACCCTGAAACTTGTATACAGACAGTCTCACTGAATTCAATGGAATTCCATTTGAGAGTAGGAATCTACCTGCATGGACTTAGTTGCAGAACCAGGGTCTAAGTGTATTTGTTATTTTTAATTCCATACATACATATGTAGAACATTTACAAATACAATAATGGGAATTGTAAGCTCTTGCTTAAAATCATCTTGAATATTTAAAATGCCACTGAATGCAGTTTCAGTTCTGAGTGCAGAAAACATGTATTTTGCTCCAGTCTGCTTTACTAGGTACCAAGACAAGAACTAATGTGCTACCATAACAGCAGAAAACAAACAAGAGACTGAACAAACTCATCCTTCGCCAGTCAGAATCTATCATCTGCAGAGATATCCATTAGGAAATGTATCTTTTTGAAGGGACACCATCCATTTAAAAAAAAATAAATAATCAATTTTTTGTCTCACAATGCTTTTAAATTGCTATAGTTACAAACACCATAGACTGCTACCATTGAAAGAAATTGTTTTTCAGTTTTTTTACTTTATGAATTTGACAACACTTTATATGTAGTCAGTCACTGTTATCTTGTACAGTCGAATCAGTTTCCTAAATTTTTTGTGCAGATTTTGTATTCAGCAAGAAGAGAAGGGAAAATATTAATAAAATATAGGAATATGTGATTATAACATCAGAAAAATTGGTAAGGGGAATCAGGAGCAGGTGAAATTTCTGAAGCCACTTCTTATTTCTTGTTTTTCTTAAACTGGGTAGATTTCAAGTTGGAGGTGTCCCTTTCAATACCACAAATTAAATGATGATTTGTCACATACCTTGTCTTCTTTTAAACTTTTCTTTTCTACCTCCTCACTCTTTTCAACTTCACTTTCAAGCTTTTTAATCTTTTTCTGAAGTTCATCGATAAATTTTTGTTCATCAGCTTTGCTCTGAAAAATTATGATTATCTTTACAGCTTAATGATCACCATTTAGATACTTCCCTACTTTTTTCCCACTGGGATAAATACAGAAACTAAATATTGACTAATTTATTCATTTCAACAGAAGTGCTTTGAACAAATGGTACAATTTAGGTTATAAAAAGTGTCTCTTTAAAGATTACAACTACTATTTAAGTGTTAGATTGTTACTTTATATTCTGTCATGAGTAATGGACTCAGAAAGAATGTTTAACTATTGCTGTTTTAAACTTAAGGGTTAGGTATTAAATTGCTGTAAATTACTATGACTCTTTCGAACCAGATAAATTCACACAACTTGGTTTAAAGCAGTGGTTCTCAAAGCTGGTCCGCTGCTTGTTCAGGAAAAGCCCCGGCGCGCCAGACCAGTTTGTTTACCTGCCGTGTCCGCAGGTTCGGTTGATTGCGGCTCCCGCTGGCCGCGGTTCGCCGCTCCAGGCCAATGGGGGCTGCGGGAAGCGGCGTGGGCCAACGATGTGCTGGCCACCCTTCCTGCAGCCCCCATTGGCCTGGAGCAGCGAACTGCGGCCAGTGGGAGCCACGATCAGCCGAACCTGCAGATGTGGCAGGTAAACAAACCGGTCCGGTGCACCAAGGGCTTTCCCTTAACAAGTGGTAGACTGGCTTTGAGAACCACTGGATTAAAGGAGACATACCTGAGAATTTAATAGTATATGAAATCTCTATTTGCAGATTTAGAAATGAAAAAAGAATGGATATTTAGACAGAAAAACTGTCACTTAGAACTATTTTTCTACAGAGCACAGACAATATACAGACTTTTTAAACATTTTAAGACCATGGTCATTTGACAAAAATAAACTAATACTAGTACTTTCTGCATAAATTTATGAGAGGAATCCAACTGGAGACTGCTGGAAACTGCATTACCAGTAGCAAAAAAATGATCTACGATGTATAGCTTGTATTTAGAAGAGGAGAATAGAAGAGAGTAAATAAAATGGCAGTTCTTAGAAAAACAGTATGTCCATGGAGGGAATATGTAATTGAAGTTGTGGATTGACCAGGGCACGTATAAAAACAAAACAAAGACAAAGGGAAACATTTAAAGCGAACTGCAACTTTGTTAATTTTTATTAACTGGAGGTTGAAGCTAAACCCTCTCAGAAAACCACAAAGCATTTACATGGGTCTAGTATGGTATTAAAGATCTCACTGCCATAACTAATATCTAGCGTTGGACCTCTTTTCAGCCTATACACCTCGGTTTTAGCTCACCTTTGAATCTTCTTGACCTCCTACAGCGAGAAGAAAGGAGAGTCCCCTCAGTTTGCAATAACTTAAGGTCTCCCCTTCTTCTTACAGGCTGTGAGTTCTACAAGCCATCTCCTGGGTCTTTCATTCATCTTTACCTCAGACAGCTGGTCTCTTTCAGCCTCTTACCCACATTTGACATCTGCAACAGAGGATACCGGCCAATAGCCTGGTGGCACCCCCACTACACTGTCTGGTATCTGCTGCCTCCAATCTCAAAATTCTCCTCACTATGTATTGGTCCCTCTGCTTGATAATCATACTCAGTCTTCCAAAAACATTACAGCCATTAGAGAATATTTGACTGAATCCCTAGATTTTTACACTAATAAAAACTAAGCTCACCTGAATGCTGTTTGTTAGTCTTTTTATCCGTTTTTTCAGTTCTTCATTTTCATTTTCCATTTCTTCTTTTTCTCTTAGCCCTTTAGTAATGGCTTTTTGCTTTTTTTGAAGTTCTTGATTTAAATCATCCATCTCATCTAATAAAGAGCGCTCTCTAGTTTTACTTAGTTTAAGGGCATCTTTGAATTTTGTAAGTTGCTCATTTAATTCCTCTATATGAATCTATAAAAATAAATTTAAAAAAAAAGTGTTTTTCAGGGTTGCCAACTAATTAAAACATATTGAGGTTAACTGGGTATATTTCCTGGATTCCACAAACATTTCTCAAATCAGTTATTTCATATATTATCAACTATATTTAAGTAATCTGTAAAGTAAAGTAAAATATGTTTAAATAATCACTTAGAAGATAATTTGTAAATTCCTATAAATCTGTTGATATGTTTAAGTAGCAAAAAGTCAGTCTGAAAAACATTTTTTAAGTTTAAATTTAAATAAGTAAAACAAAACCAAAATAATCAACTTTTGGGGAGGTTTTTTTTAAATGGCAAAACCAAATTTATTTTCTGTGTTAAAAAAAAAGCTGCCTTAGGTTGAATCTTTATATATCAAGTTTAAGTCTGGTGCAAGTGTTCTATGCGTAAATTTTAAAATTCTGAAGAAAAAATGTAGGCTAAATAGCGGTACTGCATGTACTTATACATTTCGTTTGATTATTTGTTTTAATATTTAAAAACAAATGTACACAGTGGGCCCTACCCAACTCCCAATAAAGTCAATAGAAAGACTATTACTGACTTCACTGCGAGTTGTGTCAAACCATATAACAGTACAACATTCATTATTATAATACTCAAAATGAAATTATAAACATTGTGTTCTCTTTTTAAATAAGAATACAATGTAGAACACAGTATAAGGAGGGTAATTAGTGCTTACCGTGAGCTCCTTTGTTTGTTTGTCAACAATCTGCTGAACATTCATGTATGCCTCTTTTTGTGATGCTACAGAAATAATCTGCTGTTCAGCATTAGCAGTCATTTCTGCTCGGAGCTCCAGAAGTGCTTTACTCAAAGCCTGAAAATATCAACAAATTCATTTGGAAAGTAAGCAAAATGGTAAGTTCTGAAAATGAATGTTAAAAAATTGCTAAAGGGAATTAAATTTTACTACCTTTTATGTTAAATTACCCATCTGTATTCCATACTAACAGCACAATTCATATCATCTTTTGGTCTGTTTCCATATGATTTACAATGATAAGCCAGGTTTCAGAGTAGCAGCCGTGTTAGTCTGTATTCGCAAAAAGAAAAGGAGTACTTGTGGCACCTTAGAGACTAACAAATTTATTTGAGCATAAGCTTTCGTGAGCTACAGCTCACTTCATCGGATGCACTTTGTATTTTCCACCAAATGCATCCGATGAAGTGAGCTGTAGCTCACGAAAGTTTATGCTCAAATAAATTTGTTAGTCTCTAAGGTGCCACAAGTACTCCTTTTTTTTTAATGATAAGCCAGATTCACTGGTATGGTCTGACTGCTTTACAATACACTGGCAACACAAAAATCACTATAAATGCAGCTTAGTTGGCTAGTTAAACTAAGTTTAAGGCTGTTTTGCATCGCCAGAGTAGCACAAAGCAGCTTAAGTATATCAGTGAATCTGGCTCCACAAATTATAGAGAAGTTAAATTCTATACCAAATTTCAGTAATTTTCTGGTCCTTTTTCTACAACAGGCTATACAACCCTAATGAATCTCCACAAAAGGGCATCTTTCAGGTATTCTTTGTCCATCTATTAAACCCAATAGTGGCACTTCTGAAAAAAAGTTGTGGAAATGTTTGCTATACATAATTTTTATAGTTATTTGGTTTTACATCAACTTCTTGTCTTCATGATAGATGCTAAATAATAAAATAATTTTAAAAATACTTACTTTCTGTTGTTTCTCTTTTAAGGCTAACTGGTTCTTCAACCTTTCCACTAGGTTTTTCATTGTAGTTGTTGGCGCTCTATTATTTGCTTCTTTTTGGGCCTCTAATTCAGTTTTTACTTGCAGTAGTTCCTTCTCTATCTGAGATAACAGGTTCCTCAATTCATTTGCTTCATCTTTCATTTTTTTCACTTCAGCCCCATGCTTTTCTTCAAGCCTAGTACAACAAAGTAATAAATAGCAGTGTCAAGAAGTACTTTATTTAGTAAGCTCAAGGTGGAATAGAAAAGGCTGAAAAATATTACGTTTTTGATAATTTCAGTTACGTTTTTCTTATACAATGACCTACAAAGGCAAAAGCACACACAAATCTGGAAATCACAAAAACCTTCTACAAAGTGTGTCTACATAATCCAATAAAAAAAAAACAACTAAAAGTCAAATTAGAGAATTATTGTGGTTCCACTTCCTGAATTAATATCAAATACACAGCACCAGTGGGACTACTCACATGAGTAAAGCACGCAAGATTAGATAATTTCCTTTTCTTAAACGTATCATTTGGGCTAAATTTTCATGACTATCATCTCTGTTGCATAGCAAGCTCAATATGTTGTTTAAGATATACAAGAAAATATTTTTGACAGTTCAAAAAACTATGTCCAGTGCACCAAAAATTCAATTAAAAAGGAAGTGTTCAATAAGGGGACAAATGCAACATTTATAATTGACCACTACATATTCTAAACAACAATTTTCATATGATAGCCTTGATGACAACCACAAATTTTCAAGTTACACTTGTGAGGGGTGGGGTGGGGGCGCTGGGGCTCCCAGCTTCAGTCCCCCGCTGCTCCTGGCTTGGGGGTGTGGGAGAAGAGGTTTGCTGGCTTCAACCCCATGCTGCTCCAAGCTGGGGCTGGGGGGCTGCTAGCTTCAGCCCCGGGGCTCCGCGGCCCCCCTGAAAGGGCTCACGAATCCCTGGTTGAGAAGCACTGGACTAGATGACCTCCTGAGGTCTCTTCCAACTCTAATCTTCTGTGATTCTAATTCAATAAATGGTCTAAAATGACACAGGAATAAATTTTAGACTTGTAGCTGATTGGTCTAATCTAATTATTATCTGAATTGTAATAAATGTATATCTAAACACTTACTGAGCCTTGATGTTTTCAAACTCTCTGATTTTTAATAAAGTAAGTTGTTTTTGTTTCTCCAAATCAAATGATGTTTTCTTTAATCTGCCTAGAAGTAAAGCAATAGAGTTGTCCTGTTCTGCTACTGTTTGTTCCATCTCAGCCAGACGAATGAAATGTTTGTTGGTGGGAACTGATAAAGAAGGTTTTTTCATTAACTCCTATAAAAACAGAAAAATAATTCATATTAAATAGTCTACATCTTATATAGCAAAGTGCTGCAATTATTTCATTATGTTAAATTTGATCCAAAACATAACCAAGCAGCAACATTTACACTATATTTTATAACTAGTGATGTGACTCAACACTGTACTCAAATGTTAGCCACACTGAACGTTGGTAAATGGTCTCTGTATCTGAAGAGTAGTTATATAACTGGTTAAATATAGGTGGTCAGTCTTTGAGAAACAGTGTCAAAAGCAAAGGAGTACTTGTGGCACCTTAGAGACTAACAAATTTATTTGAGCATAAGCTTTCGTGAGCTACAGCTCAAAAGCGGATCTTTAATTAGGATGGAGCTTATTTTATTTACTGTAGGACAGCAGTTCTCAAACTTTAGCAACCCAAGGGCCCCATTTTGATTTAAAACTTTTCACAGACCCCCAAGCTCCCCACTCAGCCCTAGGCCCTGCCCCCACTCCACCCTTTCGCCCAATGCTCTGCCCCACCCCTCTTCCCTCCCCCAGCTCTATCCTTGCCCCTCCTCTTCCCTGCCTCTTTCTTTCCCCTCTCCCCGAGTGTGCTCCATCCCGGCTCCTCCCCCTTCTTTCCAGAGCCTCCTGCATGTCGCTGAATAGCTGTTCCCCAGTGTGCAGGAGCTGCTGGGGGGGAAGGAGCAGTTGAGGGAGAAGAGTTGAGCAGTGGGGCCCGCAGATGCCCTGGAATACCCTTGTGGACTCTAGCTTCAGAAACGCTGCTGTAGAATATTAAAAAAGGAGAGAGAAAATGGAAGACATCAACCTCCCCATGGGCCCTCTATAGAATAGGACACGTTGAATTATGCACTTATATACACAAGTACTAAATGTGTTGATTGACCCTTATTTCCTCACTCATCTTTCTCAAATTCTTTCAATTTCATCTTCATACAATAATAATGTAATGATAGTCCTACTCATTTATTTTCCTGTTTATACTATCTTGAACTGAAAAACTGCTCCTCTGATATGGAGGATTAATATAATTTTCAAAATTTACAAAAAACAAAACATACAAACAAATATACAATACTGAACAAAACAATCCCCCATCCCAAACAAACCAACAAACCTACCAAAGCAGTTTGTTTGAATTTATTAAGTGAATTATCAGCTTGCAAATCTAGCTTCTGATGTAGAACCTGGAGGTCTTCTTCATGTTTCTTTGCGATTTCCTCTTGTTCCTATTAGCACAAAATGAACATATTTTCTTATTTCATGTATACATGCATGATACTCCAGAAATCCATGGAACTGCTGCACTTTCCATGCTAATTACTTGACTCTTTGAAATAGAATCTGAGTTGAGAAAATCCCATCACTGGCAAGCAAATATAAGCACTAAGGTGTTAAAATAATTTCATTATCCTAGCAAATTTTTCTAGGAGAGAAAAAAAAAAAAGTAACTGCCCAAAACTACAAGAATGCAATGTTAAATTAAGCCTCTCAGTATGTCAGATTTAAGTCACAATATACATTTTTCTGGAAGTGTGCAAATACCCAGAAAGAGACAATTTTCCCTTCTTTAATTCTCAAACAGCAAGACAAGCTTGGAGTTTATAATATTCTGTACTTCACTGGTTTGTGTACATAGGCAAGCGCATCAATCATAGGGACACTACTTATTCAGTCAGGCAGACCAAGGAGTATTTATCAAATTGATATGGTCATGCAGGAGTCACTGATTGTGGGTCTGACTAAGGAACAAGACTCATGGAATCTCAAGGAAGGCTTTGAGCATGTTTGCCTCTCTGCCTTCTTTTTATACTGTTTACTCCCCAAAGAATCTATTCCTGCCTTTCCTGATTGTTCTTTTCTACATCTCTTTAATACTGACATTCTCTTCACCGTTTCTGGTCTTTTCCCTCTATTTATTCACCTCATTTCCTCATCAAACTGGCATCTTTAACAAACTTTAAATTCATCTTAAATAATTTTTTTTAAGTTCTTATATAGCTAATGAATAAAATGTTTTCATGACTGCAGCCACAGGTCACAATCCTGCAATGAGACCTGTGCAGAGTCTACCCATGCCAAGCTTGCTGCATGATCTGGGCCATAATGATTCCCTACAGCAAAGAATTCTGTAGTTTTTCAAGGAAAGTGCATGAAAAACAACCAAATGTAGAATTATACTATTAGTTAATTCATGCATCTATCACTTCAGACTTTGCTTCCTAGCCCTCCCATATTAAAGCAATTCCAAGGAGACAAATCAGAAATTTTTTACATAAATATAATTTTTAAATACAAGAGGTTAGAAACCTAACTTTGGGTAATGAGAAATTCATAATAAGGCCTTGTTCTGCTCCTATTGAAGTCAATGGAATTTGGCCATGCCTTCACCTGCAAAGAAGGACCGGCACAAAATTAACTCAAAAACTCTTAAAATATATAAATAAAAGAACACAAAAAGTGTATATACCTCTCTAGCTTTTTTGCAAGGAGAATGCTGATACTTCTTCAACACTTCCTCCTTTTGATTTAGTCTTGCTTGCATATTTGTATGGTTTGGTGGGCAACTTTCAGGGCACGATGGTATCTGGATCATCTTCTTTTCTACCTAGCTCAGCTATTATCTTCTCTCTTTCTGCAGTTGCAGGTAATCGAAGTCTTAGTTCAGTTATAACTCTGTCTCTGTAAAAACATTTTGTTCTGCTTTCCACAGTGCAGCTTCTTTCTCTTGAGTTTCTACAACAAAGGAAATTATTACTAATCTTATAGAAATATTATGCTTAAAAAAAGAAATGTGTCAGAATATATCTAAATCAAATTATGAATCAAAAAAAAGGCTTTGTATTCTATTTTCCCTACTTAGGATTATTAGACACACTACACACCAATACATTATAATTTGTATTCACGTGCGGAATTTCATAACATAATATTTACATAACAAATTTATTAATACAGTGTATATTCATCCAATTACCTCTTCTAATAAGTTGCAGGTTGCCCGAGTTTCTAGGATTGTTCGAACGTGCTCCCTAATTTTCCTCAAAGCTAGCTCAAGCTGCTGTGCAAGGGGCAAACTAGGATCTGGAACCGAACCTGTAGCCTCTTCAAGCTGCATAAAAAAGACAGATATGAACATTATTTCTCTGACAACTCTAATCAGCACACTTATTAATTTATTTAAAATAAATCAGTATAGGTACCTTTCGAGCAGTACTAAGTATTTCATTTTGCTGACGGTCATATATGTCTAGTTGACGTTCTAACTCTACTTGTCTCTGATCCCAAGCCATCTGCTGCTCTTCAAAAAACTATAAAAAAAAGTTTGATTAAAGAGATCTACATTGAAATCCTGACCTACTGATGTCAAGGAGAACATTACTATTCACTTCAACAGGGCAAGGATTTCACCCCTACTTTAGAGAATTTGAAAGCAATTCCAATGTGCCAGTGACGGCAATACATCTTTAAACCGTAAAAGACTGGGAAAACAGACATTTAAGTATCGTACATCTTGTACTTGTACGTTCTGAGTTTTTTAAATGTAACAAAAGAATTTTAAAAATCATTAAATAAAACAGAAAATATATTGTTATTTTTACACCATGTAGAATTTTATACCTTGCTCTGCTGTACAATTTCTTCTTCCAGACTGCTGATTGTACGCTCATATTCAGAAATGATATTATTCAAATATTTCATTTCTTCTTTTTGTTTGACTAATTCTCGATTCAGTTTAAGGTCCTGGAGACGAAGTTCTTCCATTTTCATATGCCATTCAATTACCTGATAAACAACAACATTCGGTACAGTTCATTATCAATATCATCTTAATCAGGTAAAAATAGCATTTAGGGAATTTGGATGTCTTTTTCCAAAGTGAAGCTAAGTTTGCAAAACAACCCAGAAAAGTTGCATATAACGAACTATAACATTCAACATACATATATACTAATAGTAGCAATATCTATCACTTACACTGTAGAACTGATCAATGAAATTATTTTTAATTTTTCACTTTATTAATATAACTTCATAAGCAAAGTTTATGAGTGAATCAACATTCATTCATAAAACCGGTTACCCTAATAACTGGCTAATTGAGTTTCACTTTCAATCCAATTGCTGCTTAAATTGCTGAAACTTACACTGTTTCAACATTGTAACTTCTGTTCACTGTTTGCCATTCCTTACACTTGTCCATATTGTAACTCAAATTCCATTTTAACTTGTCCCATACTCCATTTTAAAATGCTCGCTTCATTTTGCAAAATCTTGCTGCAACCTTCATTTTTGCAAAACCCTGCTGTAATCTTATTTGTTTAGTTTAGATGTGTGAATGAGGTATGTATGGATGATGGAATCAACCTCCAGCCCCAGCCTGTCCTGATGAAATAAAGTGTAAACACCCAACGGCCAAAGATGCAGAAAACAGCCTTGACAAAGTAAGAGGAGTCCACCCTCAAAAGAAAAGAACAAAAGTACAATTGAAGAAACATCAAAGCCAGGTACTAGGATTAAAGTCATGTCTGCAATTGACGGGTGATCATCACCCCGAACCCAGAGGCAGCGTGACATAGCAATACCTATAGACTCTGGATTCAAACTAAAGCCTACAAAAGGAATGGGTGAGATGGAAGACTTTGAAGGACAACATTCTGCTGCCAACATGGAAGGGCATCGGTGCATGCCCAACAGAGATCCAGCTCTCCCTTGTGCCCGGCTTTCCTGGCCAGTTAGCCGCCACAAGCTTGAACCCAAGCTATGAACTCAAGCTACATTCAGGGACTGGTAACTATACAACATCTGCAGAATCGTGGTGTGTGTATATGAACGAATGAACGTGTGAATGAATGTGAAACTGAATTAAATGTTATAGCTATAACTGATTGCCTACTATCATTCTTTTTGTATTCACAATAAATGTGACATTTTGTCTTATCCCCTTTAATAAGATCCTGCTGGTTTTTATTTTATTGGTATAACAACATAGATCCCAAAATGCTCAAAAAAATTTACAGACTGATTGAAAACTAAATATACCAAGGCCACTTTACCCACCATTGTAATACAAACGTCTTTAAATAGAGAATGCAATACTATACAATAGTTAGGACAGAAAATGAGACTGTCTTATCCAATTGAAAGGTAACTATCTAGAAAAGGAAAAATATAATTACCCAAATAACAATTTGTCCAGGATACTGACTTAACATCCCTACCCTTAACCATAAAAAAAAAAAAAAGTGACACTGCTTTTTAATGGCCAAAAGTAGTTGGGATTGTGCCAAAAGCGGGTAGCACAGTGCTTCCTATTTCATACTGTATTGAATCTCTAATTCCACTTCCCTACAGCATTTAAATTTGCTTTAGAGGCCTTCAATCAAAAGATAAAACCAAATCTTGACGCCTGCTTAGATTATGAGCTGGTCTACACTACCACGTCAAGTCGACTCAAGTTACGCTACTTAAATTACAAGAATAACGTAACTGCAGTCGACGTAGCTTAGGTAAACTTACTGAGGTGTCTATACCACGTTAAGTCTACAGGAGATGCTCTGCCACTGACTTCCCTTACTCTTCTTGGGGAGATGGAGTACGGGAGTCAACCAGAGTGCTCTGCAATCAATTTAGCAGATATTCCCCAGACCTGCTAAACTGACACCGCTGCATCGACTGCAACAGTGCCAATCTACCAGTAAGTATAGACATGGTCTTATATATCAAGTAGTAAAGCTGGCCATTATCCTTTCTTTAAAAAACAAAACAAATTGATGTTACAATACTGCATATTCTGAAATCATGAAGGCACATATTAAAGCAGAAATTTTGAGTATACAGTAGATTAAAGTTTTAAATTAAACATATGTAAAATTAATGATTACTAAAAGCTATAAAATGTCAAACCTTTTGGGCTCCTCTGTATCTTTCAATGTGCCTATAACTCTTCTAACCTTTTACTTTTAATTCCATCTCCATTGCTCGTTCTCTATGTTTCGACGCTCTTCCTGGGCATGGCTGGACTTCTTCCATGGACTTTTAGTTTGTCGGTCTGTAGCTGAATCATGGGTTTAGAGAATTTCTCCTGTTGTGTCAATGGCAGAGCACCACTAAACTGCGTCGCAGAGATTGCCCAGTCTGGCGAGATGTTTTGGCTCTATTTCTCCCTTCTAGTCGGGCGTAAGTATAATCCCTGCTCTTTGTCGTCTAGCTTCTGTTCTAGGCGTAGATTATAAATCTCCATTTTTTGCAGTTTCATGTAAGTGCTTCTAGCTTAGCCCACAGCAGTGATCTCACTAATCTGAAGAGCTACGATATGCTGGTGTAATTTTGCAATAAGTGCCTTTTCATCTGACTGTGCCTAAGCACCAAAATATATAACACAGACATTTTTTAAAATAAAAATCATTTGTTGAAATTAAACATATTTACATGAACTGTAAGTTATTACCACATTACAACGCCTATCATACTCCCAATGAAGTTAATGGCAAAACTCCTTTGGGCATAAATGGGAGCAGCACGTGGCCTCATATCAATTCATATTTGTTCAGTATACTTCTATAGCCAAAATAATAATAAAAAAATCTGTCTTTTCAAATACAGATTTTAAAAATAATATTTCTCCAAAATATCATGTAAGTACTTTCATAACCTAATATTAAAATATTCTAACCCTAACCCTCCCTCCCAAAACACATCAGTTAACTATAAAAAGTCTTAACAAAGCAGGGCAGTACTGACCATACCTGATAGTCTAAAACTTGCATTCGAAGGGATTCCACTTCCTTCTCTCTGGATTGCTGCCGTGCCTCCAGAGCTGCAACTTGCATTTTGGCAATATCAGAAAGCTCCCTTAACCTAGTGGAGGGAAACAAGAATACTATCCCAATTTAAAATATTAAATAATCCTTCAAGCTAAAATGGTGTCCAAGTTCCTTTACCAATAAAATGTTAAAATCTACTACACAAAAGGTCCTGAAGAGAGGTGCTTAAAGGTATCTCTCCCTCATATTAGGAGATTTAAAGTTAACATATTTTTCAGCATTTCCAGATCTTTTCCCCATACATATACAAGTATGGATCAGTAATTTGGATACTGTCCCCATTATTAAAGCTCCTGCTAATCTCTTCTCATGCCTATTTTGGAAATAAGACTGAGGTTTATTGATCTGATTCTTCAGTTTCACTACTTACATCAATGGCAAACATCCCAATTGACTTCAAGAGTACAGGAGCAGACCTGTTACAAGCATCTTATTAAAAATGTCTTTACAAAAGTTTATAGTTGCTCTATACAGAACAGAAAAAAAAAAAAAAAAGCCCAGTAGGGAGGAGTCCTGGAAGGGGTATAGGCTGTTTACACAGAGAGACCACTGTTCACAGTCACAATTATATTTCTAGGCCACAAAGGTTAGTATTTAAATTCATAATCTTGTGAAGTCAGAAAGATAACTATTAATATCTTGTAGCATCTTTATAATCTCTGCAATTATATGGCATTGCAGATTTGCTTTTAACTTTTGTAAATTTTGCTACACAAAAGTCTTAAGTGTATCTTCCACAACAAAAACAATAATTTTCTTTTCCTGCAAAAACGAAAGCCTAATATTACTTAAGAAAAATGTATTTAGAAACAATCCATTTTACAGAGTATATCATATTTGTTTTCATGTCAGTTCCTCTGCTATTTTCTACTGCAGACATTCTTATGAAAAAAAAAGCTATTTGTTATGTCAGATGACAACTTTCAGAAGGGCACAAATGGCAGAAGATTAATTCAAAGATCTTGTTTTGGGGCAAATATAACAACACTTACGTAATGGTATTTTAAATACTTTGTATAAGCAGGATTCTTTCAAAATACTTTTTAAAAAAATTTCTCAATGAAACAACAATGGATCTTCCAAAAATTAATATTTTTGTTTTCCCGCAGTATTTTCCCCAGTTTTCTATATACTTGATAAGGATTCAACAAATGGAACAAAATATTGTTTTGCTAATTTGTCTGAAATATTTTAATAAACACAAAAAGTTGTATCTAATTAAAAACATTATGCACGAAAGCATTTAAGCACCTGCTTATATTCATATCTATTCAGGACAGCACATCAGCATTTGCTTAAGTGCCATCAGAATCAGTGTTCTTCTAAATCAGATCCTTTATGTAATGATTCATCTAAAATTCCAGGTTTAGAATATATAAAGACAGATGAAAATTGTTTTACTGTTAATGTAGAAGTAACATATATCTATATAATTCAAATTATGGAATACTTCCAAACAATACTAAATTTGGTACTTCTGCACTTACTTTGATACCTCAATCTTCAGCTCCATTTCACTCTTCTCTAGCTCCATGATTTTTCGTCTATCCGCATCACTTATTGCTTTACTCACACTGTTTGTCAGTTCATCTCTTAATGTCTGTTCCACCTTTTGTGCCTCGAGGTTGATTTTAGTAAGCTAAAAAAAACCCCAGTATATTTGCTAAACGTATTTGGAATAGGCATACAATATATTTTTAGTCAGCACAAAATATTGTGAAGTTGTATTTAGTGAAACTGTTTCCTCTCAGTTTCTTCCATTGGTTTTCTTTTGTTCTACTCTGAAACATCCAACTTCTTCTTTACAACATTGCATGCACGTCAGAGTAGCTCTGTAGGCATCCATACAACAAAGTATTCTAAATGAAATAGTTTTTCAGTTTCTTGAAACAGTGAAAGCAAAAAAACCTAACTATAAAATGGGGTAGAAAAATGGAACAATACTTGGACTATAAACTCTTCAAGACAGGGATTATCTTTGTTATATGTTTGCACAATCCCTAGAGCAAAGGGGCTGGTACTACAAATAATAAGACTCACTGAGCAGTGTATTTATATTACTATTACTAGCCAGCATTTTCACAATAATGTGACTAGTCATTTTTGTTGCTCAATTCAAGACATAAAATCATAGAAGATTAGGGTTGGAAGAGACCTCAGGAGATCATCTAGTCCAACCCTCTGCTCAAAGCAGGACCAGCCCCAACTAAATCATCCCAGCCAGCGCTTTGTCAAGCCAAGCCTTAAAAACCTCTAAGGATGGAGATTCCACCACCTCCCTACGTAACCCATTCCAGAGCTTCATCACCCTACTAGTGAAGTAGTTTTTTCTAATATCCCCCACTGCAACTTGAGACCATTGCTCCTTGTTCTGTCATCTGCCACCACTGAGAACAGCCGAGCTCCATCCTCTTTGGAATCCCCCTTCTCAAAAGGGCCAGAATTTAGGAGAGTTAGTGCTCAACATTTTCTGAAAATCAGGCTCCTTGAAGAAGTCTCAAATTGGGCACCAAAAATTGAAGCACCCAAGGTCACTAGTCACTTTTGGAAATCAAATAAGCTTTGGGCCAAGACAGATTTCTGCAGGGCCTGAAGTGGCACAGCAGAAAGCCTATAGATAACATTTCAAGCATAAGACACAACATAGAAAAGGACACAGAAGGCTTGTGAGAGAGTCAAGATAGCATTATTTTGTGGGGAAGAAAGGGTGGAGGAGGATGCAAAAGCCAACAAGGCCTGAAATGTATGCAAGACCATGAACGTCACTGATGATCATGGAAAATATACAGAAAACAGTTTATATCAGTTAGAACTTGGGAACAGAAAGATCAAGAACTGTGATCTTTACAAAAATCTGGTTGCCAAGGAACTAACAAGGTTTTGCAATATGCCCACTGTGTGAGAGTCATAGTATACCAGCATTAATTTTATAGTGAATAACTAAGTTCAGAAATAAATTACTGAAAAATTAATATATTATATATTAAATATATCTCTTCAAGCAAAAATCTGTTTACAAGCAGCTACATTTTGATAAGTAAACCTATCCATCAAAAATGGCACCAATGGTAGGTATCTAATAGAGCAACACACCAAAAAGCTCAAAGTGCATTTCTAGAATGTAATTGACAAATTATAAAATTACATCTCTTTATACCTCAGCAAACTTTGTTTCCAGTTCAAAGTTACGTTCTTCCACTTGCTTTAAAGTATTTCTTAAGTGTTCATACATTCGTTGCGAGTGTTCAGCTCTTTGTCTTTCATTTAGTTCTTTCATCTCCAGCACAGTGATTTTCTTAGAAATAGAAACAATCTCACTGTTGGTAATTGCTTTTGTGGCCTTGTCCATGGCATTGTCACCCCCTATGTTCAATAATATTTTAATTAGGCTTAACAAGGTTTTCAAATTAGAAAAACAAAAATACAACTTCTTAAAGTAGCACAGGTACTTTTGATTTCTATCAGGAACCAGAACACCTAAACAATTTTTGGAATTGGAAGAGCTAGGCATTTAACTAGTCCTCCCTCATCACACATCAGAAATCTAAAAAAATCGTATCCATTTTTAAGAAAATATTAGCTATGTAAGAAAATTCCAGGATTATCACACAGACTGTGTCACTCTGAAGTCTAGAATATTTGTTGAGTCCGTGTAAAATGATGGAAAGAGCTACAAGCAAGGCTGAGAGCTCTTTTTGTTTAGACTACAACAAAAGAATCTAAAAATAGCCATACTGGGTCAGACTAATGGTCCATCTAGCCCAGAATCCTGTCTTCCAACAGCTGCCAATGCCAGGTGCCTCAGAGGGAATGAATAGAACAGGGTAATTATTGAGAGACCCATCAGGTCCCAAATTCTGACAGTCAGAGGCTAGAGACACACAGAGCACAGGATTGCATTCCTAACCATCTTGCCTAAAGCCATTGATGGATCTATCCTTCAGGAACTTTTCTAATTCTTTTTTGAACCGAGTTATACTTTTGGCCTTCACAACATCCCCTGGCAACAAGTTCTACATATTGACTGGGTGTTGTGTGAAGAAGTACTTCCTTTTGTTTATTTTAAATTGCTGTCTATTAATTTCATTGGGTAACCTCTGGTTCTTGTGTTATGTGAAGGTGTAAATGACACTTCCCTATTCACTGTCTCTACACCATTCATGATTTTATAGACCTCTATCATATTCCCCTTTAGTCACCTCTTTTCCAAGATGACCAGTCCCAATCTTTTTAATTTCTCCTCATACTGACACTGTTCCATAGCCTCAGTCATTTTGTTGCCCTTCTCTGTACCTTTTTCAATTCTAATATATCTTTTTTGAGATAGGGTGACCAGAACTGTACGCAGTATTCAAGGTGTAGGTGTACCACAGGTTCAATCATCACTGGGATTTGCTGTCTGTTACTGTCCAATTTTTAAGTTCTCAGCCATTTTCAGCATTTTTACACATTATGAATTACATCCATATGAAAGCATGGGATTTCACTTAGTAATTAACATAACAGGCATAACAGCAACCATCATCATTAAGACTGTATAACCATTTTCAATGTAACCTCTCATTTTTAGTTACTCAACTAGCAAATAACTGGCAGAAAATGAACAAAACGCTAAGTGAACAAACAAGGGTAGAAGAGAGGACTACATAAGAGAGAAATCGGGGAAGTAAGTTTGACCAACACAATGTTACAGTTATTGAGAACATGAAAGTAGAATGTTGTAGTTTATAAATCCAGACAGAAGAAACCACTGTCCTGCAAACCACTTGTCTGGTTACTTGACTGATGTTCCAATCAGGACCCAGGACCTCTGAATCAGATTCAACAGAGGTCACCTAAAAAGTCCCAATCCTTAATCCCAACCTTTAGCCCACTTGAAGGGAAAGTGACGGAAAGCTGTTGATACCACTGGAGGCCAGCAATTCCCCTGTGAGAGAACCAAGTGGTTCAGCAGCTGCTGGGTCAGAATGTATCTGCCCTGGGAGTGTACTACCAAAGGGGAAGAAAAGCCAGAACTGGCCATCTCACGAGTCCACCTGCCATCAAGGCAGTGAAAAAGCATTGTTAAAAATGTTTTCTGGGTTTCAAGCTTTAGCAAAATAATAGTATAGCTAACCTAACTAAACAGTAAAAGTCTATTCTATTTGGTAAAAAAAAGAAAAGGAGTACTTGTGGCACCTTAGAGACTAACAAATTTATTTGAGCATAAGCTTTCGTGAGCTACAGCTCACTTCATCGGATGCATTCGGTGGAAAATACAGTGGGGAGATTTATATACACACACAGAGAACATGAAACACTGGGTTTTATCATACACACTGTAAGGAGAGTGATCACTTAAGATGAGCTATTACCAGCAGGAAGGGGGGGCGGGAAGGAGGAAAACCTTTTGTGGTGATAATCAAGGTGAGCCATTTCCAGCATTTAACAAGAACATCTGAGGAACAGTGGGGAGTGGGGTGGGGGAAGAAATAACATGGGGAAATAGTTTTACTTTATGTAATGACCCATCCACTCCCAGTCTCTATTCAAGCGTAAGTTAATTGTATCCAGTTTGCAAATTAATTCCAATTCAGCAGTCTCTTGCTGGAGTCTGTTTTTGAAGTTCTTTTGTTGAAGGATAGCCACTCTCAGGTCTGTAATCGTGTGACTGGAGAGATTGAAGTGTTCTCTGACTGGTTTTTGAATGTTATAATTCTTGACATCTGATTTGTGTCCATTTATTCTTTTATGTAGAGACTGTCCAGTTTGACCAATGTACATGGCAGAGGGGCATTGCTGGCACATGATGGCATATATCACAGTGGTAGATGCGCAGGTGAATGAGCCTCTGATAGTGTGGCTGATGTGATTAGGCCCTATGATGGTGTCCCCTGAATAGATATGTGGACAGAGTTGGCAACGAGCTTTGTTGCAAGGATAGATTCCGGGGTTAGTGGTTCTGTTGTGTGGTGTGTGGTTGCTGGTGAGTATTTGCTTCAGGTTGGGGAGCTGTCTGTAAGCAAGGACTGGCCTGTCTCCCAAGATCTGTGAGAGTGATGAGTCGTCCTTCAGGATAGGTTGTAGATCCTTGATGATGCATTGGAGAGGTTTTAGTTGGGGGCTGAAGGTGATGGCTAGTGGCGTTCTGTTATTTTCTTTGTTGGGCCTGTCCTGTAGTAGGTGACTTCTGGGTACTCTTCTGGCTCTGTCAATCTGTTTCTTCACTTCAGCAGGTTTGGGGACAATGTATACCTTCAAATCAGCGGCACTGCTATGGGTACCCGCATGGCCCCACAGTATGCCAACATTTTTATGGCTGACTTAGAACAACGCTTCCTCAGCTCTCGTCCCCTAATGCCCCTACTCTACTTGTGCTACATTGATTACATCTTAATCATCTGGACCCATGGAAAAGAAGCCCTTGAGGAATTCTACCAGGATTTCAATAATTTCCATCAACCTCAGCCTGGACCAGTCCACACAAGAGATCCACTTCCTGGACACTACGGTGCTAATACGCGATGGTCACATAAACACCACCCTATATTGGAAACCTACTGACCGCTATTCCTACCTACATGCCTCTAGCTTTCATCCAGATCACACCACATGATCCACTGTCTACAGCCAAGCTCTACGATATAACCGCATTTGCTACAATCCCTCAGACAGAGACAAACACCTGCAAGGTCTCTATCATACATTCTTACAACTACAATACCCACCTGCTGAAGTGAAGAAACAGATTGACAGAGCCAGAAGAGTACCCAGAAGTCACCTACTACAGGACAGGCCCACAAAGAAAATAACAGAACGCCACTAGCCATCACCTTCAGCCCCCAACTAAAACCTCTCCAACGCATCATCAAGGATCTTCAATCTATCCTGAAGGACAGACTCCAACGAGAGGCTGGTGAATTGGAATTAATTTGCAAACTGGATACAATTAACTTACGCTTGAATTGAGACTGGGAGTGGATGGGTCATTACATAAAGTAAAACTATTTTTCCATGTTATTTCTTCCCCCACCCCACCTCCCACTGTTCCTCAGACGTTCTTGTTAACTGCTGAAAATGGCTCACCTTGATTATCACCACAAAAGGTTTTCCTCCTTCCCCCTCCTTTCTGCTGGTAATAGCTCATCTTAAGTGATCACTCTCCTTACAGTGTGCATGATAAAACCCATTGTTTCATGTTCTCTGTGTGTGTATATAAATCTCCCCACTGTATTTTCCACCAAATGCATCCGATGAAGTGAGCTGTAGCTCACGAAAGCTTATGCTCAAATAAAATTGTTAGCCTCTAAGGTGCCACAAGTACTCCTTTTCTTTTTTGCGAATACAGACTAACACGGCTGCTACTCTGAAACCTATTCTATTTGGTAAATACCAACCAAGGGGTTCTCTAAAAGACTAAAATATCCTAAACCTGTGTAAGGTTTTTGCATTAAAATTTTCTTAACCTCTGAATGAAGAGGAAATGAAGGAAACACATTATAATTTAATATAAAGTTCCCTAAAGGTATTTTGTTTTCAACCTTTATAAAAAATTAGTTTTTCAAAGGAAATACTGTACGTTTTTTACTGATATGAAATAGCTTTTATACTTGCCCAACTTAGTTGTTTGGTCCCAAGCTTGTTCTACAGTGTGAAGTTTTTCTTTTGTGATTTCAAGTTCTTTATTTAATGAATTTATCTGTTCCTTCAAGGATGTATTCTCACTCTATATGGCAGAGACAAAATAATAGAGCAATGCAAGAGTAATGTGGTTGATGGTTAAAATATTATGGTTTGCCATAATCTATTAACCCATAATAGAACAGCTTATGGTATCCAGTTCTTATACAATAATCAAAATGTTTGTCTTTGGCCTGTGTATGTTGTATGCTTCTATTTACCATGCATTTTTATCAATAAAATGTTAAACTCAAAGATTAACCTTTTTCGTTATAGAAGACTAGATACACGATGCCCAAGACTTAAAAACCAAAACCCTTTATTGGTATTTTAAAATGTTCCCTCTCCCCCAGGTCAAATGATGGCTGAAACGAATACTTTAAACCAGTACAACAAATAGGATCTTTATGTTGCTTTAAATGTTCATGATTAATTCCAAAAGAAACAAAAGGAGGAAAGGATTGTCAATTGTTTTGTTTTAAAATACTCTTATTTTAATTGGCTTAGTTTTCAAACACATTTCACACAATTTATTCATGCTGAGAACTGCTTCTTAGTTTCAGACCTTTCAAATTACTGGGATAAGCAAAATAAGTAAACTTTTCTCTCAGTAAAAAATCCCCTAACATATTTTAGGGAAACACACATTCTGCAGTTACCAATTATACATCCAACAGCTTGAAAACAATGTCTGGAGTAACTGGCTACCTAGCACTTGTGGGCTAAATTGTCATCACCCTCAGAAAAATCTGTGGGATCTCCTTGAACTAGCCCCTGTGGTGGGATTAAATGGAAGGAGAAAGCATGGATTTTGAAGAGAGCCCCCACTGCAGGAATAGGGGCAGTTTCATTAATCCCTATATCCCACTGTGACCATATTTTCTAAATCAAAACGTAGGTCATTTTTGCTGTAACATTTTTACAGCGTTATCGTTTTGAATGGTTATTTCTCAAAAGTACATTTGAAAAATATAATGCTGATATCACTACTGCCAGCTTCTGACTCAGGCATGTGTTGTTGTTCTTGTTCCATGGAGCAGGAAATTGTTTCCAATAACTCAGTGTTTGAATTTATCATGAAACATTGGATAAGAGTCATTAACATTCCTTTGGGAAAAAGCATAGCTTTGGTTGCCTATAGACATTCCACTTTTCTCATGTCCCCAAACACTACTGATCACACTAAACTATATTACCACTGGAGTGTTCCTGCTTAACAAAGATTTAGTTATATTTTGTATAGCAGCATGATTTAAAACAAATTTACAGTTACTAAAAATCCAAATGTTTTGACTGGAAAAATGAAAAAAAACAGGACATGTCAGGTGTTTTTCAAAAAAAAAGTTTGAAGAACACCAGGAGCGTCATATGAAAAACAGGGACTATACTAGTTAAAATCATCTCTTTACCAACAAGACGGACAGTGGCTGGGTTCCCTTTGATTGCTCAATAACAATTACAGAAAGGAAAGCTTTACAATTTGTTGCTTTCCTGCCTACATTTTGCTCTGAGTCCCTGAACCAGGGGTGGCCAACCTGAGCCTAAGAAGGAGCCAGAATTTACCAATGTGCATTGCCAGAGAGCCACAGTAATACATCATCAGTCCCCATGAGCTCCCCGACCCCGGTCCCAGTGCCTCCCCCACCCTCCCCGCACCTCCCGATCAGCTGTTTTGTGGTGTGCAGGAGGCTCAGGGGAGGGAGGAAGAAGAGTGAGGGCATGGCAGGCTCTGGGGAGGGTGCAGGAAGAGGTGGAGTGGGGGCAGGGCCTGTGGCAGAGCCAGCGGTTGAGCAGTGAGCACCCGCTGGCATATTGGAAAGTGGGCGCCTGTAGCTCCAGCCCCGGAGTCGGTGCCTATACAAGGAGCCGCATATCTAACTTCTGAACAGCCACATGTGGCTCCGGAGCCACAGATTGGCCACCGCTGCCCTAACTCACTCACTCACTCACTGTCTCTCTCAGGTCTTTCTAAAATTGCTTATCACTTTGGTGCTGAAGCAGAATATGACAGCTCTTTTCCTTCACTCTCTCCAGCTCATATATTTTTCTCATAGCCACATGATTGCTTATTGCTGTTTCAATTTCATTTGTCACCTCCAGTTTATCATTTCTGGTACTCACAAACATATCTTATAAAAATGCATAACTATATTCCTTCTAATTTTTAAAGGTTTAATGCTGAGAATCACTTCTTACAGTTTATGAAGTTTAAAGTGTACTTAAAATTAAAACTGTTAGCTGAAATCAGCACTTCTGAGCTTGAACAGCGACACAGGCTGAAACAGAGCAGGAGATTCAATGTCAGATATTGTAAACCTGTTTTCGTCTTTGATACCAATTTGAATACTGAGAAAAGCTGCATTACATATTTCCATGTATATGAATCTCTTACTGTGAGGAGCTCCAGCAATGGGACTTCCATAGGGTGAGATAAGGGAAGAGGGCATGGTTTTACAGCTGCTACAGTGCCCACCTCTTCTTAGGGCAGGTCTACAGCGGGAACTTTCATCAGCAAAGCTATAGCTCTCAGGGGCATGAAAAATCCACACCTCTGAGTGACGTAGCTATGCTGACCTAAGCCCCGATATAGACAGTATTAGGTTGAAGGAAAAATTCTGGGGAGGTAGATTTACTACAGCAACAGGAAAACCCCTCCCATTGCTGTAATGAGTGTCTACGCTGAAGCGCTCCAGCGGTGCAGTTGCAGACATACCTAAGTGGACCCAAGGGGGACAATCTGGCCCTATATATTTATATCTTTCTTCAACATAACAAAATGCAGTTATTTCCATAATGGTCAAGAGTATCAAGTAACATTACCTCCATGTGCTCCAAGTTAGTTGTTCTCTGGACAAGCAAGTTATCGTTTTGTAGCATATCCCTGTATTTAGCAGTTAACTCATTATACTGCTTATTAGCCAGTTCTAACTCAGACAGAGGCACACTGTCATCCAAAACTTTTTGCAGAGCTGCAATCTTAAAGCTTGCCAGTTCCTATGGAAATAATTATATTATATTGGTTTACTGTATACTTGAAGCTTTTAAATTGCTACCATTCTCCTAACACACTTACACACACACACACACCCACAGCTAAAGCAATGCTTGCTTCTTTTCCAAATACATCCAATACTAATATAAAAATAGTTTTGTAAGGACAATTATTTCACTATTATTTTTAGAACCTGCTCTGACCCCACCCTTTTTTTCTATTTAAAAGATAAATTTCAAAATAATTCAGTATCAATTTATTGTAACGAAAGAGAACAGAAAAACTGTCTCACAGGGAACAGACATAAATTAAATATGGAACCATAACAATATCAGTTATGCCATTGCAAATCTAGCAGTTTGCCTAGGATGCTGAATGCTATGCCTAACAGAACAGGGGTTATGTTGTATTTTGCCCTTTTTAAAATCCCAGCATTGATTCTTAATTTTATATATCACCTGTGAGTGTAACATACAAGTGCTGTGTTTATTTTTCTTATAGCCACATGATTGCTTATTCCTGGTTCAGTTGCATTTGTCAGCTCCAGTTTATCATTTTTGGTACTCACAAACATATCTTTAAAGATTTGATGCTGAGAATCACTTCTTACAGTTTATGACGTTTAAATTGTATTTAAAATTAAAATAATTAGCTGAAATAAGCACTTCTGAGCAGTGACACAGGCTGAAACAGAGCGGGATATTCAATGTTAGACATTGTAAACCTGTTTTCTTTTTTGATACCTATTTGAATACTGAGAAAGCTGTATTACATATCTTCTTGAATACATATTAACATGCTATTTACATGTTAAAATATTTAACATCTAAATAGCAAAGTTCTTCTAATTGGTCAACCAGTATTATGGCAAGGTGTAATCTGTTAATAATCTCCGATATTGTGCTTCTATTCTTCCAAAATCACAATCATGTCTTTTTTCCAATCAAACTAGCAATAGGAGACTCCAAATTGCCAATTTTAACTTAAATAAATAAATGAAATTCACAAATGTTTCCAACTCAGTGTTCACCTTTCAGAATGCCGTACAATGCAAAATGAATGAAATTTTAAGATAAAAGGTATACCACACAAGCCATACCTTAAATCGCTGCAAGTGTCCAATCTTTTCTCCAACTGCAGTCTCCACTGCTGATAGTTCAGCCTTTTGCTTCTCATTTTCTTTTCTAAGGTGCCGCTCCATTTCAAGTAAAGTTGTATACTGCCTTGTCAGTGACCGTTCGTTCACTCTCAAGACTGTCATTTTTCTACTGTTTTCTGCAAGCAGTTTTTTGGTTTCATCCGTACCCAGCTGAAGTGCATCCAGTAAATGCTATAAAATCAATAAAATATTACTACTGTTGTGTTCAAAACTTTTATAGCTTATGGAAATACATGCCAGTAAATAAACTAATCAGAGCTCAGTTCTGCTCAAACTTTCCTTGTTGAAATATTTTTTGCTACTTAGTTCTACTAGCAAAAAACATTCTACAACATTTGGATAATTAATTGACAGGAATTTTGTATAAGGCAGGCATTTTCTAAGGCTAGAAGGACATGGATATTTCTCAACTCATTTCTCGTCATCAAAGGTTGGATGGGAGAATTAATTTTTTCCTACCCCCTCACTTAACCTGTCAAAAGGGTCTATGATGTGGCTTTTACTTTCTGAATCAAAACATTTTTCTCTGTTTGATTGTTTTCTAAATCAAAGAAATTTCCCAGTGACACTTGCCTCTAGAGAATCTCTTTTACAAGGAATTTTCCGGTTTGAGAGGTCAATAATACTAGCGCTGCATGGGGACTGGCATTTCCCACTCATGGAAAATTTCACATATCTCAAAAAATAAAGGAGTCAGTGCTCCAGAAGCCCTGAGAATCGCAGCTCCATGACAACTCACATGGTGGCTGCTGAGGAGATAGAAGCCTGGGATCTGGAGGACCTTGGGAAGTGGGTCTGTCATGGTTTCCAGGC
The DNA here is from genome assembly GCF_009764565.3 of Dermochelys coriacea. Taxonomy (NCBI): domain Eukaryota; kingdom Metazoa; phylum Chordata; order Testudines; family Dermochelyidae; genus Dermochelys; species Dermochelys coriacea. The sequence goes on along the minus strand of NC_050068.2, from coordinate 274,552,914 downwards.
TCCTGACTCCCTGTGGGCCGAAAGACTGGAAGCCCTGGGAACCCCAGCTCTACTGCAGCCCTCCAGGCAGACTGCCAAGCAAGATGGCAGAAAACTAGGCAAGTTTCCTCAGAAAACTGCCTTATTCCACAGGAATGTGTTGATTTTGATGCATTGTCATTGTCCTGACCATGCTGGAAGACAGACAAGAGGCAATGGATATGGTTTAATTAAGCTGCAATGTTATTCACTTAACATATCTGGGAATACCTGGCAATAAATTGTACAGCGAAGGTTACCATTATTTCCTTAATTGTTTCCACCTACTTGGGAGGCTGCCATCGGACCTCCCCTTTCCGAATTTGGTCCCAACCAGTTTGTTGCTGAGGCCTCAGCACCCACCCCTCGTATGAGATTTAACAGAGGGCTGGAAAAATCAAGAGGGTTGTCTTCTCACTGTACCAGACTTTAGGAAACCTAACCCTCCCTTCCCTAGCTTCCTCAGAGGATGCTTTCCATTAAATCTACTTCATCAGAGAACTACATCCCCTCTCTGCTAAGTACTTGCACTGGACACCTGCCACACGTTACTGAATAAGTGGTGACACGTTGTCTGAAACTCCTTACCCCACTGGGTCCCTGATCTACTGTGGGGAAGACAAAAAGATAATAATAAAACTATCCCATCTCAGCAAATTTGGCAGTGCAGAAAAAGTTCCTTCCCAGACCTGAAAACAAAATGGCTACTAGCATAACATCCACAGCAGATCATGAAAAATGTGGTCCTACTCTAGTCCCAGGGGTGTTGCTAGCTCATGTTTGGGGAGGGGGAAAGAGCATGAGCAGGCTTCTCTGGAATTGCCTCCGGTATAAATACCCCAAATCCTTCAGGCACCTTGAGGGACAGCGTCCCTGATCTGGTCCTGCCACTCCCGGTTCCTCCCAGCTCTATCCAGGTAAATTTCCACCCCACCCCAATTGCAGAGGGGGCCCTTAAAGAAGCAATAACCTTTCTTCTTTCAGCTGACCCACTGCATTCAGTTGTAGGGAGCACATTTTCCAACCAAAAAAAAAAAAAGGTTATTTACCTGTAACTGTACATTCTTCGAGATGCATGGCCCCTATTTGTATTCCACTATGGGTTATGCATGCGCACTATGTGCACAGAGCTGGAGAATTTGGAAGTATTGTCTTTTTGGTCCACACGTGCACCCTGGCTCATCTCTGTGCCTCAAACCAAGGGGACAAAGGGCAGGGCGGACTGACCATCTCTCCAGTTCCTTCTCCACCACGAATCAGAGATTCAAAGCAATAGAGAAGGAGGGCAGGTAGTGGAATACAGATAGGGACCACACATCTTGAAGAATCTACAGTTACAGGTACGCAAGTAACAACTTCTTCTTCTTCTTCGAGTGATGGTCCCTATTGTATTCCTCTGTAGGTGACTTAAGTAGGAGGAGGGTGTGAGCATGAAGACGGTAGGGCTGAGAGAAGGACAGTTGTTCCAAAGGAGGCATTAGCAGAGGAGTCCTAGACTAGGCCACAATGTCTCACAAAGGCATGAATGACAGGTTTCAGAGTAGCAGCCGTGTTAGTCTGTATTCGCAAAAAGAAAAGGAGTACTTGTGGCACCTTAGAGACTAACAAATTTATTAGAGCATAAGCTTTCGTGAGCTACAGCTCACTTCAAATGCATCCGATGAAGTGAGCTGTAGCTCACGAAAGCTTATGCTCTAATAAATTTGTTAGTCTTTAAGGTGCCACAAGTACTCCTTTTCTAAAGGCATGAATGGAGCCCTACTTGGCTACTTTGCAGATATCAAGCAGGGTACCTCCTGAAGTGACACCATAGTCCCTGCTTGTGCTGCCGTGGAACGAGGTGTTACCTCATGTGATGGAAAGGAAGGTTCAATAGTTGAGAATAAAGTAGAATGCAGCCAGAGAGCCATTTGGCACTCCTCTGGGTGGAGACTGCTTGTCCCGAGTCTTTCTGTTATAGCGACAAATAGTCTCGAGGAGTTCCTGATTGGTCTTGTTCTGTGTAGGTAAAAGGCCAAGCAAGGCCCACTGCTTAATTTTTGTCGGGGTTAACCCTGGCACTTCTAAGCTTAGCAGTTCATAGAACCGCGCCTATTGGCTTGCTGCATCAGCTATGAATGTAAAAAAATTGCTTGAGCCCCAGCACCTCTTTCATTACAAATTAAAGACCACCAGGGCCTGCTGGACATCAAAGATGTAGAGTCTCTGATCCTCTGAGGAAGTATGTGGTTTATGTAAGAACACAGGTAAATGGATCCACTGGTTCAAGTGAAATTCTGAAACAACTATGGAGGGAGTTTGGAGTGTAAATGTAACAAAACCTTACCACTATAGAATACAATGTAAGGAAGATCCAACATCATTACTCCAAGCTCGCCAGCCCTTCTGGCAGAGGTGATGGGTACAAGGAATGTGACCTTCACAGAGAGAAGGGATATAGAGCAAGAAGCTTCTAGTCTCTAAGATGCCACAAGTACTCCTTTTCTTTTTGCGAATACAGACTAACACGGCTGCTACTCTGAAAGGTGGCCATGTGAGTGCTGAGAGAGCAAGATGCAAACTCCATGGAGGGGCAGGCTTATGAATAAGCGGAAAGGTTATGATCAGGCCCTTCCAAACTCTGGTGGTCAGTAGGTGAGTGAAGACCGAGTAACCCTGAGAAGAAGGATGGTACACACTAATCTCTGCCAGCTGGACAGGCCTTTAGAGAAAGGATATCGTCTAAAATGAGAGGGATATCTGCTTTTTTTGTGCACCAGAAGAAAAACAACTCCACTTAGCCAGGTAACCTCGTCTAGTGGAATCCTTCCTACTATTAAAAGTATGTCTCATATGGCTGCAGAACACGAGCATTTTAAGGTCAATGCTCATCCAAAAACCAAGCCTTGATGTGAAGCAAATGCAGATTGGGGTGCTTGATCTTGCCATTCTGCTGGGTCGGGAGCTTGGGATACACTGGGAGAATGATCAGAACTGTGGATGACATGCACCGGAGATCTGGGAACCAAAACTGTCTGGGCCAGTAGGGTGATCAGAATAATCCGAGCCCTGTCCGGCCGGATTTTGTGTAGAAGTTGTGGCAGGCGCAGTAGCAGAGGAAATGTGTAGTTCAGGTGATCTGACTAAGGAAGAAGTAGTGTGTCACCTTGGAAGTGGCAACCAAGGGACTTGAGCCATATGTGATGCATTTGCTGTTTGTTATGAAGGTGAACAGATCCCTGGTTGGGATTCCCCATAGATCAAAGATACTGCACAGTACTGAGACATGAGGTTCCCACTTGTGGTCAACTGCAAAATTTCTGCTGAGGGAATCTGTGAGCATATTTCGATTTCCGGGAAGGTAGGCTGCCGACGGGGTGATTTGGTTGTTGATGCACCAGTTCCACAAGCTGACCATTTCTGCACACAGGGAGATAGATCCTGCTTCTTGATGTGGAAGACAGTTGTAATGTTGCCTCACAGCATAAGGACATGGTGAGAGCACATTGTGACAGGTTTCAATTGGTCCACCAAGCCGCTGGGGGGCGGTGGGGAGCTAATGGCTCACTGGCAGGCCTTGGTCACACCTTTCTGTCCTAGGGAATTAGCGGAGGGATGTGCTCCAGTCAGAGTCAGTGGCGTGCCCCTCAGGCAGGGGGAGCGCTGGCAAGAGTCAGTGGCGCACCCCTCAGGCAGGAGGAGAGCCAGCAAGAGTCTGTAGAGCACCCCTTAGGCAGGGGAGTGCTGGCAAAAGTCAGCGGCGTTGTTGGGATTCTGCTACCCGAGATGGGTTGGCTGAGGTAGGAGAACGCAGGCCCACCCAACTCCACTGCGTTCCAGCCCAGGGTCCGGCCACTGGGTCAGCACGAGCCATCTGCAACACGCCGACCAAATAGACCCACCGCACTGTGCAGTTCTGCCCCTGGACTACTTCCTACCCGGTCTCTCGAGTGGGTCCCTCTGGTTTCTCCAGCTCGTCAGGGTATTCAGCTGCTGGCAGCTCCAGCTCCCGCTCCGCGTCAGGCTCATGCTGGCCCGGGTTACTGCCTGGCTCCTCCGGGTACTCGGCGGCTGGCAGTACTGGTAGCCCCAGTCCTTCCTCCAGGTCAGATTTCTCCTGGTCCAGGGAAGGGTCTGAAGGGAACAGCCAGCAGTCTGTCTCTGTCGCCCTTCCTGGTGCTGCCCTGTCTGGGCTAAGCGCCCCGCCCTTTGTACTTCCTGTTCCACCCCTCCCCTTCCGGGGGTTGGACTAAGCTTGGTCTTGCCCCGCCCACTCAAGCTGAGAGAGTGGCTCTTTACCCTCTAGTTCGGAGGAAAGCCACCCTGACTCCCTACATACTCCACTGCTCAAATCCAGCTCCCGACCATCGGAGCTGGCGTCCTCACCCACCCCAAGGTGGGATAGAAAGTCCGCGTTGGCATTGTCCTTTCTCGCCCGATGGTGAATCGTGAAGGCACGGGGCTGCAGAGCTAGATACCACTGCATAAGCCTGGCATTAGTGTCCTTCATCTTATTCAGCCACTTCAGAGGTACATGGTCCGTAACCAGTATAAAGGGGGCCCCGAGCAGGTAGTAGCGGAGGGCGTCGACCATCCACTTAACTGCTAGGGTCTCTTTCTCCATGACAGAGTAGTTCCGTTCTCTGGGGAACAGCTTCCGACTGAGGTAAACAATAGGGTGTTCCTCCCCGTCCACCTCCTGTGAGAGGACTGCCCCAACCCCTACTCCTGAGGCATCGGTCTGAACGATGAAGTCACGATAAAAGTCAGGGCTGAAGAGTACTCACTCGCTTACACAGCTGTTCTTTGATAGTTCAAAAGGCCTTATCGCATTCGTAGGACCAACACACTCGGTGGGGGTGTCTTTGGTCAGAAACTCCATCAGAGGGGCAGTAATGCTTGCGAAGTGAGGTACAAACTGCCAGTAATAACCAGCTAAGCCCAAGAATTGACGTACCTGCCTCTTTGTGGTCGGCACCCAATATCCCTGGAGTGCTTGGACTTTTCCAATGAGGGGGCATACTTGTCCCCGGCCCAAGGTGTACCCCAGGTAAGTGGTTTACTCCCACCCGATTCAGCATTTTTTTGGATTGGCCATAAGCCTGGCTGCATGGAGGTCCTGGAGGACAGTCGCTACGTGGTTGAGATGGCAAACACTTTCTTCTCCTTGGACCTGGGATCCAAGGATATCTGCCAGTACCCCTTTGTGAGATCTAGCATGGTGATATAACAGGCTCTCCGAGCCGGTCGAGGAGCTCATCGACGCGGGTCATCGGATAGGCGTCAAACTTTGAAATGGCGTTTACCCTTTGGAAGTCAATGCAAAACCGCCGGCTCCCATCCGGCTTTGGTACAAGGATGATGGGGCTCCGCCATTCGCTCTGGGAGCGCTCAATAACACCCAGCTCCAACATTGCCTGGACTTCCTCCTCTACGGCTTCCCGCATTCGCCTGGGCAATGGCCGGGTTGCCTCTCGGACCACCACCCCGGGTTCACTCTGAATCACATGGTAGGCGAGCGTAGTCCACCTGGGTTTCGTGGTGAATGTCTTGGGGAATGCTCTCACTAAGCAGAGGGCCTGTTCTTGCTGCTCAAAAGTGAGCATCTCTGCTAGTGCGGGCTCACCATTATCTGACTCCTCTGGAGGTTGTGGCCCTAGGTACGGTTCGGGAGGATATGGGGCAATTAGTAGTCCTTCCCATTCCCTCCAGGGTTTTAAGAGATTTACATGATATATCTGTTTTTCCTTATGGCGACCAGGTTGCTGGATTTCATAGATGACAGGTCCCACCCGGCGGAGGACCTCATATGGGCCCTGCCAGCAGGCAAAAAGTTTTGATTCCTCCGAAGGGAGCAGGAGGAGCACTTGGTCCCCTGGTGCAAATGATTGGGCCTGGGCGCCCCGATTATAGTGCTGCTCCTGGGCTTTTTGGGCTGTGTTTAAGTTCTCCTTCACGAGCTCGCCCGCCCATGCCAGCCGCCCCTGCAGCTGTAAGATGTATTGTAAAAGACCCTGCGTTGCGGATGGGGTGTGTTCCCAAGTCTCTCTCAAGAGGTTGAACACCCCGTGGGGTCGCCGCCCATAGAGGAGCTCAAACGGGGAGAACTTTGTGGACGCTTGTGGGACTTCTCGAATTACCAGTAGTAAAGGAGGGAGCAGTTGGTTCCATTGGTGGAGGTCCTGGATGAGAAAGCATCACAACATTCCCTTCAGGATCCGGTTAAGACGCTCAACCAACCCGTCAGTCTGGGGATGGTAGACAGAGGTCTGCAGTTTCTTAATCCCTAACAGGGCACATACCTGACAGAACAGCTTAGAGGTGAAGTTGGTCCCTTGATCAATGAGTATCTCCCGTGGGAGGCCCATCCTGTCAAAGATCTTCACGAGTTCCGCAGCGATGGTGAGGATGGTGATACTTCTTAAGGGGACGGCCTCGGGGAAGCGGGTGGCATAGTCCATCAGGACTAGGATGTATTGATGGCCCTCCTTACTTTTTGGAAAAGGCCCCACCAGGTCCATCGCTACCCACTCAAATGGTAAACTTACAACTGGTAAAGTGACGAGGGGGGCCTTCCGAAGCACCGCCAGCGCTACATGTTGGCAATCCGGGCACGACACACAGTAATCCTTCACCTCACGGTGGACACTGGGCCAAAAGAACCTGGCCAGGACCCTAGCCGCAGTTTTTTCCTGCCCTAAATGGCCTACAGCTGGGATGTCATGTGCAAGCTTCAGGTTAGCCCGATGATGAATGCGGGGAACCACAAGTTGGGTCCAGACCTCCTGGGTCTGGGGGTCTCGATCAATGCGGTAGAGTCGCTCATGATTGAGTTCAAACCTAGGCCATTGGGTGGCATGCTGGGCCTCCATGACCTCACCATCCACCCAGGCCAGCTGCTCATAGGTAAACCGGAGCGTAGGGTCCTCCCTTTGATCTCGACTAAAGTCCACAAGGTCAGGAGGGGGGCCAGCCATTTCAAGGCCGTCCTGCCTGGGTGTGAGAACTGGGACAACTCCGGGGTCAGACCTCGCGTCGGGGCCTGTCTCTGTCTCAGGTGGAGCTCCCTTGAATGCCTCTTCTGTGGGTAGGGATCAGAGCACCTCAATGAAGTCTGGCCAGTTGCGGCCCAGAATAACCGGGTAGGCAAGGGATGACGCCACTGGCACGTTCATTAACTGAGTTGCTCCATTCACAGTGATAGGGACCTGAACTGTGGGGTATGGTTTCACATCTCCATGTATGCACTGAATCCGTACCTCCCCAATGGTCCGCTCGGTGTCCGGGAGGAGCGCCTCGTGGACAAGGGTCTGCCCACAGCCCAAATCAACTAGACTAATAACGTGGGTCCCAGCAACTTCCATAGGGGCTGTCAATTTGGCCGCGGAGGGTGGACGGGCCCGTCGCTCCCCGGTGTACACCAGGCCAAAGTTCTGTCTGTTATTACTTGGAACCACTTAAATCCTACTTTTTGTATTTAATAAAATCACTCTTTACTTATTAATTAACCCAGAATAAGTATTAATACCTGGGGGGAGGCAGGGGGGAAACAGCTGTGCATATCTCTCTATCACTGTTATAAAGGACGAACAATTTATGAGTTTACCCTGTACAAGCTTTGTACAGCGTAAAATGGATTTATTTGGGATCTGGACTCCACTGGGAGCTGGGTATTGGAGCGCTTGAGACAGGAGCACTTCTTAAGATGTTTTCAGTTAAGCTTGCAACTCGTGGGGGACGTGGTTCAGACTTGGATCTGTGTTTGCAGCAGGTGAGTGTGTCTGCCTCAAACAAGGCAAGGTACTGAAGTCCCAAAGTGGCAGGGAAAACGCGCTCAGTGGTAGTCTAGGCACATCAGGTGGCACTCCGAAAGGGGTTTCTGTGATCCAACCCGTCACAGACTGTGCCGTAGAAGATGGTGCCATGGTTAGGCAATGAATGGTCCTCGTCAATGCCAATGGATCATGACATTTGGGGGGTGCCAAGGATGACGGTAAAGACAGATCATGTTCTCGTACCAATGGAGCCCAATTTTTATGGGATTTCTTGCCAAGCCTCTGGGCTGCGGACGTACTAAATGCAATTGGGCTGCGGTACTGGGCTTGCTCAGAGCTGAATCCGAGGAAGACTTAGCTTCATATTTAGGAGAGTGCTTCCTGGGTTCCTGAGAAGATCCTGCCAGGGAGTCTGTAGGGATAATTTTCTGCCACCTGTGTCGAAATTAGCAGCAGGAAGCTCACTCCTTGCTGAGTCAGGGCGATGTGTGGGGGCAGGAGGAATTCCCCCGCGTGGGTCTGATTGAGGACTCCTAACCTTTTCCATGAAGTGTTTTCGAAGGCACAGTTCTTGTCCTTTTCAGGTATGGCTGGGGAACGAGCGGCAGATACTGCACCTCACTGCGGTGTAAGCTTCCTAAAGTCAGTATAGGCAGAGCTAGTGGTTGTCTTTGACCAAGAAGGATCGCGGCGGGAAGCGCAGAGTCTGAGGCCCAGAGTCCTAGGCATAATCCAGTACCCGCACAGGGTACTGGGGGAGAGGGGGAAGTGTTCCCCCAAAGATGAATCTAGCCCTAAAAACTGTGAAAACACTTCAACTATTAACTGTACAAGATGCTAAAAATTATTTACAAAGCTAAATCTCATCTTAAGGGATCAAGTTGAAGCTAGGACACAGAGAGGTTCCGACCCATATGATGCAGCAGTGAGAAGGAACTGGAGAGGTGGTCAGTCCACCCTTCCTTATATCCCCTTAGTTGAAGGCATGAGGTGAGACAGGGTGCACGTGCAGACCAATAGATACCACTTTCAAATTCACGTTGGAAAACTTCTGACCATCTCTAGTCAAAACTTCATATGTATAAACACGAATATTTTAAAATACATTAACATACCGTATATACTTGTTCATTAGTCCATTTGTTTATAAGTTGACCCCCCAAGATGGACAGGTAAAAACAGTAAAAACTGTATCACCCTATATTTCAGGGGTTGGCAAACTTTGGCTCCTTGCCCCTTCAGGGTAAGCCGCTGCCAGGTCGGGACGTTTTGTTTACCTGGAACATTCACAGGCATGGAGCCCCTCAGCTCCTTGTGGCCGTGGTTCGCCGTTCCCAGCCAATGGAAGCTGCAGGAACGGCGAACCGCGGCCACAGGGAACTCAAGAGCTCCATGCCTGCAGACGCTCCAGGTAAACAAAATGACAATGTATTAGATATTCAATTCAATGATTTCATAGAGTTTAAAATCATCAAATTTTGGTGTAGGCCCTTTTATAAGCCAAGCCCTGCTCTTTGATGCGTCACTTTTTTACCAAAAATATTCAGCTTATGAACTAGTATATACGGTACCTCCTCTTCGAACAGATTTATGTGCTAGTGGCTCTGGAAATGAAATAGCTGGAAAAACAGATTCTTCAAAAGAAACAAGTAATATTTGGATAGCACTATAAATGTATCAGGTGCTTAAATATGTATTTAAAGATTTTCCAAGAGAAAAATTCAAAATATCCTAATTGCACTGTGTACTCCAGAAATTCTAGAGACTCAGACTGGGATACTATAATAATTTAGTTACGCTGTAGGTTCTTTTAAAGAATTTTTACCTTTTCCCTGTTACTCGCAAGAAAGAGACCTAAAATTCAGGCTTTTGCTTGTGCTACAAAGGACAGAGGATTTTGTCTTTTGGGGGGGGTTTTATGACACAAGTGAAAATGTTCGGAGAATGAATGTTCTAGCTTTTGGACATACATTTAGATCACAGTTGCTTCAAAAAATAACTTACAAAAATCAGTCAAGGATCTACAAAAATGATTGCAAGAGATATAGTGGGAGACAAGCCGTCTTCTGAATTTCATAGTCTGATATAGTGCTTAATTTGTGCCAGGAATTGCCAAGGCTAAGCCCCGCTAGGCTTGGCAGTTCATAGCCCTGGCACCTCTGGGTTTACCGCGTCAGTTATGAAAGTCAAAAATTGCTTGAGACCCGGCACCTCTTTCACTACAAATTAAGCACTTGCTCCTAACATAATATACTGGGTCAAATTCAGCGATGATATAAGCAAGTATGACATCACTAATTAAGCAACAAGAACTTGCAGCCTCTTATGGGGCTGAATTTGGTCTATTATCATACTATCCATGCCAACAGTTTAAATACATTACATTAATAAAACACAATGTGTAAAAATAAGATGAACATGTGAGTAATATTACAATTCAAGATAGTATAGTTGTAAGTCATACCACACTCTAATTTCTCTCTCCCCGTGTGCCAAGTTAACTTTGGACATTTTTTTACTCCTGCATTAAAAACTCTAAAATTGTGAAAAATCTAACATTTTCAAGCAAAGTTAAACAATTTAAAAATAACAACAAAAATATCCCTGCTTACATCGTATTCCTTTATTTTCATAGCATCCTGTTGCTTTCGATCTTCTAGCTTCTTCTTTTCTTCTTTCATTTTTTCAGATTCTGTTTGCCAACTTTCTTTTTCACTAAAAAAAATATATTTAAATAAAAATAGTTCAATGTTTTCATTCAGAAATATGAAATATTGTAAAGATTTTTCAAAACTGTTTGTAAATCATGTTGCCATTATAATCTTATTAACTGAAATATACTATTTTAACATTAAGACATTTTTCAATTTTTTTTAAACGAGTTTGGTTAAATAGTCAAAATTAACTTCACTATTAAAAGTTATAACTCTGTTTTATAGTCTGTGGTGAAGAATGCATACTTGTCTAAATTTGAAAATATGTTATTAAGAGAAACAATCCATCAAACATGAACATATGAAGTATGAGATACTTCTTGCAGAAAGCCCAGATCTCCCTCTTGTGAAAAAGGAGATGCAAAGAGGGTACCAGCCTTCTTACCAGAATGTTACCCTGTTATGATCAGGTAAGAGAATCCTGGTGTGTTTTCCTTCTGAAGTCTATTAGATCAGCAGATTTGAAAAGATATTTGAAGTGACTCCAAAAGATTCCAAGGCTTGTCAACAGGGCCCTGCAATGTGGACTACCAGAGGGTGAACTGCAGTGCACACTAAAGTTTCGCTCTGTAAGTATCCCATGTAGACCCTGCTAGAGCAAACTAAAAGGTACCAAGTTCACATTAACACAATCCCATTTGAAAGCTATCTATTCATGTTAGCAGGATTCACATAGGGCTGTTACCGAGCAACACCGAGTTACCGAGCAACACTTTAGCGGGCACTGCAACTCACTTTAGTGGGCCCTGTAGTCTACACTGTGGGGCCAAGCCCTGACATCAGTGAGGAAAGTGTGGCCTGTTGGTACTCAAGAACTGAAGAGTCTGGCCTATTCTTGGGGAAATTCTCTCATAGAAGTTTCAACTGGTTTGGGGAAATGAGGAGGCTCCTATAAGCAGTCCAGACTCTAAAATGTTTCCCTGGTCACAGTGAGGTTCTGTGGGCTGGGAGCAGTTGTGGGAGAGCTTCTCTTCTTTGGTTCCCAAGAGGGTCTCTTCACAGACAGAGTACATCTACATCTCAGCTTCCATCATGATGGGGAGAAGGAGGAAAAAGGAGAGAAGAAATTTGACAGTGGTTCTATCTGGATGCAGAGGCCTGGAATCTTTGCTCTCTTAAGGGGATGGCAAGATTCTGCTCACTGCTACTTCAAAAAAGCTTTTACAGATGGAATGATCTTGTCAGTAATTTTATAATTATACAGAGTTTAGTTGGAAGATGCCAATTTATCGACCGCAAAACATTTTGTGGAAATATCTGTAACAGTGGGGCTGCCTCCGAGTCAAGGACCCTAGAAGGCAACGGTCCTTGGCTCCACCATGCAGACTGCCCCAGGACTGGAGACCTCGCAGCCCTGGGGGCACTAGCTCAAACCAGGGCTCTCAGGATTTCCCAGGTCTCTGCTACACAGCAGAGTGCCTGGAAACTTTGGAACCTGTGGAGCCCCAGCTTGAACCAGGGCTCTCAGGGCTTCTAGGCTGCCTGCTTCATGGCAGGTGACTCCCCAACCATGAGAAAGTCCCGAGGCTTCCTTCAATTCCTTCTGGCGGATGTGTGGCAAGTCCAGGTAGTGCCTTGCAAGCAGGGGAGCCAGCTGCTCTGTTTCGTTTCAGGAAAATCTAAATGAAATGGTTAATTTTTTTTTTGAAACAAAAAACTTATAATTTCCTTTCCATGAAAATTTAGAAATTGCCAGTTTTTGTTCCCAAATGGAAAAAAACACTTTCAAAATTTCAGAATGTTCAATGGAACAGAAATTCCAAGTTTTGACCAGCTTACTTGAATGCATCAGGGAAGGTGGGAGTACTCAATCACTATTTTATTTGCCTGGCTGGAGGCAGAGACTCTAGTACATAGGCAGAAGGGGTGTGGTCAAACCCCTATGTGTAAGACTATCTGCCTCTTGTACTTGCAGGAAGAGAGGTGCAACCCAAATGTCACAGACTGACACAAAAACAGGATCCAGAAACTACTAGTGAAGTTAGTCAACAAACATAAATCCCCAGAAAACAAAGGAAGCTCTTTTGTAACAGAAGCTGCCCAAGTGAGCCTCCAGGCCTAATTCAATAGTGAAATATCAATCTGGGAAGCCCTCAGAACCTAGAATCCAAATTAAGAGACTCACGTCAGGGGTGGCTCTACCAATTTTGCCGCCCCAAACAGTGGCGGAGCTTCTGCCGAATTGCCGCCACGCCTGGAAGAGTAGCAGAGCTGCTGCCCAAAAGCCACCGTGGCTGGAAGAGCGGCGGAGCTGCCACCGAATTGCCACTGCGGGACACGGACTGCTGCCCCATTCTGAATGCCGCCCGAAGCACCTGCTTGGAAAGCTGGTGCCTGGAGCCTGCCCTTACTCGCATACACTGTCCGATCTAAATAATTTCTGCCTTAACCCTCTGGTGGGAAAGGAGAGGAACTGGCTTAGGAACTGGCTTTACATGAAGGTCCAAAGACACCCCTGGAATTGACATCTCCAATCTGCACTTGTGATCCCTGGATCCAGAGCAATGTTTCCTCTTCCTCCTTTGTAATAACACTGGGTACCTCAGCACAAGATTTCCTCTGAGCTCTAATTTTTCCTACTCTTATGCCAGAAAGCAGAGAAGACTGGAAGTGAGACTTCCACAAATGTCAGGTACAAATGACAGGTTTTAGAGTAGCAGCCATGTTAGTCTGTATTCGCAAAAAGAAAAGGAGGACTTGTGGCACCTTAGAGATTAAAATTTATTTGAGCATAAGCTTTCGTGAGCTACAGCTCGCTTCATCGGATGCATTCAGGTACAAATGAGTTTCCGGATGCAGATTCAAGGGAACCTTGACAGGGTCGCAGTTTGCAGATTTCCCTGGTGCTAAAATGATCTCTGTCACTGTGAAAATTGTACAGGCTAGTTCTTGCCATAAAGCAGGCAACAAAATGTGAGTGAAACAGACACTGCTTTTCTAAAAGGTTTTTGAAGCACAGCAGCACCAAGGGAAATATACAGAGGCCACCTAAAAGAAGAATGATTATTTCACACAAGCCTCAATGATGCTAATAGAAATAACAACTTGAACAGAGTGGGGAAATATTAATATTTTCTCCTATTTAAAATATTTAAAACACTTTGAAAGTTTAAGGTTTTATCACCCTCACCATCTCAAAAGGAAGACCCCAAAGGATTTGTACCTTTGATATTCCTTATATAGCAAGCCTTGTTGATGGCGAATTACTGCAAATTTTCGCTTATATTCTTCTACTGCTTCTTCTAATTTCTTAAGTAATAGTTCTTTATTTTCTAGTTCCTAATGATCATTTTCAAAATAAAAAATAAATGATATAATTAACAATGTATGCTTCAAATCTGAAAATATTCATGAAAGCCATGGTCATCCAATGGTACTCTCTAGCGTAGACCTTTGCGCCAATGAGATCAATGCATTGAAGAAACAAAGCCTGCATCTTTATGCTAAAACAACATATCAAAAACAGTCTAAATAAAAGTAATGTTTAAATATTTGTCAGTAATAAATTAATAATAATTAATTTTACAGATCACAGACCAAAAGGAGTTGAGAATTACTTGACATATTGGGAGTGTCCATACAGACTACTAATGAAACTGCACAACTGGAAAATGTTAAGCATTTCTCCCACTGCCAAATGCATTCATATTTCATAACTATACAATATAAGCAAATCTTTTCTGATACAAGCAAGCTGATCGGGGTGATGATAGGCACACATCTTATTAGTTATGTTTAGTGTGCCTGTTTTTAAATCCCCATCCTCCCATTTATGTTTAGTGTGCTTGTTTTTCAAGTCCCCATCCCCCCATTTATCACCTTATCTTTCCCTTCATCCCAGCAATCAACAGTTTTAATTCAAGCATATTTATGCCCTTCTTCTCAACATTCAGACCATTCCCCACATAAAAATGAGCAACTAACTCACATGAGAAATAAAATAAGTAAACAGAAGACTACAAGGAGCTTTGCACAGAAGAAGTGTGTGGCAGAAGAAGTAGAGAATTCAATGAGGATGCATGGATTTGCAGACCAGTATTCAGTTTAAAAAAAAAAAAAGCAACAGAATTCTTTTAAACAACATAACTCTTACATATTATTTTTTGTGTATTTCTTGATAAATGCCTAATCTGGAAAAATAATAATTACAGGTTTCTAAAAAAATACAAAAGCTACAAAGGCTATAAACACTTTTTCATTACAGGACATACAAATATTTTCAGTACTTATATACTTATTCCAGCTAGATTCACTGTGGCAACTTTCTGGGGGAAAAAATCTTCTAATATAATCTTGGTAAAACTACATTTATGGCATTCTGGTAATGAAGAAATTGACCCACAGCAAGCAAAGGAAATGGCTTTCTTTATAAATTCACAGAAAAGCCCAACTGCCCACTGGCCAAATTAGGAAGATTACATCCCTCACCATTTATTTTATGCTTGAATACGGTTTCCTAACCTTCCGTACTAAAATTCTCTATATAAAACAGGCATGGGAACTTAGATGAGAAGAACAATAGAATAGATATTTTTTGTTGATTGTCCTCTGGCTTTACAAACATTAGACTTTATGTAAAAATGTAAAACTCCTTTCCAGTCCACTCCTTTCCATACATACTTTTCTCTCAAGTGTGTTGTATAAAAGTCTATTTGTGATGCTGGGAATGTATAGTTGTTTAATAAACTCTTTAACATAACTCACAAAGCACATCAAGCTTAGGAGCCCAAAAATGAAAAAAATTGAGTACCTCAAACTGTCCAGGAGGAGACAAAGCAAACTGAGTTTTCTTCCAGACATACTGAAATATTCCTGATTTTGGGGCTCTTTAAATTGCATTTGATGACTACACTGCATATGAAACAATGCAATTCTAGGCAAGAAGTCTTCTTTGTCTTGTTGGGTACAGGAGAGGAAAAAGGGATTGGCCCTTCCTTGCAGATTGCTTTGGTGGGATTAGAAATTAAATAATCTCTAGCCCAGAGATGTGATACAAGGAAGGTTCAGGCAACTATATTCTATTACAACAATACACATTACAGTTTTTAGGAGCCTCCCCAGTTTCCACATATGATATAGGAACAGATTTGAAAGGAGTCAATACATATTACAAATACCCCAAGCATGCAGGTTAAATCAGTTACCTGTAAAAGATGTATTAAATATTCGTTCTGAGAATTAACTATATTAGCACTTGAAGGAGTCATCCCTTCTGGATGGTTTACTCCTCTGAATACTATTTTGGCGCCTTCCGATTGACGTAACAAACAAATTTCATCTTTAAGTTGTGCAATCTAAAGAAAATAAATAAAGAGAACAGAAGCAGTAAGAAGAAACTTCTATTATTCAGCCAAAAATATGGATACAAAATGTAGAGATGTCCAGTCTCACACTGTTTTGAGTTATAAGCATTCCCAATTATTTTTTATATGTTTTAAAGTAAAGTTTTCTATTTTTAAAATTACAATTCCACAAAAAAATTAAAACATAATACTTTGAGTCAAATGGCTAAAAATGATCAAGCATCCAGAGTAGGTTCACTCAGCTGGAGATCCATCTCAATTTTACTTTAGCTGCTCAAGCATATAATTTGTAGGTTTATTTTCATTCTTTTTACCCACAAACATTCATATGGAGACTGAGCTAAGCCTTAGTGTCCAAAACTGCATGGCTCAGATGGCTATCCAGCACATTTACTCTAAATTTACCAAGTCTTTCTTTTTTAAACCCTTCAAAGAGCTTTGGCTGACTACAATCTCTAATGACAATGCCCCAGAAAATACTGTTTTGTAATGCTACAGATACTAGGAAGTCATACTGGATCACATAGCTGTCTTAAAGGGTCATATAGAGAGTCTGCCTTTTTATAAAAATGTCACTTTGAAGATATGTTTAATGTTATAGCCTTTGGGACATATAATATAAACATATAATATAAACAATTGGAAACATTCACAGTTGAGCTAAAATCACCAGCTATTCTTTCAGTGGCCAAAAGGGAAAACATTTTAAAATCAATTTATTTGTTGAATCCCCATTAGCCTTGCTATTTGAGTCTCTCACATATGTAAGAAGTGTAAGATGATTATTGCTCATTTTAAGAAAAATGAAACAAAAATCTTTTTGCAACTCACAGTTAGCACAGCTCTCCCCAACAACTCACCTAGTAGATACAACTCTATGATGGGGCCTTGGGTATTAGGGTTTTTGTAAGTATGGAATAACATTTGGATTATTTGGATTTTAACTCACTGAGAACAAGTACATATATTATAATCTATATACTATAATAGTATATAGTACTATTATATAGTACTATAGTACAGTATATATAGTATAATACTATAATATAGTAACAAGTATGTATGATTGTATCTCTTGTCAATTATATCTGAGGTTTTACATATTTTCAAAATGTGTAAGTAAAATAAAATGTGTGAGTTACATTAAAAAAACTGACAGCAATATCTAGTATTTAAAACTATTTTAATACAAAATATTAAGTGTATTTTGTTCTATGTTATCCATGGAGCCAGTAAATTATTCTATATTAGCACTGTAAAACAAATTAGAATATATACCTTTACATTAGCATTTGCTAACTGGTTAGAGAAATTTGTTGCCTCTTTTCGAGATCCTTTCAGCTCCTGCCTCAATTCTTCATTTCGCCCTGTAAGCTGATCAACCTGAGCTTTCAAATGCAAATTGGCATCAAATATTCCTTCTGCATTCTTTGATTCGATTGCCTATCACAATAAGAATTAATTTAGTAAACAGAAAAAGAAGAAACAAGCAAAAGAAAGCAAATACTTCTTCATATTTCCCAATAAACTGGAGCTTTCCAGTGTGCATAAGTGGGACCCAAAATTGCAGCTGCTGTGACAGAGGGAGTACAGGGACTAATACCATCAAACCATCATAAAGGGGAAGGGAGAGACAAAAGTAGGCAAAGCCATAACTCAACCCCGTCCTCATGTCAGCTCGCAGAGCTGGCTGTCTGTGCTGAGGGGAGTTCCTACAACCCAAAATGAGCGTGTCAGTGCAATCCCATCAGGAAAGCTAGGGAGCACTGGGAAGCATTCTGCTTTAGGTAGCCATGACTGTGAGCTTGGCACAGATCTAGCCGCTAAGTGATTAAGAAAACTAAATCTAACAGTACAAACGCTTTCATGCATGGACATCATCATGTCTCAAGCTAATATTTCAGTGATCTGATTCTCTACCATGACAACTCAAAGTAGAAAGAAAAGGAGTACTTGTGGCACCTTAGAGACTAACAAATTAAGGTGCCACAATTACTCCTTTTCTTTTTGCGAATACAGACTAACACGGCTGCTACTCTGAAACTCAAAGTAGATTACTTTTTAAAAGTCATATATTTAATACATTATAAGCTGCTTTTATGTAAAATACTACATCCATTTTTAAAGTACTCTGCAATGCTTTAAAGACTGACTATTCAGTCAAGATGAATTTTACTCTCATTTGTCAATTTGATTTGTGTTTTTAAGATTTTAGCAGGTATTTTGAACATATAAAAGCTAATGTTCAACACTGGAGCAGTCAAAACAAAGAGAACTCTATAAGTAACTTCTACCAAACCAAATAATTCAAATGAAAGGCGGCTTACATTTACTAATCGCTCCAGACTAGGGATCATTAAGGCTGTTTCTCCTCCTTTCACACTAGGATCCTTCTGCATTTCCTTGACAGCTTGTAATATCTCTTTCATTCCTTGCTCAAGCTGCTTGTTTTCTTCTGATAATTCTTTTACTGCAATACAATAATGTATATTTCTAAAATTACTAAAATATTTTAAAATACTCTGGAAAAATACAAGTCCATCTCAGTTTCTGTTAGTCTGACATATAATAAAAATGGCTCATCTTATTCAAGGAAATACACACTCATCTACAGAGTTCAGAGACTTCAGATTTCTGTGCACAAGTAGTAAATGCGTCATTCTGACTCCCCAACCCCTTGTTTACTAATGATCTGATCCAGCAAAGCACATAAGCACATGCCTAACTTTAAGCAAGTGAGTTGTGCGCCACTGTCTTCAATGGGACATTCATGGGTTTAAAGTTAGGCATGTGCTTAAGTGCTGTACTGGATTGGATCTACGCAATTAGTTTTTTTTAAATACCAACCATATATTAAAATAAATAAAATGTGTTCCATATAGTGCCACTAATGTTAACCTTTAAGTTTAAAATCAGGAATATGTACCACACAATAGAAACTCTTTTAAAGAAGATATATGAAAGTTTAAAGTATTTATTGAAGTTCTAAAGAAATAAGAGACCTTGGTAAATTAACAGAAGTACTGCAGCATAAGCTTTCGTGGGTGAATACCCACTTTGTAACATGTATGCATCTGACGAAGTGGGTATTCACTCACGAAAGCTTATGCTCCAATACGGCTGTTAGTCTATAAAGTACCACAAGACTCTTTGCCACTTTTACAGATCCAGACTAACATGGCTATCCCTCTGATACTTGATAAATTAAGTTTCATTGTCATCATTTTGTAGCTTATCAGGACCAACCCTCAATCTACATTTCAGAGTTTAAAGGTATTAGGTCATAAAAGGTCCATATATATAGCCATCCAAATATATATACACACATACACATATAGTGCCTGTCATGCATTCTGAAAAACACCAAGTAAACTGTACCTTAAAATATTAAAGGAAAAATTAGATTTCCAAGTGTAACAAAATAAAGCAGGAGACTATTAGCCCTCTACAAATTATATATAAAGATCTGACTATCAGCAGCTATTTATAAATTTAATCATGGCCTATACTAACAAAGAATTACAGCTTACATTTAGATTGAAATTTGGCTATCGCAGTCCTGTTCCATTCCAAATCTTTCTCTCTCTCATTTAATTCTTTTGCAAGGTATTCATTCTACCAGCAAAAAAGAAAGAAACAATCTTAAAAACTGGATTTTCAAGACATAAGATTTAGAGAGTCTTTTAGTACTAGAATACTTAAGAGCATACAATTGAGTGATGGCTGTTAAATAAAACTAGATGCCTGAAGAAATATTATTAAATCATACATATTTGACAGTACAATCATATTATTGTAAGAGGACAGTAAAACAAATATTGTCATCTGCACAACAAAAAAACCAGTACGAATATTTTATTAAAATAAAAAGAAATAATGTTTGCAAGAATATAAAGTTTTCTCTCTTCATAAATATCCTTTGAAAGCCTTGCACTACCTGCACTGCTTGGCTTCTGTATCTCTCAAGTGCAAGTTCTGCATTTCTATATAATGTGTTCTTGGCCAACAAATCCCTGGATATCTGCTCATTCTAGAGGAACAATGAATAATTAGCAAGTGATTTGATTTCCATGTATGTATGTTACCTTTCCAAGACTTTCTCTGTGATATGAATAAAGAAACAACTTTTACATTTTAGCAGTAAATTAAATGAATTATATTATTTGTTTTATAATTTTGTTAACACATTACTTAAAAATGACCTGTTGGAGCAAAGCATAATAGACAATAGTTTAAAAGACTGACTTATACAGACATGAGTCCCATTTATCAATTATGAATATCAAAAAGAATAGTTTAATAAATCTAGAAAATACCTCTCATAGTTGTTACTCATTAAAGTTAGAGATGGGAAAGAACACTTTAATTAACTTGTCCATTCCTGTGCTAATGATTTTCCCTACTCCATATCTCCAGGGCTTCTTTCAGTCCAATTTTAAAAGATTCATGCAATAGAAACTCCACTACTTCCTTTGAAAGATTATTTCAGCAGTCTAATGAAAAGTTTGGGGAACTCTACATTAGACTGCTTGGAAAAGAGACGGCTAAGGGGAGATATGATTGAGGTCTATAAAATCATGACTGGTGTAGAGAAAGTAAATAAGGAAGTGCTGTGTACTACTTCTCATAACACAAGAACTAGGGGTCACCAAATGAAATTAATAAGCAGCAGGTTTAAAACAAATAAAAGGAAGTTTTTCTTCACACAACGCACAGTCAATCTGTGCCAGAGGATGTTGTGAAGGCCAAGGCCATAACAGGGTTCAAAAAATGGAGGATAGGTCCATCAATGCCTATTAGCCAGGGTGGGTAGGAATGGTGTCCCTAGCCTCTGTTTGCCAGAAGCTGGGAATGAGTCACTTGATGATTGCCTGTTCTGTTCATTCCCTCTGGGGAACCTGGCACTGGCCACTGTCGGAAGACAGGATACTGGGCTAGATGGACCTTTGGTCTGACCCAGAAGGGCCATTCTTATGTCCCCTATTTTGGCTTGTGTTCCTTCCTCCATGTTGTTAACATTAATTGTGTTGAGTATCTGGTTACCATTAACCTTTTTTAGTGAAAACTGAAGCAAAATAAGCATTAAATACGCCAACTTTCCTGATGTCATGAGTTATTACATCTCCTTCCCTGCTAAGTAAAGAACCTACACTTTCCTTTGTCTTTCTTTTGCTCCTTATGTATTTAAAGAGCCTCTTCTTATGGCCTTTTATGTCCCTTGCTAGGTGTAACACATTCTGTGCCTTAGCTTTTCCGATTTTGTTCCTATATGCTTGTGCTATAGTTTTGTACTCCCCCTTAGCAATTCATTAATGTTTCCACTAATATCAAAGAGCAGCCCTGTCTCAACCCCCACCTCATCCAGACAAGAGTTGTAAATTACTGGACTTTATCTAAATGTAAACTAATTAACAAGTTTCAGAGTAGCAGCCGTGTTAGTCTGTATCCGCAAAAAGAAAAGAAAGACTTGTGGCACTTTAGAGACTAACAAATTTATTTGAGCATAAGCTTTCGTGAGCTACAGCTCACTTCATTGGATGCATTCAGTGGAAAATACAGTGGGGAGATTTATATACACAGAGAACATGAAACAATGGGTGTTACCATACACACTGTAACGAGAGTGATCAGGTAAGGTGAGCTATTACCAGCAGGAGCGGGAAGGGGGGGAACCTTTTGTAGTGATAATCAGGGTGGGCCATTTCCAGCAGTTGACGAGAACGTCTGAGGAACAGTGGGGAGAGAGAGGGGAATAAACATGGGGAAATAGTTTTACTTTGTGTAATAATCCATCCATTTCCAGTCTTTATTCAAGCCTAAGTTAATTGTATCCAGTTTGCAAATTAATTCCAATTCAGCAGTCTCTCCTTGCAGTCTGTTTTTTAATTTTTTTGTTGAAGAATTGCCACTTTTAGGTCTGTAATCGAGTGACCAAAGAGATTGAAGTTTTCTCCAACTGGTTACCTACTATAGGACAGGCCCAACAAAGAAAATAACAGAACGCTACTAGCCATCACCTTCAACCCTCAACTAAAACCTCTCCAACGCATCATTAAGGATCTATCCTGAAGGACGACCCATCACTCTCACAGATCTTGGGAGACAGGCTAGTCCTTGCTTACAGACAGCCCCCCAACCTGAAGCAAATACTCACCAACAACCACACACCGCACAACAGAACCACTAAACCAGGAACCTATCCTTGCAACAAAGCCCGTTGCCAACTCTGTCCACATATCTATTCAGGGGACATCATCATAGGGCCTAATCACATCAGCCACAACATCAGAGGCTCGTTCACCTGCACATTTACCAATGTGATATATGCCATCATGTGCCAGCAATGCCCCTCTGCCATGTACTTTGGTCAAACTGGGACAGTCTCTATGTAAAAGAATAAATGGACACAAATCAGATGTCAAGAATTATAACATTCAAAAACCAGTTGGAGAACACTTCAATCTCTTTGGTCACTCGATTACAAACCTAAACGTGGCAATTCTTCAACAAAAGAACTTCAAAAACAGACTCCAATCAGAGACTGCTAAATTAGAATTAATTTGCAGACTGGATACAATTAACTTAAGGCTTGAATAAAGACTGGGAGTGGATGGGTCATTACACAAAGTAAAACTATTTCCCCATGGTTAGTCCCCTCCCTCCCACTGCTGTTCCTCAGACATTCTTGTCAACTGCTGGAAATGGCCCACCTTGATTATCACTACAAAAGGCTTTTTTCCACCCCGCTCTCCTGCTGGTAATAGCTCACCTTAAGTGATCACTCTTGTTACAGTGTGTATGGTAACACCCATTGTTTCATGTTCTCTGTGTATATAAATCTCCCCACTGTATTTTCCACTGAATGCATCCGAAGAAGTGAGCTGTAGTTCATGAAAGCTTATGCTCAAATAAATTTGTTAGTCTCTAAGGTGCTACAAGTCCTCCTTTTCTAATAAACAAGTGACTCACCTCATGCCACAGACACTTCCTCCAGGCCCAGGGGTGCTCAGCCCTTCTTCCCACCCCAACTCCAACCCTATCCCCTCCCCCCAAACCTCCACCCCCACCTTACCTCTTCCCAACCCCGCTACACCTCCACCCCACCCTCTTTTGCCCCAGTTCTGCCCCCTCCCCTGAGTATACCTATCCCCGCTCTTCCCCCTCACTCCCAGCGCCTCCTGCACACCACGGAGCACCTGATCGCAGAGGGTGGGAGGCGCTGGGAGGGAGGGGAAGGAGTTGATTGGTGGGGCCACAAGTGGATAGGAGGTGCTGGGGAGGAGCAGGGAGCTGGCTACTGGTGGGTGCTAAGCACCCACTAATTTTTTTCTGTAGGTGCTCCAACCCTGGAGCACCCATAGCGTTGGCACCTATGCCTCATGCTACTGTGGCTTGTTGCTTAACTGAAACTAAAATATAGGAATGGAGGGAACACTACAGTCATGAGGGAGTCTGAAAGATAAGACTGGAAGGGGGAGAATTTAAACAAGGGTTTCGTTTGTTTGGTTTTTTCCAAAAAACAAAACTGACCACAGAACTAAAAAGTTCTCTAATCTTGTTTTCCATTTAAAAAAAAAAAACAACAACTCTTTTACACTTTTACTGTCTACATATTGACTAAGAAGCAGTTGTGATTCTGGTGGCTTTATATTTAAAGAACTTTCTATGTTTTATTACCGAAACCTTAAATGTGCTGGAATAGAACTGTCTTATATACTTTAATCAAGTTGAAACACAGAAAATAAAACATGTACATTGTCTGTTATCTGTTACTGAATATATTTTCTGAATAATTACAAAAGGTAAACTTACAGGTATAGTGGAGAAGCCTCACCTGTGATCTAAGAAAAAATAATTCACTCCTCAACTGCCCTATGAGATTTTCGACTGGATCTACCTGACATACATATTCTGATGGTCCACCTTCAAGTCCACTTTTCAAAATTTCTGCCTGCAATGATTCTGGAAAGGCTATCTGTTCTTTGCTGACATCATGAAAATCAGTTAAGAAATCAGAATACTTTATTTGAGAATAGTCCTGTTCATCTTTCAGCTTCACTACTTGTGATTTATATGGTGTTGATGGCTTTCCAAGAATAGACTGACAAAAAATGGCAGATTTTTGACTAAGAGACAGCCCTCCCTGGAAATCTTCAGAAAATGTTTGGTCTGAACCAGAGCATATTGCTGTTTGTTTCTGAAAAGATGCTTTTTCCCCATAACTTTGGCTGTTCTGTCCTTGTATCTGCTGGCTTTTGGAATCCTTTTGAATTATTTGTGCAGCAGAAAATGAACATGGATGGCCTGATTTTAAGCCTTTCGATAGCTGTCTGTTAGTTGCATAGCCTGTTGTCCCTAATGTCTCTGTAGATTGTAATCCTGATGATCTGTAAAGTTCTTTTATAGTAAAAGTTTCTGAACTATGGCCATCATCTTTCGGCTGCATCTGTGCCAGGTGTCTAGAATCTAACTGGACAAAAATATTTCCACTTTTTTCTGAGTGATTTAGATTATGAAGTACCCTAGAAATTCTTCTTGATAGATTTCCCAAAGCCATGGTATTTTCAGATATATCCTTCTCAGATTTTAACACATTAAATGATGCTCGTCTAATTGAAAGTATGTTTTTCATTTCCATGTTATATGAATTGTTATCCTGTATTCATAGAAAAGTAAACAATGCTTATTATTGTTACATCAGTATGTAAAGACGATTCATTTAGGATTGTTTCTTTAGATAGTTCCAAATAGTTATTAATTATTAGTGTAAGTCTAAAAACTATATACTCAGACACTAACAGTTCCTATTTTGGGGCCCAATTCATACAGAAAAAAATACAATATGCATTAACATATCATGACCCTACCTTTGCTTTAACTTCATCAACATTAACTGTGCTCATGAAGTCTGATTTCCCTTTTTTTATCTTCAGATCTTCAGTAAAGCTATCAATCAGCTGCAGGTCATCTGCATCCAATCCTAATTACCAATACATGTATGAATAACAACAAATTATTATGAATGAATTTATCAATCTTCTGACAACAAAATGAAACATTCCAAACAGTGGGCTAGATTTCTGGTCCCTGTTCTGTGATGCAAAGAAGTCAAAGTTGCTCCTGGTAGGTAGCTGATGATTCCCCTGGGGTGGATGTACTTCTGGCTGGTGTAGAATTGGCATAGCCAGCTCTTTGCAATGTCTCTGTTACAAACATTTGCCTGAGGAGAGAGGGAGGGTGTGGCTGGAGCGTTCTGCACTCTGATAACACTTCAGAAGCCATTACAAGCCAGCACAAGTTAGAACACACAAGAGGCTGGAGGATTAGTGAAATAAAAAGCCAATCCATCTCTTTCCTTCAGATACACCAACTAGAACTCTGGTGAAGCTGAAGATCTGGGCCACTATCTATACTCGGCTTCATAACATTTAGATACATTAGCAAATGCGGCACATTGTCAAGTTATCCCAAATATATCTACACAGAATAACTTTTAGTGGCTTGTCTGAAAACTGACAAAATCTAAATAAACTGCCATGATTCTGTCCTACCTAACATTGCCGCTCTTTTTCCTTTCTCCTGAGCCAGTTTACGAATGTGTTGTTTCAGGGCAACTCTTTCTTCTTCCAGTCTTTCAATCTGCACATTAATCAAATATTAATATTTATTTCTGTTCAGTTTCATTTTACAAAATACGCCTAAACATAGTTTATCACTTGCCTCTTTCAAAAGGATCTGGTTTTCAGCTCTGTACTGCTGCTGTTTTAGTGCCTTGCTGTTTTTCAGTTCAGTTAAATCTATCATTGTCTTTGGATCAAGACCTGAAACACAATCCATGCTGTGTAATTATTCATTAGTTAGATAAAATAATTCTAACTTTACAAAGCATTAACACATAACTCATTTAAATAAGAATACTTTAATATTCAAGTAGGATTACAAATAATTATACAGAAAACCAGTAAGGGCACTTATTTTCTTCATATATAACAGCTCCTCCATGCCTAATATAATCTGGAAAAAGGACAATATTAGTTGATTTACCCATAACTAAAAGTAATATACTTAACTTCAGGTAGTAATTTATCTTTTGCTATAAAAGCCTACACAGACTAACTCATGTTTTTTCTTTCTGCATTTTTCAATCAATATTATGACAGACAACACTATAATATTTTCTTCACAAATATCATAGTGTTAGAATGTACTATGCTGCATGAGACATTCTGGAATCAGGAAAAGTTAGATAGCATCATGGAAATAAAAATGAAGGTTGCAAACACTACTTCCTCTTGTTCTTCTGGGGGAGGAGGAAGGAGAGAAACGTAGCTCAGTCAAGAGCAGCTTACTGACCACATTTGTTCATGAACAATCCTACAGCTAATCATTTCTTCCTAATAAATAAAGAAATAAATTAATCACTTCATTTTTGGAAAGAAAACTAAAATAATTTACACACACTGAATTACAATAAGGTAAGATATTTGCATTAATATAATGTTATTTGAACTCTATGACACAGTGAAATCTTTGTAAAATTTCATAAATGACATACCTAAGCGTTCCCTGAGGTCTTCATTTTCATCAAGAAAATCATTGATTTTAAGTTCAAGTTTGTTCACTTCCTTAATCAATCCTTCAGTCTCACGATCTCTTATTTTAATCTGCTTTTTTAAATCCTTTATTTCAGCAATAGCATCTTCCAAACCATATATTCCCTGAAATAGTCCCAAAAGTTAATTTAAAAGGACTTCGTCAATTGTCCAAACATTATACTAAAATGAAAGACTCATGACAGGCAAGAAGAAGGTTATGAGTAAGTGGAGGGATTCTTTTGAAAGAACATTATAGGATTAAGTTGAAGTAATCCACCCTCTTGAGAGACCTGATCGAAAGTCCATGAAGAGCAAGTATAATCATTTTTCTGATCATGGAAAATCGCACTTTGTAATCAGAATGGAAGTCTTAATTTACAATATTTTATGTCTCTTTTCTTTTTTAAATTTTTGATCAAAATTTGCATATGACTATAAGTGTTTGTAAGTAGTGTCACCATGACAATGCATGCAGTTTTACTGAATTCCAGCATACCTTTGTCAAAGACCATACATACAGATTTTACATAACGTCCCGGAGATCTTCTTTTGGAAATCTGAAATGTCCTATTTTTTTATTTTATCAATGAAAATATACGGGGTTCTTTAATAATTAAAAAAGTTTGCTTAAGACATATTGCTTTTCCAAACAGCTTTTGCAGTGAAAAGTAGAATGAGTATGAACACAAAGGTGTTTTTTGCTCAAAGTAAATGTTAACCATACTTGTTCAATGTTTCATAATAAACTTATTCAGAACACTGAGTTATTTTAAAAAATCCTCTACCGTTGAGAAATACACATACCTCTCTGCTGAGTCTGAAGTAGTGATACTAGCGCACATTTTTAAAAAGTACTTTTGCATGAATATTCTGCTACCCTAAAAAATGTTGCCAGAAAAAAGGTTCTCGTTTCTTATTTTGAAAATATGGTAAACAAAAACCTTTCATTGCATTGTCAAACAGAATTGTCACATGATCACCCTTTCACAAGTATAGCTCGAAAAAAACCCCAAAAACTTAAAGCTTATCACTGATAATCAGACATCATCCGGCAATGCGACATTTACTATTTAACAAACAACATAATTCATGCAATGGAAAGGAACTGCATCTTTTTCTTTACCCAGAGATGTACATGTGTAACATGCACACGCTAAGTCCCTGATCCTGCAATGAGTGCCACACACACAGAACTCTGCAAAGAATCAGGGCCCAAATTTGCAGAGTATTTTACGAATAAAAAAATTTAAAGCACAGTTGGACCAGGAAAGTGATTATCTAAAAATGAAAAGGAGTACTTGTGGCACCTTAGAGACTAACAAATTTATTTGAGCATAAGCTTTCGTGAGCTACAGCTCACTTCATCATTAATGCATCCGATGAAGTGAGCTGTAGCTCACGAAAGCTTACGCTCAAATAAATTTGTTAGTCTCTAAGGTGCCACAAGTACTCCTTTTCTTTTTGTGAATACAGACTAAAACAGCTGCTACTCTGAAATCTATCTAAAAATGGTATCTTTTCATTTATCTTACTTCTCCGACAAAAATTTTTTTACTTGGTGCTGCCAGTGATTTTCAGAAATGCTTTTCCCACCATCTGCAAGATGGAGTTCTGTTACTAGCTTAAGTGTTGACCCCTCAGAAGTTCCTCATCTTGGCTATCCAACTTCTGTTGTCTCAAGACAACTATTCTGGATGCTCAAATAAATGCTTCATTTACCTTGCCAAATATGGCTAACTCAAGACTCAATTCACTCATCTACCATTTACAACAAGGTCAAGGAATGCATAAGAATGAGAGAAAAAACAACATGGGAAGTTGTTCATTTGACATTTGTTTTTGTTTTATTTTTCAGCTAGGACATAGTAAATGGAAAAACTGCAAACAAACAAACAAAAAAATAATCTGTTGAAGATAGTCAAAAACTGCTCTTTCCATTTTATCAAACAAACTGTGTACCGTTTCATAGTCTCTCATTTGCTTCAGAGCTTCAATGAGTTCTCTGTCCTTTTCCCTAGCATCAGACTCTGCTAATTCTGCCACTCTCTCAGCCTCTTTAGTTCTCTGTTCCAGCAGTTGTAATTTTTCCTGTATTTCTCTAATACGATTCTGCTGAGCAAGAGATGAGAGACCTGGAAAGAAAAGCAAAATTTTGCTGTTATATTTTGAATGATTAAGAACATTAAGCTATTTCTGATATGAGGTAACTGAATGCTTCCATTTTGCTTGGACTGAAATCTAGAAAAGTTGCCTCAAGTAAATTATTATTTTGTATTTGAATTTTGGTTTTCACCAATCTTTTAACTTCATTCTGAAATAAATAGTTTTACACTAGTTTATATTATGGCCTTTTTATTTTTATAAGCAACCGTTACAGCAACTTATGTAAAGTTAGTTCATATAATGGAAAATAGCATTCCATTTCAGTTCAATGGCACAACTCACATATTTAAAACTTTTCATGTGTGTAAGACTTACAGGATCAAGACTTTATATACTAAGGCCCTGATTCTGCAAAGACTTATGTATATGTTTAATCTTATGCATTCAGATTACTTCCATTGAAGCTGAAGGAAGTGCTCACAGTAAATTAAGTTAAGCATATTTGTAAGGGCGTGACTACATGGGAAATGTATCTAGTTATAGTGGTATAATTATACTAGTGTAGTTAAACTGTTACATTTATACTGGTATAACTCCTCTACATAAAAACTCTTATTCCAGAAAAAGAATTTTTTTTTTCCCCAGCTCATCTTAAACTGATTCCAAAGTGACATAAATTAAACCAGAAAGAGGCATTTTATACCAGAATAACCATCCACAAGGGGTATTATACCAGTAAAGTTATAGCTGTTTAAATTCACACCTTATACCAGGGGTGGGCTCTTCAGAAGTTAATATGCAGCTCCTTGATAAGGCACTGACTCTGGGGCTGGAGCTACAGGTACCAACTTTCCAATGTGCCATGGGGTACTCACAGCTCAACCCCTGGCTCTGCCACAGGCCCTGCCCCCACTCCACCCCTTCCCGGCCCATCCTGAGCCAGCCATGCCCTCGCTCCTCCCCTTTCCTGCCCCCGTCCCAGAACCTCCTGCATGCCACGAAACAGTTGATCGGAAGGTCTGAGGAGGGAGGCGTAGGCACTGATCAGTGGAGCTGCCGGTGGGTGGGAGGTGCTGGAAGCAGGGGGAGGAGCTGATCGGGGGCTGCTGATGTATTACTGTGGCTCTTTGGCAATGTACATTGGTAAATTCTGGCTCCTTCTCAGGCTCAGGTTGGCCACCCCTGCCTTATACCCTTATAACTTCCCTATGAAGATAAATAAATCTATGTAGAATCAGAGCCCAGCTTAATTTCTTTGCTTCTGGTGGTCTAATAAATGTTTTCTTACTGCAGTTTGTATTTGAATTTAACTTACTCTTTTTAAAGGTAATTTTTCACAGTCACAGTGAAATGATCTACTTTTAAAATTAGTATGTAGGCAATGTATTACTGTTTGTATATACAACTATGCAAGAGAAGATGTAACTGTATATTTCTAAGACAAAACTTACATAAGTCTATAGAACTTGAAGAAATATGACAAGTATTTATAAAACAGACGTTAATACTAGATACTTCAATAACTATAAATTATTAATTTGATCACACCCACACACTGAAAGTCAGTCCCCAATGTCTGTCAAATGGAAATAGTGAATAGTAAGAGAATAAATTTCATTCATATTCTTTAAAAATACCAAAAACAATATAAAGTTTTAAAAAATACTCATTACAAGTTGACAACATATATCTTTAAATAAAAATTCCAACTTACCTTTATCTTTTTGGAGTTCATTTTTCAAATCCTCAATAATCAATGCATTTTTTTCCATTTCTTTTGTATATTGTTCAACTTGCTCAGTGAGCAACCTGATCTGACTGTCTCGTTCTTCCACCCCCTACAAAAATACAATTATGTTAGAAAAGTAATTAACATTTAATAAACTACTAACACAGAGTAACTTACTACTTTGAACAGAAAGAAAATGAAGAGATGTAGAACAATTAATACAAAAAAAATCTGAAAGAAACATTTAAAGAACCAGTAATACAATATAAAGTTCAGATATTATCTAGTAGTTGGGTATATAAAGGCAAACCAGTAAAAATAAAAGAAAAACAGTCAAAAGTAAAATATACAATTAATACAAGCTTGTAAAAATAGTACTTAAAGCAATACCCTTTAAATACATATTTATTGAGCTGTTTTGAGATGTATATCAATTTCAGTGGACCAACGAAAGTTAAGCATTTGCATGTTGGCAAGATTGGGGTCTTTCTTGCAAATTCCTCATAAGCATCTGGTCCTGGCTACTGACAGAGACAGGATTCTGGACTAGTCAGACTGCTGGCCTGTAGGGCAATTCCTCTGTTCCTGGTTGCATGCGTCTTTCAGAGGTTTAGTGAAAATTTGGTTGGGATTTCTCAAAGTTAGAGGTTTAAAAAATAAAAATGTACTTTGTACCATCTAGTTGTATATGTGCAATGTGAGTTCTTAAAAGTATACCAGTATTCTACAGATTCTGTGCATGCATGTGCAGCTTCGGAAACTGCATACAGAGTATGATGTATTTCTCTATGCTGAGTGAAAGGAGAACAGTTCAAAAGAAGTCACAGAAAGATTGTATAACAGGAAAGTCTCAAAAATAACAGCTGAATTGATTTGATAAAAACTTTGCAGAAACAAAAGTTCAGTCTTTGGCAGAAATCAAACCAGCCATATTTCAGCTGAAAGGTAAGAGATTGACACAGTTGCATATGGTTTTACAATTCCTTATTTCTGATGTCAATAATTTTCTACAGCAAAAGTGAAAGGACACCAAATTTGTGTGGAACATGAATAATGTTGGGACTAAAACGAGGGACACTTGAAAGGAGGTAAGCCTTTGCATAGATGGGAAACAGACTCTCAGCTGCCCAGTGACATAGTGTTTGACACATGGACTGTACAGGCAGTTGTTTAAAACAGAGGTTATGACACATGCACGTTTGCATAGACTGTACCTGCTGGAGTGCCATAACATTGTTTTTGTCTGCATCAAGTTGGGCCATTTTCAGTTTCTCTCTCAAGTTAAACAACATCTGCTGATATTCTATGATTTCATCATCTTTAGAAGCCAAGATTCTCTGCAAGGAACATAAGCAACATAATAAGAAGAGACACCTGCAATAATTCCTAAAGGTAACATGCAATCAGAAACTACTATAAAGTACCTTCCATTCTTCAACTTTTGCATTTACAGCTGCTATGAGGGGATCATCTTCTTCATTTTTTGCTTTAAGTTGGTCTGTTAGTTCCTGGATCTGTAAATTGACATTGATTAATTCCATAAAAATTTACACATTATAATTATATATTATATTATATTATACTATACACACAGACACAAACACACACCTGTAAATACACTTATTACATTAATGCTATAGCAGTGATACAAACTTGTAATACAGTTAGAGGAATGCTAACATTTTATATGAAGCTTTTTATCTATGATTTATAATCAAGTTCTCAACATTTGTGCCGGGTTTCAAGTAGGCTCTCTAGTCAAGAACCATTTTTTGTTTTGTTTTGTTAAAGAAAGTAGTATTTTTTCTTATTTGGAGTTGAATAAAATAAGCTGAACATTTTTTCTCTGCGAGAAAGAAAGCTGCATTTTTAAAACATTAAAATATTGCGTCTTAGGTTTAAGGCAAATCGCCAGTATGCAGCATTGTCCAGAAAATTACATACCCTTCAATAATGGATGAGCCATTTATTACCTGAAACTTATACTGTTCCTTTTCCTTTCTTAATTGGTCCATAACAATATCAGACTGCTGCACAATAAGTTTCATTTTGTTATACTCATCAGTCATCTTCTCCATTTCCTGCACTGATTCTTCCAAGTTCTTCCTCATTTCCTGGTTTTGAGTTTCTAATTTCTCATTAGTTTCAGTCAAGCTCTACAAAGTTAAAGAAAAAGTTACTTTGAAAAAATACATGGTTTGGTACTTCAAATCTTGTATCAGTATATAACTGTTGTGCTAAATGTAGGGTCTGGAAGGGGATTTAGGGGATTAGTAATGGGATACACTCTAGATGACCACTTGAAATCCAGCCCAGTCTGTTAGGCACTGAAAGGTTATGCCAAATGACAATAAATTGATATCATTATCATTGTACTAAATTGATTAAGCATCCATAAACACTACCTGAATTTCATCCAGATATTGGACAAGCTCCAAGTTCTTTTTGGATAATTGAGATCTGTAATCGGACTCATCTCCTCTACGTGACATATGCATTTCCTTTTGTGAATCTATTTGTCTCTGGTAGTCAATTACATCCTGGCGAAGTTGTTCATTCTGCATACAAAGAAGCCCCAAAATAAAGAATTAGTAAAAATTAGAGGTTGAAAATACTATTTTTCTAGAAAGCTACCACACACATTTAGGACAGTAAAAGCTCATTCAAATTCCTACAGTATGCTTTTGAATACCTTAGATCCTCACCTTTTTCTTTATTCGTTTTTTCTCCAAATTAAAAAGGACAGAACAAAGTAAGAAGAAAGGAGATGAAAAGCAACACAGAATTAGAAATAATACATTTTAAAAAAATAAGACTTAAGCAAAAAGAGAAAAATTTTAAAAAATACATATCTTTATATACATTAACAAAGAATAATGGAACTGTATATTAGAAATTAAAAGACTACCAAGCACATAGCTTCTAAACTTAAATAAGTGAAACTCATCAGTTTTGACAAGGAAGGGAAAAATTAGCTTTCAAAATCTCAAACTCACTGAAAATTCAAGATCTGGAAATTTCTCAGCAGACAGAAAAAATACCAGAAACTAAAGAAGTTTGTAAGATTCTTTTGCATGTCCTTTAAAACTTGCTCTAAAAGGCAGCCAAGTGACATTTCACACAGCCAGTCAACAGGAACATAGAATACCACAACCAATGACATGAGAAAGGAGCAGTGCAGCAATGGCAGTGTTGGAAGAAGTGCATCTTGGTAGCTGTGGCCTGAAAGAGGACCTTACTAATGGATGAATGTTAGAAAAAGAGAAGGGGGAAACTGCAAAAGTTCCCACACGCAAGAAAAGTGTCCAGTTGCCTAAAATACCCTATGAGTATCACTAAATAATCCACCCTGAGAGATCAGCCTAGCCATTATTTTACTTCATTTTGGCATCTAAAGTAATGCAGTATATTTAAATTTAAATTATTTTATATTATGATTCTAAAAAAAGGTTTTTATTATTTCATATTTTTATTACAGTAGACCTCAGAGGCTCAGTCAAAATAATGGCCTCATTGTCTTATGAGCTATGCAAATTCAGACAGATGCAATTCCTAACCTCAAAGAGCCAAGTTTCACCAAACATGTACTTCTTTGAAAGGAGAGTCTTAAAATCTGGTTACTTAGAACTTAACTTTTCCCTAGTTCCAGTACTTGATAAATGTGTCAAAATAAAATTAGACTGTTCCGTCAAAAATTAAAGAGAAACATATATGAAATAAATTAAGCCAGTCCATTCATTTGATAGGTATTGTATGAATAACACTTTTGTACTAACCTCTCTTCTTAACTTGCTGTTTTCATTTTCTGCATCCTCATTTCGAAGAGCAAGCTAGAATGACAAGAATAACGTCTTTATATATATTTTAAATAGCTTAACTGTCATATGTTATGGAATCTCAAGAGCCAAATTCTACCCTTGGATACAGACTGGAGAAGACAATGGGAGGTACTTCATTTGGTCTTTAGTTTAGAATTCCTCAGGAGAGTAAGTAGTGCTGGCACAAACCACTCAACTACATACATAAGGACTAAAGGCGATATAAAACTCAATTTGATTTTCTACAATTAAAAGTATCTCATATATATATATATATACATACATACATACATACACACACACACACACACACACACACACACACACACATATACATATATATATACATATACATATATAGTGCTTTTACAGTTTTGAAGCACCATAAATACTTTAACCATCACAGCAGCCCTGTAAGATAGGCGATATTATTATTCCATTTTACATATGGAGAAACAGACACACAGATTAAAGGTCACAAAGTGAATCAGTGACAAAACTAGTATTAGAACTGAGGAGCTCTCAATCCCCACACCATCCATGTTCCCCTACTTCATGCAGTCTCTCAAATAAAGATTTGTGAGGATAACAATATAAAAGTGCATGACAATCAGAAAACCAAGAGATAATGCAAGTGATTCTACTCCAGTTCATTTGTTGTTACCATCTATTACAAAAAATAAAACTTCATACACAAAAATAAACAAAAACAATGTGTGCTGTGGTCCCATATCATCAACACATTTCACTTCAAAGACCATTCTCAACATGCTCTTCTAGTAAAGTATGCATTAGAATCTTATGATAGTTTTAGAGATGTTGAATTGAGAAATTTCTTACCTGATCATTTTCTTTCTATTAGCAGCTTCTCTCCAAATTCATTACTCATGGACTAATGCCCTCCACCTGTGGAATTCACAGGTGGTCCAATGTTGTTGCAGGAGACTTGAGGGCTAAGCTTCACCCTTCAGCTCAGGCCACCAGAAGAGTTCTTGCACATCACAGAAATATTCCAGCAAATAATTATTAGCTTTAAGGCAACTATCCCCTTAAAACAATATATGTCTAAATCTTCCTTTAGAGAAAATTTTCAGTTATATTCTGGTGAATTACCAGACTACTAAATTGGATGAAATTCAGAGAGAAGCTGCTAATAGAAAGAAAATTATCAGGTAAGAAATTTCTCATTCTGTTGCACAGCTTCTCTCCTCATTTATTACTCATGGAAAGTAGCAAGCAGTGAATCCCAGTAGTAGAGGGAAAGGAGAAGCAGTTTAATTATTATAGTAAAATAATATGCAGGAAAGGAAGATCCCCCCACACAAAGCAAGAGCTTTATAAACGAAGGAGCTGTGTGGGAACCAAAGCAGTAGCAACTTCCTACCAAAGGCTGCAGAGGAAAAACTTACTTTGTAAATCTTCCTGAGATGAGGCTCAGACACTTTCCCCCAGTGCCTTTAGGGACTTCTACAAATAGTTTCTCATATGCCTAACAACTGATGCAGGATTTTCACATCTTGCCTGCAGCAACCTCAAGCTCTTGGCATTTTGGAAGAATAAGATGAACCAGCTACAATTGGTATACATAGTCCATATGCTGTAGCTGTATCTTTAAAGCTCCAAGAACACCCATTTGTTCCACAAGCTTCCAAGGGTTCATACAAAATGATGGAAGAACTACTTCCCAGGAATCGTGGCAAGAGGAACTTACCTTGAACAGAAAGGTTTCTGGAGCTATAGAAATAACCTTTTCCTTATGACAAAGGTCTTGTATGGATATGGGAACTAATTCCAAATGTTGCCTTCAGAGGCAATGATGATGAGAAACAACAGGCAAGGTATGTCTAATTTGTCACTGTGATTAAACTTGGCACCTGATGCTAAGATGGAGCTTACAAAATGCTGGTATGGCTGGTATCCACATTTCTAAGTAGGACTCCAACCAAACCTCCTGGAGAAACTCTAGTATAGCTAAAATCACCAGAACTTTGGGATTATTATTTGCATCACATCTAGTGGTAAGGGCCCCACTGTGCTGAGCACAGTGCAAACACTACCCCAAAGAGCTTTCTGTTTCCCCTCACACCAGAAACATAAATTTGACCAGATCAATTAATTATTCTGATTGAGTTCTGTCTGGATACCAAACTGTATTAGAATTAATGGAAAATCCATGCTGAACTACACTTCTTTTCTGATACCCAGGCTGTTAAATGCAGATATTCCCAATCTTAAAGGAGGAGTCCCTGCTTCAAGGGGTCTGGTGTTTTCAGCAGGTACAATGTGGGGTTGTTGGCTGTCTGGCATGTCTAAAGTTTCTTCTGGGCCAATAGAGCTGGAGCACTAGAAGGAGGACCAAAACTCTCCCTTTTCTTCTTTTCTGTATCTTTTAGGTGAACTCTCTGGAAAAGTAGCAGATTCATACCCAGGACATTATTTCCATTGCCATGGAGAAGCTTTCACCTTTTGTTACCCCTAGTTTTGGAAGTGATATAAACACTCATGCCTCAAACATAAGCAAACCCCTTACGGAAAGTAGGAGGAGACTTCCGAGAGTACCAAAATTGCCCACTATGTAGTTTCTTGCATCTTCTACTAATGTAGCTGGTACTGGTTACATCATAGTCAGTATAGGGGACTTGATGGACGACTGGTATGAACTCCTATGGCCATGTATGTGGTGTATTTTTTAAGATACTCCCTGACAGAGGTGTCAAAATGAACTAAAAGGATGTGTACTGTTAGATTTTGGAAATCTTGTATGCTTGCTTCCATAGTAAATATGCAAAGATCTAGACTGAAAACTGGGTTGGCTTTCCACATGTTATTTGCACTTACTGTCACAGTTCAGGAAAACTGCACCTCTATTTTCTCCCCCATGGTTGCTTGAGGGCACCCACTCGAGGCTCTTGGCTTCTCAGCCGTCATCTCTCTTGGTTGGAGACCCATGTCTCTCTCCGTTGTGGGCAGGATTTTTTCCAGGACACACAGTTTCCTGTCTACACTGTGATATCCCTAGCAAGCTAGGCTGCCTAAACAGGCCAGCGTCTGTGCTTTGCTGTCTCTCCGAAGGCATATGGACCATGTGATTGCCCTTTATAAGCAAGCACATTTATTCTTAAGATGAAAACATTAGAGATATTAAAATAAAAGTTCATCTATGCACATTAAAAGCTTACAAGCAGTGACTCATCAGTCTTTTGGGGCCTCAGTAAGGCCTTCTAACTCTTTCCAGAAAGGATTGGGGGCCCTTGAGCAAAAGGTCCTGTCCATTTGATTAATAAGAAAGAAGGCACTAAGTCAGTTTAAACTCAGGTTATTTGTTCAGAAGTCCTTTTTTGTCTGTTGGTCTCTGGAGAATCCAGTTTGAACTAGTATATGCGAGCTTCGCTAGGTGGTGGTACTTCTCTGGAAGTGTCGCAATCTGAATGAATTTCCCCAATCACTCCACCCTGTTCTCAGTTCCTGGAGAAGCTGTGGTCACCCTACCCCATGAAATTATATACAGTCTCTTGTCCACAATAATATACACATTTAATACCATAACGTCTTTCAAGGATATTGCAGGAAATTTCTATATCTGTCACACTTAGCTGCCCACAAAGGGGCATTTGGATACCATCTGAGAATGACACCTAATTTACATTGCATCAAGTGCATCGTTCTATGTCCTCAGAAGGATTTTTAGCAGGTATATTTTGAGAAAACCCACTCGTGGGATGAAGTTAATGCATGGCACCAGAAATCCTAGCCATTAGAGATATATGGCTATTGATGATCCCTCAAGAAGTGATTGATGCAATGAAGTTTTAGATCTTTGCAAGTCTTGACCATTCTGGTAAAATTACAGCCAAAGACATGTCTGTTTTGACACCTTGGTGACAAATTCTCTGCATTGGGATCAAAATATCTTGATTATGAAGAACTAGTTGCTATGAATCCTTTTCAGTAGCTGTTCATTTATGAAAGGGTCCATTTCTCTGGACAGGGTACTGATTGGCATGTTATCTATGCATGGGTATAGGTGTGTAACATGTCATCTGTGCCTTGCTGTGACTACTTTCACCACTTAAGATTCTGGGTGAAGAGGACAGCTCAGACGGAACAGTCTTGCACTGGAATTGTGATCTCTTGTAAACAAACACTTTATGTCTTTGTCATTGTGATGGTGTATACAAACCCCATACTGGGCTGGAAAGGGTTAAAGGATAGCATTGGGCCCAGGTAGCCCCGCCCTTCCAACCCTGCAGAGCATGCTCCAATTGCAGAAAAGATTGAAAAGGGAGCAACCCAGCTCAGAAGAGGGGAGGAGGACACACCTATCCTGAAGGCTCCTGTCAAGGCACCATAGAAGCCTCCCTGAGGGAAGTGAGACTATATGCTGAGCTGGTTGGCACTGACAATTCAGTTATCTGGGACTGAAAGCTGTGAGAGAAAAGCAGCACTAGGAAGCAATGAAGGGAGAGTAACTCAGAGGACAACTTTGGGAGCCATATATTGTTGACCCTTCTACAGCCCTGGGTCAGAGCCCCCCCATCATTGCCCCCCACTACAGGAAGAACTCAGTCACGTGTACCCCTCACTGCACCTCTGAGTAAAAGAGGACCAGGACTGAAAGACTGGGAGGGAGGGGGCACCACGTGCTCTAACCGCTAGGCCACCTAACCCACCAAGGACTCTATTACAGTCATGCTGAAAATTGTTGCTTTGGAGGAAAACTTCTCTAGGTTTCTGAGACACTCTATACCTCAGGGGAGCATCCTGTAACCACCATATTCCTCATTTGTATATAATTGTGATATTGCATATAAAGCAGGCCATGTGAGGCATCGGAAAAAGTTATGATCTGCTGAAACCCAATGTTCCATCTAAATATGTACATCATTAATGAATATGAAGTTAGGAGAATGTGTTGTATGGTTGTTACTAAAATATGCCGACAGTTGGGGAATTGTCCAGATATTAGATCCCCAGAGACAAGGACAAGGGAGCTAACCAATGCCCGGATGGGTGTCAAACAACCATCAATAGCCATTGTCCTTCAAGGGTTACAATTCAATGACTCACTTGCACAAGGCCACACCAGGGGAATTGCTCAATCTTGACTGGTGACTCAGCAATGCCCACAAGTCCAGGCATGTCTGGTGTTCTCCAAGCACACGGACTAATGATATAAAACAGAACACAGTAGCCCTATGCTTTTCCTTTTCTCCTCCCTCTACCTACGCTGCAAGCAACAAGAATGCTCAGAAGAGTGAAGACTTCAACAGAGGAGACTTCCCCAGGTTTAAGAGACAAACCTGTATATTAAGGATTGTAAGGTCCAGAGGGGTGAGAACATTGCTTCATCTAAATACTGTCTAATGTGATAGGGTTAAGGTTTAGACTGCATGCTTATATTATATTTTAATTTTGGTAACCACTCTGACTTTTTGCCTATCACTTCTAATCACTTAAAATCTATCTTTTGTAATCTATCAATAAACTTGTTTTACTGTTTATCTTTACCAGTGAGTTTTCCTGAAGAGCTTGGTAAATCTGTTCAGGTCACAGAGGCTGGTGTATACCCACTTTCCATTGATGAAGTGGTGAATCAATTGATAAACTTGCATTGCTCTATAAAGGGTCTTGAGCAGTGCAAGACGGTATATTCCTGAGGTACAAAGCTGGGAGGATTTGGCTGGTACCTTTCTCTGTGTGATTCATGAGCGGCTCTGGAAGCATTCATGCAATCTAGCTGGATGTGGGGCTCCACATGTGATTATGCTGAGTGATAACAGCATCTGGAAGGGTTTTCTGCTTGCCACTAGCAAAGCATTGCGAAAGACCGCCCAGGCTGGAGAGTTAAGGGGTCACAGTGGTCCCACAGTCCCAGGCTGCACCCCATGGATCCCATCACAGTTTCCTTGGAAACTTCTGCTCCATATTCTTCCCTCTTCCCTGGCAATAGCCCCTTCTTGGATGCCCTTAGGGTTGGTAGCAAACAACAGATTGCTATGCTGGCTTTGACAGTGAATGTTGAGGTCTCTTTGCAATCTCATCTGATAATTTCTCTGTTTCCCCCCACTAGCTCCTCACCTGTAAGTTTGCATTTATAAGATAGCCATTTAGGATAAATGATGGCGATTCGTGGATGTAACATGGCTTCCTTTTGATCACCAAGTTAAAAACCATTGCTTGACACAAATCATATCAAGCGCTTGACCAAGACGTCTCACTCCAAGCAAGAATCATACCCCAAGTTCATGGCCCATTCATTTGCCATAGAGTAGGCTTTCCTTGCAAAGTATATGAAAAACCTTTGGTTTGAAAGGCAATAGCTGAGGGTTTTGAAATTTATGTGCACTGTGTCATCACTCTTATGGTTTATAGCACTGGTTCTCAAACTTTTTATATTGGAGACCCCTTTAACACAGAAAGCCTCTGAGTGCAGCCCTCGGCCTTAAATTAGAAACACTTAATATATCTAACACTATCTTAAATTCTAAATTTATAACCCTATTGTTTTAAATGAATGTACCTTTTCTCACTGCTTTTAAATTAAGACTAAAACCCATTTTTATTGAATTATTGTTAGAAGCACTGAAGTTATTTTTAAGTTACTATTAAGTAGAATTTCATTTTAATACTTAACAGCAATTAATCACCTTAAGCATAAGCATCATCATAAGAAAGAAAATCCGTGAGATGGATGATGCTATTTATTTGACACAAGAAGTTTTATTATTGATGTTGTGTTAGAAAAGCCACATCTGATGTCATCCTTTACTTCAGATTGGTTTCGGGATTTTGTCTTTATTGTGAGAAGGCTGCAGAATCCACTCTTGCATTCATAGATATTAGGAAACAGCAGAAGGACTCTCCAGGCCATTTCAGACACCAGTGAGTATTCACTTGCAACTGAACATCAGAACTGGTTTGGAGGCAGCTGTGTGAATTTTGGTTTCACTTCGTCATAATTGATCATATCATGTGCATGAATATCCTCAGTAGGTAACTGCTCAGCCATTACACTGAAAGGGTTCTTCAACAGGGAATAAAATGCTTCTGGTAGCACTGGGAAGTAGTGTGAGAACTCTTCGTGAAGGGCTTTCAGATGTTCACTAATAACTGACTTGAGAGCACTATCAACAATGACTTCCTCCTCCTCGCTGCATGAGAAAAGTGTGAGAAACATGCCATATCTGTCTGTGTCCAAATTACTGCACCACAGATCCAACTTTATCTGGAAGGCTCTGATTTTATTAGTCAGATCTATTAACATTGAACGTTTTCCCTGAGGTGACAGATAGAGGGTCATTAAGACTATTGAAGATATTGACTAGGTATGCTAAGCAGAGAAGTCATTTCTTGTCACTGAACATTTTGAAACCTCTTGTTTCTCTTTTTGCAAGAAAAACTCCTCCATCTCTTCATGAAATACAAAAGCGTGCTTTAATGCGTGTCCTCTAGAAAGCCATCTAACTTGAGTGTGGAAAAGCAGAACTTCGTATTCACCACCCTTTTCCTTGCAGAGCTCTTGAAAAAGATGACTATTCAAAGCATACAACATCCGCCAGAGCATTAAAGCACATTGGCAATATCTTTGCAGCTAGGACTCGACAATGGATTCCACGAGTGACAATCACATTAGGTGACACGCACTTTACCTTCTGCTGAAAGCCAGACCACACACCCACCATGGCTGGAGCACCATCAGTACATAGACTAATGAAAGATTTTTCTACTTATTGTCACTGCTTTCAAAAAATGCATTCACCTTATTGAAAGTGCCCTGTGCTGGTGTGGTTCTTTCAAGTTGTTCACAGAATAAGAATTCAACTTTAACATCCAAAGCATTAACATATCGTAGGAACGCAGTTAGTAACATCAGTAATTTCATCAAGTTGAGGCTGAACATACTGCTTTTAGCAGTAGATGTGGCCATTATTTTCAGGAGAAAATGTGTGTCTGACTTAAATTATATATATGTGTATATACACAATTGCTTTTACATTTTTTTTTTGCCTATCTCAATGTTCTGATTGGTCTGTGGTTTAATGCAGCTTTTCAGCCACTGAATAATTAAGCCCTCTAATGTCTCAATCCCAGGGCCAGCCTTGGGGAAAATGGCGCCCTGAGCGAACTTCTATTTTGGTGTCCTTTCTTTGGAGACAGAGCAGGGCTGGAGGCAAAGTGGGGCAGGAGGTAGAGCTGGGCTGTCAGCCCGAGCCACACCACTCACGGATCTGAGAGCTCAAAACCCCCATGTAATAACCTCGTAACCCCGTGAGGGGTCACAACCCCCAGCTTGAAAATCCCTAGTCTATGGGGTATTTTGGAAGAAGTCACCTTCTGACTAGGTTTTTGACTAGCAAAGCTATTGTTGCACCAACCTTGGGCTCCCCAAATTTATGAAATTTCTATGTTTTATATAAATATTTTAGTTTAACATTTGGTTTAATCAGGTGTCCTCATTTGGATTTTATGATGCCTTCAAAGGAGGCATCAATGGGAAAATATATATCTAATAATGCTTGAAAGGGAAATATTTTATTAATATTAATGAGTTCTTTGAAAGCCACTGACATAAGTCCTGAAAAAGTCCTGTAGATTTTGTTTAGTTTGTCTGTGATGTACTTGTGGTACTTAATTCCCTAGCCATTTACCGGGGGAAGGTAGTACACTATTCATCCTGGCATAGGGACCACACAACCGAGGAATGGTACTGTACACATAACTTGAATGTGGAAGTAGCTTGCTGGATGTCCCAGGAGCCTCAGGGCAAGTATACAGAACCCGCAGTAGCGAGCCTCCCAGCCTGGGCTGACAGACTCAGGCTTGCGCTACCACAATCAAAATAGCTGTAGAGATGTTGCAGCTTGGGCTGAAGCCTGGGCTCTGAAGCCTAGGGAGCGGAGTGGACTTCAGAGCCCAAGCTATAGCCCAAGTCACAACTATAGAGCGCTGTCTAGAAACCTATTCTAGTGTAGGTTTCAGAGTAGCAGCCGTGTTAGTCTGTATTCGCAAAAAGAACAGGAGTACTTGTGGCACCTTAGAGACTAACAAATTTATTTGAGCATAAGCTTTCGTGAGCTACAGCTCACTTCATCGGATGCATTCGATGAAGTGAGCTGTAGCTCACGAAAGCTTAGAGACTAACAAATTTATTTGAGCATAAGCTTTCGTGAGCTACAGCTCACTTCATCGAATGCATCCGATGAAGTGAGCTGTAGCTCACGAAAGCTTATGCTCAAATAAATTTATTAGTCTCTAAGGTGCCACAAGTACTCTTTTTCTTTATTCTAGTGTAGTAGCGCAAGCCTGAGGCTGTGGACCCAGGTTGGGAAGCTTGCTGCTACAGGCTCCATAGACATACCTGAGAAGCTGCCTGATTACTCTCCCCATGCTGGCTAGCACTCAAGTAAGTATTGTAAGAGCAACT
Organism: Dermochelys coriacea; assembly: GCF_009764565.3. Lineage (NCBI taxonomy): Eukaryota > Metazoa > Chordata > Testudines > Dermochelyidae > Dermochelys > Dermochelys coriacea. The sequence goes on along the minus strand of NC_050068.2, from coordinate 274,509,456 downwards.
CTGTATGAATCAGGGCTTTACTCACTAAATCAGGATAATTTTGAATAGTCGGAGGCATTTCCCACTTACCCTTCTGTAATCCCATGAAGTTGCAGTTCATGATGAATGCAATCCTCCTGTGCCTCTGTTCTAGTCTGACTGCCTGAAGTGCTCCTAATATGGAGCCAGTCTGTGGAGCAGGTGAGGGGTGGGGAGAGAAAGGCAGGCCCATCTCGGCCACTCAGAGTCTGTGCCCCTTTCCTGGGCAGAGCAACGGTTTATGGTGGCTAATCAGAAGGCACAATTCCCATTCCTAAACTGCCTGAAATCTGTGCTCCTTTCCCTGGCACTGCAATGGTCCTTGGGCTGAAAGCCAGACACCCACAATTCTCATTAGGCTGCAGCCTGAGGTAGGGCTGAACAGGAACAAGCTTCCCTGCAGGCCCAGACATGCTGCAGAGTGGGAGAGGAGCAATGACAAGATACAGAGCACTGTGAGAGCCTCTGTCTATGGGAAAAGCCCCGCAAACACTCCCTCAGAGGAAGGCAAAGGAGAAGAGGTTCAAGCCCCGATTTTCACTCCACTTGTTCAATTTTCACTTGTGTAAAAATATGAATTACTGCCTTGGGAAGGACACAATTGCTTTTGCCTTTTTGCATCTGGAGTCTCTACAGTTTGCAGGACCTACTCTGAGTATTGTTGAAATTCTCTCAATTCATAGTGGGAGAAAAGGGAACTGAGTAACAGCCTGCTTCTTTTCCCAGGGGGTTGAGGACCCCCTCTGTATCTGGGGGAGGTGCACTCTATCTTTTCAGGTTTCAGAGTAGCAGCCGTGTTAGTCTGTATTCACAAAAAGAAAAGGAGTACTTGTGGCACCTTAGAGACTAACAAATTTATTTGAGCATAAGCTTTCATGAGCTACAGCTCACTTCAACGGATGCATTTGGTGGAAAAAACAGAGGAAAGATTTATATACACACACAGAGAACATGAAACAATGGGTTTATCATACACACTGTAAGGAGAGTGATCACTTAAGATAAGCCATCACCAGCAGCAGGGGGGGGGAAAAGGAGGAAAACCTTTCATGGTGACAAGCAAGGTAGGCTAATTCCAGCAGTTAACAAGAATATCAGAGGAACAGTGGGGGGTGGGGTGGGGTGGGGAGAAATACCATGGGGAAATAGTTTTACTTTGTGTAATGACTCATCCATTCCCAGTCTCTATTCAAGCCTAAGTTAATTGTATCCAGTTTGCAAATCAATTCCAATTCAGCAGTCTCTCGTTGGAGTCTGTTTTTGAAGCTTTTTTGTTGAAGGATAGCCACTCTTAGGTCTGTAATCGAGTAACCAGAGAGACTGAAGTGTTCTACAACTGGTTTTTGAATGTTATAATTCTTGACGTCTGATTTGTGTCCATTCATTCTTTTACGTAGAGACTGTCCAGTTTGGCCAATGTACATGGCAGAGGGACATTGCTGGCACATGATGGCATATATCACATTGGTAGATGCGCAGGTGAAGGAGCCTCTGATAGTGTGGCTGATGTGATTAGGCCCTATGATGGTATCTCCTGAATAGATATGTGGACAGAGTTGGCAACGGGCTTTGTTGCAAGGATAGGTTCCTGGGTTAGTGGTTCTGTTGTGTGGTTGCTGGTGAGTATTTGCTTCAGATTGGGGGGCTGTCTGTAAGCAAGGACTGGCCTGTCTCCCAAGATCTGTGAGAGTGATGGGTTGTCCTTCAGGATAGGTTGTAGATCCTTGATGATGCGTTGGAGAGGTTTTAGTTGGGGGCTGAAGGGGATGGCTAGTGGCGTTCTGTTACTTTCTTTGTTGGGCCTGTCCCGTAGTAGGTGACTTCTGGGTACTCTTCTGGCTCTGTCAATCTGTTTCTTCACTTCCGCAGGTGGGTATTGTAGTTGTAGGAATGCATGATAGAGATGTGATAGAGATCTCTCTGATAGAGATGCATGATAGAGATCTTGTAGGTGTTTGTCTGAGGGGTTGGAGCAAATGCGGTTATATCGTAGAGCTTGGCTGTAGACAAAGGATCGAGTGGTATGATCTGGATGAAAGCTAGAGGCATGTAGGTAGGAATAGCGGTCAGTAGGTTTCCGATATAGGGTGGTGTTTATGTGACCATCGCTTTCAGGATTTTTCCCCCTTCAGTCCAGGTCTCTTGAGGGACTCAGCCCCTGAGCTGGCCAGGTAGCTTTTGCTTGTCCTTAGATTCTCACCCAAAATGCTCCTGATTGGGCTTTTCTGTGTTAGAGTCACAAGGTGGGTACCAGACATGCCAGTTTGACTGAGCCCCATATCCTATTAGTGCCAGGGTTGGCTGGCTGAGAACAGGCAGGGCATAATTTACCCTCTTAAAAGTAAAGATTTCTACACAAATGGTTGGAAGAAACTGAACTGCCAAATTGTTCCACTTATGGAGGCAAAAATCTGATGGCCAGAGCTGAAGGATGGAGCTTAGGCCTGGAAATTCCAGCAACAACATTGGACCCGTTCTGAATTCCAGGTGGGAGAATTCATTAGCCCATGAGTAATGAATTCAGAGACAAGCTGTGTAACAGAATAAAATATTTCTTACCTGTTCATTAACTTTCTTCTCTTTTTCTAGCTCCTTTTCCATATCTGTTAATTCTCTGTCTTTTTGTTCCAATTGCTTTTCCAGCTGACGGATCTCATCACGCAAAAACCGAGTATCACGACCACCAACAGCTCGCTGTGCCATCTTAGAAGAATGTTAAAAACTAACAAATGTACATTTTTCTTCAAATTAAAAATGTAGGACAGCTAGTGAGACAGATTTATTTGCATGGAAGTAACAATGTCTGCAAACAATTTAAAAAAAATAAGATAATGGGTGAAGTTTCCATCTAATGTTTTAGTAACAACAAAAATTACTTGAGCACAAATCTTCAGAGTTATTAAAATAAAGATCTCCCTAGAGATCACCATATGTACAGAGTGCTCTGCAGACATGTACTTGGTGCATTCTAAATTAATACTGAAATTAACAACCATACATGGCAAATACATCTCTTTCAGCAGTGGGTACTGTTTTTATTTGTGAAACAAACTTCTTCAGGCATATCAAAGGCATTTGCCCTCACTGAGGCCTAAGTGTCTGATCCAAAGCATAGAGAATCTGTCCCCGGCAATCTCAGCGTGTGTGTGTGTGTTTTACTAGTTGGACCTAAACAGGGGATTTGCCACTCCCAGGGGGATAGGAGAGAGGAAAGCAGAGGTTGGAGTCAAGTCCCTCTCCCTCTTTGCGTTTGTTCCATCCCACTGGCCAGTTGGGAGGAGGATTGGTACCCAGTTGGCTCTCATACACTCCTCTCTTAAAAATTTAAACTTTTTCTGTGCTACACAAGTCTCTTGCTTCTTCAGCTGTCCTGCCCCCCTCCCTGTAGGGTAGATAGGGAGCTTTATTTCCTCAACGTATCATGGAGGCACAGTTGGGGTAAGAAATAATAGGATTTAGAAGTCTGATACTAAGTAATAATATAAAAATGTGTCATTTGTCACAACCTGCAGTCGGTCTCCAGTGTGGATAAAGGCTAATAGAGCCAGCTCCCAGGAGGTATATGAGACCCATGATTTTTGCTAGCTTTGCTTGTGCCTGTACACAGAAGAGGAGGCCTGAAATCTTTCCGACAGAGGCTTCCCCTTGGTACTCTCTATCCTACGTCGACTAAAGAACTCAGACATGAGCTGAATCCAGGGAGTAGACTGAAGGGTCTACAAGATTATAGGTTAGATCAGGCCCACGCCATTTCCCGCAGCTCCCATTGGCCAGGAACGGCGAACCGCGGCCATTGGGAGCTGCAAGCGGCCATACCTGAGGACAGTCAGGTAAACAAAGCATCTTGCGGCCTGCCAAGGGCTTACCCTGAACACGCCACGAACCAAATTTGGGAACCCCTGGGTTAGATCCGCAGATCTCAAACTGTGCGTTGCAAGTTCATTTTAAGGGGGTCATCTGGACTGGCATTAGACTTGCTGGGGCCCAGGGCAGAAAGCTGAAGCCCGAGCCCTGCCACACAGGGCTGAAGCCGAAGCAATTTTGCTTCGCGGGTCCATAGGGAATTGCCCTCCTTGCCACACTCTAATGCCAGCTCTGATTTTGGAGTAATACAGGGCACTGGGGTTGTGTAGTAATTTTGTTGTCAGAAGGGGTCACAGTGCAATGAAGCGTAAGAAATGCTGGGTTAGATATTGCGAGCCCTATCACGATGCACTGGACCTGGTTATGTGTCTGGTATGTGACATAAGGGGGAGACATATACCACCTCTGCCAGTGTTAAGTTCATAAAGTTGCAGCCTGCACCTTAAAATCGATTCCAGTGTCTGCCTTTCATTTACTTGAATGGACTGAAAAAAAAAAATCCATGTGAGTCTTTTAACTGACTTTTATAGATTTTTGATCAGTCCCTAAAACGAACACCTATCTAGGTTTTTTGAGTTCTTTATCCAAACACAAAACCCACCACCTTTTTTTTTTAACATTTAAAAAGGAACAGATTATTTTTCCATGCTCAAAATTCAAATAATGTCAAAAACTGTACCCAAGTCCACAGAGAATAAATACCATTGGAGCTCTAGAAACTAATTTAGTTTAAAAACAAACATACCTCTAATTCATTTTCTAGTTTCATAACCTTTGCTTTTAATTGATTTTCTGTTGAAATAAAAATAGGACATACTGGGTTATCCAAAACCTCTAAGCAAAGGAAAATACTTATGAGAACTACAGTAACAGCAGCAATCTTCATTCCCATTTATCAATATCGGGATGAAATCCTGTCCCCCTTGAAATAAATGGAAATTTTGCCATTGCTTTCAATGTGAACAGGATTCCACCCATAGTTATTATTTAAGCCTAATGTTTTATTAGTTATAGACCTGCAGGTAATAAGTCACTTTGTGCATAGCTATTTTTTTTTTAAATGCTTATTCAGAAGAGTTACTCACCAAATTTGGCTTGCTCCTCCCCAGCTTTTTCAACTTCTTCTAAAGCCAGCTCTACCTCTTGGGCTTTCATCTAGCAAAGAAATATACATAGTAAGAAAAAAGATTTACCTTCAGACGAATTTATGAGATGGTGATAATCTCCACAAAATCTCATTCTAGAACTAATGGAACATCATTCAAACCAGTGGTCGAGTCAGGTATAGAACCAGATACCCTCCGAGCAACAGGCAGGTGCTCTATCCAGTAGGCCACATTAGGTATTTTTTCACAGGAATTATATTACCAATAAAGAAACCTTACGTACTCAAAAGCACACCCTGAAAACTACAGAAAAGGTCCCAAGAAAAAACAGACTTTGTAACCTGGCTGGCACTGCCATTTTCAATACATCTATGATAGAATACAAGTAGTATGATATAAAGATTTCATAAGCATGGTTTTGGGATGGAGGGAGATACCTCAATATTGATGCAAAAAATGACAATAATAAATTATAAAATATAACTGTCTGCACCATTACTGAATATTAAGGTATAGCTACAAGAATGTTATACCCAGGGTGCTTGAAAATATAAGAATACATATGTTTAGCTAGTTATGTTACAAAATGTTAAAACTACTCAAAGAAATTCCATAGGATTTCTGTTTCTCTCTCCCAACATCAACCATATCTCAAAAGCGCAGACTACCTAAAACAACGTTTTAAGTAGAGGGCTAACTGTAAAAAGGAATGTAGGGTATATTATCAGAGCAATAAATCTAGGTAGAGTGAGCTCTAATAATCCCCTCCCTCTTGCAAGAAAAGCTACTTGTGTTCTTAAAAACTTTATAGAATAACATGTGCAGCTGGAGATGTTTTAAACTTTTGTTTATTTCTTAAAATGTTGAAATGAAAAATACCTTTGTGAAATGGATAGTTGCAAATATATTAGCTAAATGCAAAGCGCCTAATACAGCTCCTAATGTCATGTGCAATGTGTAACGCTGGGCCAGAAAGGGTTAAGCAACTATCAGGGTAAATGACCCAAATTCTACCTTTAAAGACATATTAGGAAAGTATGTAAGTGGTAATTAGGGCTATTCCTTACAAGTAGCTAACAAAGCAATGTTAGATGGATTACAGCTTTGAAATGTAAACTTGTATTGTTAAAGAACTGGAAAAAGACAGTAATTGTAAAAATCTATGTTTACCTATATCTTGTTAGAAGTTAACAATGTAATCAGATGGTTCCTGTCTATGTTGTATTCTGTGAATTGAGAGATCAAAAGGAGATCTTAAATTTAAATGAACTGTGAATATAGTAATATCACTGTATCGATTTCTCTTTTAAATATATAGCAGATCACCTGTGAATGGCGGAAGATAGGCAATTGCCTTATGTTAATCCATGTATCTAATTACAGGTGATGCTTAAGAAACAGGTCTATTTCAAAGTCGTGACGATTGCCTATTGATCACCTGAGGACCCTGTGCTGTCAAAAGAAGGCCTGGATCTGTATAAAGGACTCTTGGGTCCTGATCCTTTTTATCTCAGAACTCCTTGAGCTTTATTCAGGGAAAGCTTGTGTCATAAGACTGAGATCTCCAGTCCCACCTGGATCACCCTGGATATGAACACTGGATTATAACCTATGGACTAACTCGGAAAGAACTCTTTGCAGCTCCAAAGCTCCCAGTCTCTACTATAAAAAGAACAGGAGTGGCACCTTAGAGACACAAGTACTCCTGTTCTTTTTACGGGTACAGACTAACACGGCTGCTACTCTGAAACGAATCTCTACTATGAAATTGATCTCAGAACTGTACTCACGTCTGTATGTATAATGTTCTTTTAACCAACACTATCTTTTCTTTATTACTAAATTTTAGTTTAGTTAATAAGAATTAGCTGTAAGCATGTATTTGGGTAAGTTCTGGAATATTCATTAGCCTGGGAGGTAAAATGTCCGATCCTTTGGGATTGGTAGAACTTGGCTGTCTGAGAGAGAGAGCCCAAAGGCTGGGTTGCTTCTAAGGGAGCTAGCATTTTGGCTTCTGCGTAATCAGTAAGATATTATAGAAGCTGTTTTGTGGCTAGCTTGGTGGATCCAAGTATTGGAATAACCACCAGCTTTGGGGATTGTCTGCCCCATTCTTTGCAGTTTGCCCTATTGAGTAACTCCGCTCAGCCCCCCGGGACCTCAGTCACACTAAGTAAAGGATAAAATGTTTTATGTCTCAACATGGAATCAAATGACCTTGCAAACTAGAGTAAGAAGCCATTTATGTAAACAATGTTTATACTAATGGATAATAAATTAATTACTGGCAGTGCACAAGCAAACCCTCAACCAACTCAGAAAGACAAGAAAATCCATCATTATAAAAACTGTCACATAGAATCAACAACTTAAGCTAAAAACTTTCTCAAAGTTATTTAATTTTAAAAGACTTTTAAGAACCCAAAACTCTCATATAAAAAACAAGAATATTTGGACTTTTTGAAAACAGACTTTCATTTCCTGTCAAACTTTCATAAAACTGAAAGATTATCTCAGAGAATGGACGAATAAAAAGAAGCTAGCTTTGAAAAGTTATCTGATGCTTTCCTGCCACAAGACAAAGGACGTTAAACAGACTGCACTGTCAGGAGTTGAAGAGTGTCACCTAAGCCAGTCTTGAGGGGATGAAGTCAATGAAAGGGTAAGCAGCCATCTCTGAAACTAAACAAACCTGAAAGAGGTATGTTCTCTATAATTTCAAGAAAATAGGAAGGAAAAGGGTATAGAAACTCTGAAGTGAGCCTCCCTCACACACTCCCTCTGTCACCCTGTTCAGACACAGCTCTCCATAAGTAAGTTGCTACAGACAGATAAGAAAAACAAAGAAGACTCAAGAAGAAACCAACTCAAGGAAGATCTCCCAAAGACTTCAACATGGATTGGTGAGAGCAAGTTCGCTAAATACACTGCTAAGTGATTAGATTTAAAACTTTTGTACTGATTTTGTTGAAATACTGTTGTAACTTGGAAAACATAAGGCTTGCCTATACATACAGCTTAGTGAAGATGTTACCTACATCGACGGGAGAGCTTCTCCTGTCATCTTACATACTCCACCTCCCCGAGAGGCAGTAGCGATGTTGACGGGATAAGCTGTCCCGTCGACATAGCACTTTCTACACCGGGAATTCAGTCCATACATCTGCATTGCTCAGGGGCGTGAATTTTCCATCCCTGAGCGATGTAGCTATACCAACTTAAGTTCATAGTGTAAACCAGTGCTAACACCAAGTTAATCACCAAGTGGTTAGATTCTGTAATTCTGGAAAGGGTAAACTGAGAAATAGTGGGATGCAACTGGATCTAAAATTCTTAATTTTCATAAGTGGCCTGTTTTAAGACAGATCCTTAAATGGCTTCTTCTGAGTAATTAATTTAAATATCTTCTTCAAATTCATAGGATTTAGCTAAGATTGCTTACTTTACGCAACTATAAACTGTTTAGGTTATTAATAATTAACAGGCTTCACTGCCTTTAACAAATTATTTTGTTCAAGTGAACTGTTTTAAGTATCTAATAAGATGCTAAAACTTAATTCACAATAATTTGGGAAATAATATACTTTGATCTTAGCTTACCAAGAGAAAAGCGCCCCCGCCCCCGCCCCCTGAGATGGGTCATGCTCAAGGGTGTAAACAGCTCTCCACAGAGAGACATGCAAAAAAGATTGTAACAGAAGTAACCAGTTTATCATTTGTGTTCAGACATTTGTGCAGTTTGGTTTAATTTTTAAAATCCTTCTTTAATAATAAAATAGCCATGATTAACAATTGTGATTATTTTGCTTGTTCTTGATAATGGTGTCCTGTAAGGTATGAAAAAGAACCTCTGTGACTACATAAGGGGGAGCCAGACCCCAGAACTGACAATAAGAGAAACAATTAGTCAGAGCTCGCCTACAATTCCTTGTTTCTCTAAACTAAATATTGTTAGTAATTTTTCAAATAAAATTACATGGCATCCAACAATTTAAAACTATCCCTTTCAACATCACACCACCTTCCTAATGAGTAGTGCTGACACTCAAGTTTTGAAGGTTATTCCAAACTAGTACCAATCAAACTGGAATCACATCATCGTGTATTTTTATGTGCCACAAATGTTACAGAAAAACAATTTTTAAGATATTTTACAGCATCTAAAAATTGTTTGAGATTTGTGTTTGTATTTCTCTATCTGGAAAAGCAGGCTCTTTTAATTACACAAACTGTTTTTAAATTCATCATACACACATATAACTCCCAGAAGCACTTATGTAAAGCAACAAAGTATGTGTGTCTTCCAGTACACCTGGGAGTTACATGTGTGTAGCTGTATGAAAAAAAGAACTAAGCTTCCACTTGAAAATGGAAACAAATATTTTTATCTAAAAATAAATACATGAATGCATTTTTAAAAGTCACGGTGTTTTAAAAAATAAGATTAATACAAACCTTCATTAATGATTGTGTAATTTTAAAAAGATGTACCACATGTTCAGGATTTTCATCTTTTAAGTCATTTCCTTCAACCTAAATATAGATGAGAATATGGTTTAGTTAAACATCAAGAAAATTAAATAAACACACTTAATACAACACACATATTATACCTGTTCAGGTTAATTAAAGAATAAATAATAAAACTGTTGAAGTTCACTTAAAGTACCTTGGCTACAGTCACCAGCAAACTATCTGCCAGTTCTTCTTGACGAGGCAGATCATCAGCATCAATTCTCATAAGCATCTTCCAATCTAAATTGGGTGGCATCTTGAATTTGAAATAGTTTTTCTGTAACAACAAAATAATCAAACATCAGTACTATTTATGAACTTGTAGCTATGACTGTCAAAATCAACCATGTGAATGGCAGAGACTGATGCTAAGAACCATCCACCAATCTCATAGTGCAGTACATTGTGTTTCTCAGTGAACACACTGCAATCTTTGAATCAGATATTCCAGAAGGCAAATCTGCCTCTGGCAACAGAAAATCTCTTATATAACACCCAACGGTTGTACAGCGAACTTCTGATTACTCAGCATCCATTTCTGTAAGATAGCAAAATTCTTGTGCTAGCTATGACCCTCATCTTTTTGCTTACTGTGCCTGTATCCATAAAATCCAGTAGTTAATCTGAAAGCTGGCCAATCAATGTGAGGGTAATAAGAATGTGAAACAGTAAGTCCATCTACATGGAGCTTCTCTCCTGTCTATAACTATGTGTCACAGCAGCTTGCCATTGTATTGGACATGGTGAGAAATGCCTGAACTACATCCATAAGGGGGTTAGAGTTTGTGGATTACTACATTCACCATGGCTGTTCCAACCATGCGCTGACAATAGCCCAAAAAGAGCAGTAGAGCCTTGCTAAGTTTAAACACAGAACAAGCATTTTTTTAAAATCTATTTATTGCCCCAAGTTAGAAGGATGGCAACAATGCAGTAAAAAACAAAACAAAACAAAAACCAGTCAGTATATTTAGTCCATTGTGGTGAGCTAACGTACGGAATTGGGACAGATATTTTGTGCATGACAATCACCCTCTCAGGGCTGATCTCCACTTACAGGGGATTGACGCATGAAGATCAATCCCCAGGAGTCATTTCACCAGGTCTAGTGAAGACCAGCTACATCGACCGCCATTCGCTCTCCCGTCAACTCCGGTACTCCTCCAGAACAAAAAGCATAAGGTAAGTCAACAGGAGAGTGTCTTCCGTCAACCTAGCATGGTGTAGACACCACAGTAAGTCGACCTAAAGTATGTCAACTCCTGTTACGTTATTCACATAGCTGGAGTTGCATAACTTAGGTCAACTTCGCCCTGTAGTGTAGACCTACCCTCCAACATCCAACTTCTCCTATGAGCCCCAGTCTACAAAAAGAGAGGACTTTTGATGTCTTTTTAGCCCTCATACTCCCCACACCTGAGGCTGTTAGAATCTCACGCATACTTCTAGGAATTGGCACAACTTGATCTGCATTACCTCAGCCCAGTCTAGAGTTTCACCAACTTAACCTCCCTTTTTATACTCCACAGTCACACAACCTCAGCTGCCACTGCCTTCCTCAAAGCATTCCTAGAATTGTCTGTGATGACTACATGAAAACTTTTCTCCTCCAGCTGTGCAATTAAGTTATGAGGCAAATCATCCTTTCCTAGCCCCCAGTGAAAATGTGTGACCTGCCAGCTCTCTGTACTTCACATTTATTATCTCAGTTATATCATTTTTACAAGTCTAAATCCAGTTTTATTGGGGAATCCTTAGACACTGAGCAAAAGTACCTGAAGAAAAGAAAAAGAGATATATTCATTACTTCAATATCGTTCAGAAGTTCTACATTACTTGATTTTGTATATTGGCCAGTATTAAAAAGTCTTTAATAGCCCAAATGCATAATATGTCATAAAAAAGAAAAATGTAGGAATTGTGGGAAAATATATTTTACCATAACATTCTAGAGCAGTGGTGGGCAACCTGCGGCCTGCACGCAGCCCATTAGGGTAATATGCTGGCGGGCCGCACGACAGTTTGTTTACATTGACTGTCTGCAGGCACCTCGCCCGCAGCTCCCAGTGGTCGCGGTTCGCCATTCCCGACCAAAGGGAGCTGCGAGAAGCGGTAGTCACCACGTCCCTGTGTCCTGAGGACAGTCAATGTAAACAAACTGTCTTGCGGCCCGCCAGCAGATTGCCCTGAAGGGCCACCTGCAGCCTGTGGGCCGCAGATTGCCTACCACTGTTGTAGAGTCAGTTTGTCTGTGCTTACTAAGTGTTCTGGAAAATATATATTCTATATAATCAATCATTTTCCAAGGATGACACTACACATGCATTATGCATATATTTCTGATCTTCTACTTCTCCTGGATGACAGGGAGACACAGCTGCAGTATGCCATGCAGAAGAAATTCAACGATCTTTTGAAATGCTAGTCCTGCCCAGTTAATTAGGTGAAAAGAGGGAAAATATATTCTAAGCAGAAGGAGAAGATGATGTGTCAGAGTAGCAGATGACCAAGGAGAAGAAGAGGCTGAGACTGCAGATTAGGCAAATAGGCTATTGGCATCATGAAAACATGGGCCATGAGATGTCAACAAGTAGTACTGAAATGGAACCACAGACAGATAAATGATTGAGGGTTTTACTGTCCCTTCCACAGCAAGGACACATCCAAGAATATAAACAGAATTATCTTCCAACAGCCCCACTCTAGAATTCTGCCATGCAACTAGTCCTTCACTATCCTTCCACACACCTCTTGTTCTTCCTAATCCTTAATTAGCCAATGACCCCGGCATCACAAATCCCATTTATACAAACCTATAGGTTACTTCATTTTAGGACACCAACTTTATGTTTGACCCTGTAAGCAGGGTCTGAATGAATTCTACCCTGACATCTAGTGATGAACTAGGGAAGATTTCCGCAACTGACCTTGTTTGTGTAGACATTCCCATTTGGCCTAGGTGCACAGCATGATGGAGCTGATTTGCCCAAATGATCACTTTTGGCAGGTGTTTGATTGCAAGTCACTTTGTAATTGGGTGCAGGGCTAATAAAGTGTTGTTATCCTCGGTTTGTGGGAGCAGAACTGTGCTTGGCATGCCCTGATTGAGGGTTCCACCCTCAGCTGAACTGTGCTCACTAAGCGAGGGGTAGGACCAAGGAGAACAACTGAGAGTGGGATATGGTGGAGGGAGAAAGGAGGAGTATGTGAAAGGAACTTTTGATTGTTGGACTTAAGAACCTGAGGCAAAAACACTGCCCAACATACTCTGGGATGGGTGTGTTACTCATGATGTTATGAATCCTGCTGTGACGTTGCACTCCATATGTTTTATGGAAATATGCTTATGAATGTAAATATGATATAACTGGAATATTCTTTATGCAAAAGGTCTCTTGTAAGGTATCATAAAGATTATAACCTACTGAGAAGCAGGTGGAGAAGGTATTAAGGAAGTCTGCCTATAAGATTGTCAGTGGAGAAGCAGACACAGTTGAGGTAACCCCTGAAAACTTGCAGGACTTTGTTGGCAAGCCCATCTTCACTGTGGATTGGATGTATGACCTCACTCCTCCTGGAGTGGTGATGGGCCTGGCCTGGACAGCTATGGGTAAGATGCAGCTGCAGCAGAATCAATGGGGGATTAGCAAGGTGGGCATTTGTCATGGGTGCTCGTGCTTCCAGGAGAAACTCACTTCCTTTTTGCCAGTTAGGCAGAGTTACTTGTGCTGAATGGGGAGCAGCAGCTGGGGAACTGAATTACTGCTCCTCTTAAGTTTCCATGCCTTTTTTCTGAAAGCAGCTGTGCAGGAGAGGAAGTAAAATTCCCCTCTTGGTCCAACGGGAGAACCTTATTAGCATTACTGAAACTCCATCCTTTGGCTACTTTAGCTCCTGACTTGTTCTCTGCTGAAAGCTGATGCTCATTTCTTCTCTCATATCAGACCCCTCTTGGCTTCAAGCCAGTGTGCGTCTTCTCCAAGGCTTCATATTGTGGGAGGGACTAATTCTGAATGTAAAGACTTTTGTAGGCATGCATACATGAGCCTGTAATCTTCCAGCAGCACGACGTGCTACCTAGGTACACAAGCATGGTGCACCATGGCATGCTTTCTATAAATATATCAGAGGGATAAATACAGGAGAGGGAGAGGAATTATTTCAGCTCAGCACCAATGTGGACACAAGAACAAATGGGGATAAACTGGCCACCAGGAAGTTTAGACTTGAAGTCAGACGAAGGTTTTTAACCATCAGAGGAGTGAAGTTTTGGAATAGCCTTCCAAGGGAAGCAGTGGGGGCAAAAGATCTATCTGGTTTTAAGATTCTACTTGATAAGTTTATGGAGGAGATGGTATGATGGGATAATGGGATTTTGGTAATTAATTGATCTTTAAATATTCAGGGTAAATAGGCCAAATCCCCTGAGATGGGATATTAGATGGATGGGATCTGAGTTACCCAGGAAAGAATTTTCTGTAGTATCTGGCTGGTGAATCTTGCCCATATGCTCAGCGTTTAGCTGACTGCCATATTTAGGGTCGGGAAGGAATTTTCCTCCAGGGCAGATTGGAGAGGCCCTGGAGGTTTTTCGCCTTCCTCTGTAGCATGGGGCATGGGTGACTTGAGGGAGGCTTCTCTGCTCCTTGAAGTCTTTAAACCATGATTTAAGGACTTCAATAGCTCAGACATGGGTGAGGTTTTTCATAGGAGTGGGTGGGTGAGATTCTGTGGTCTGCACTGTGCAGGAGGTCAGACTAGATGATCAGAATGGTCCCTTCTGACCTTAGTATCTATGAATCTATGAATATATTACTCCTACTTGTATGCATGTATCATTCTTGTGTCTGAAGCTAAAAATATAAAGTATAACTCTGAGATCCTATTGTAATTATGCGAAGTGCGGGCCATTAATGGTGGTTTAGAATCTTGATGGCTCCCATTGACCTAGTCAATTGGTTGTGAATGGTTTATTTACTTGCAAACCTTCCTGTGTACATGTGGGCCAACCCAGGAAGAATGGAGACTAGGGGTTTTACAGTGACATGTAAGCATGTCACATGACCCTGGAATCCACCTTAATCCTTGTACTTTTCCATTGATGAGGCAGGGGTAGGGACAAGCACAGACCAAAGATTCCTTACTTGTGCCAAAGCTATAAAAGGGGGTGGAGCAGGACACAAGGGGATGCCAGTTATGAGAAAACCTCTGCTTACCACCTGAGATGTCTGTTGGAACTAACAGGGACTGTACTGGGGAAAGGATTGGGCCCAGACTAAGAAGGAGTCTAGTCTATGAAAGAAGCTTATTGGAACATCTCTGAGATATTACCTGTAATCAGTTTCTTAATGTATTAGGCTTAGACTTGTGTGTTTTTGCTTTGTGACTTACTTTCTTCTGGCTGTTATTACTTGAAACCATTTAAATACTACTTTTTTATACTTAATAAAATCACTTTTGTTTATTAATAAACCCAGAGTAAGTGATTAATACCTGGGGGAACAAACAGCTGTGCATATCTCTCTATCAGTGATGCAGAGGGTGAACAATTTACAAATTTACTCTGTATAAGCTTTATACAGAGTAAAACGGATTTATTTGGGGGTTGGATCCAATTGGGCACTGGAAACAGGTAACCTGCTGTTTTCACTTAAAGCCTGTAGCTTTGGGGGCATGGTCCAGACCCTGGGTCTGTGTTGCAGCAGGCTGGCAGGTCTGGCTCAAGAAGACAGGGTTCTGGAGTCCCAAGCTGGCAGGGAAAACAAACTCAGAGGTCATTTCAGAACATCAGGCGACAGTCCCAAGGTGATCTCTGTGACCAAACCCGTCACACCTGCCTGCAACATTTTGCCAAGGTAAAGCCAGGTTACATTTCCCCTTTTTATTAAAAAAATTATTTTCTACGCCAGACTCAGGGCTTGCAAGAGGAGAAGTATTGCCTCTCTGAGGTACCCAGCGAGTGGTATATAAATTTTCCCAGCTACTGGGGTGGGGCTCTGGTTCTTGTGGTATTGTTAAAAAGGAAAACCTAGATGTTGAACCCGGCCTCGTCACTGCCAACTCCACGTGGCGGAATGGTAACAA